>NC_042618.1:255834649-256136415 GCF_901001135.1 Rhinatrema bivittatum
GTATGGTGTTTTAGCCATTATTCCTTATAATGTTAGTGCTAGCAAATGTTTTCACCTTGTAATCTTAAATCAAAGAAGTGTTTGTAATATCCTGAGCAAAAGTGTATTTAAGTGAAGTCAATTGGATACATGATTAAGTCGGACTCCGCAACTTTAAGAGCCGACTTCCTTATGCACATAATAAAAACAATTCTGAGAAACATACACAGTCTCACTGTGTCCTTGGTATAACTTAACATTACACAGTCATCAGGAAAACAAAAGCACAAAAAAAGCTATCCAGGGACTAGAAAGAGAAAAACTCATGGGGCCCTATGAGAAACAGCTCCTACAGCTCCAAAACTCTGCAGTGAAAGAAAGCCAGGAAGATATAAAAGCAAACTGATAAACTAAAGCAGTGGGTTCTCAATCTTTTTTCATTCAGGCTAAATGTAAACACACTCTGCATCCACAAGAACTCCTTCAATCCCCCTACACCCCCCAACAATGGGTGCAGGGAGAAAAAAAAAAGAAAAAAAAAAAAAAAAAAAAAAAAGATTCTGGCTCAGGTGTCATCAGTATAACCAAAGCAAATGCCTATCAGGCACAATAGCCCTCCTTATGAAAAGGCAGTAATTTACCGCCAATGCATGTCCTATTGAGAAAACACGACAAATAAGATTGATACAAATGCCTATATGCTAATAAAATACTTCACCTCTGTTACACATACAAAAACAGACCTTCACCAAGTACAGAAAAACATTAAATATGGAAACAAACTGGAATGGAAACCCAAAAAAGCCCCTCTCCAAACACTACAAAACTGAGAAATTGAAACAAATATATAGTCCCAGGATCTGCAATACACACAAACTAATCACACAATCAGCATTACGGAACACACTCAAACAATAACAACTCTATAAATGAAAAGGAGACCATACAAATATTAAACCAGGCCCTAAACACTAATACACCTATTCAGAAAACAAAACAAGCCAAGCTGCTATAGATCCCCCACAGAAAAATAATTGTAAAAATATACTAATAAAGGTTTTAAAACAGCTGACGAACAGAACATACAATTAAAAATTCATAAAAATTAAAAATTGTCCAAATATCAAAATATTTCAAACAGCAGACATCATATAATACCCAATTAAAATTGCATTCAATCAAGAGAAAAAAAAAAAAAAAGACTTAAGAGGCCACCATTACTTACCCTCTCCAGCAACTTTTATTCCTTTTCCTGGCAGGCCAATAGCACACACCAGAAGCAGCAGTGGATGCTGAAGCTCTGTCCTCACTGTTCTCTTCCTTAGGACCCATAACCAGTCTGTCTCACACACCCCCAACACACAAATTACACCCCATGACCAGTCTGTCTCACACACCAGTCACCTCCCCGACCAGTCCTGTCTCGCTTACACACACCAGTCACCTCGCTGACCACAAGTTGAGAATCGCTGCAGTAAAGAATAACACCCCAGAATTATGAAAGAACAAAAAAAAAAAAATTTTGGACTTACTACCAATAATCTAACTTCTCATTGAAATCTCAAGATTGAAAGGTGGCCAATATAATGCCCATTTTTAAAAAGGGGTCTAGGGGTAATCCAAGAAACTGCAGACTGGCCAGCTTATTGTCGGTATCAAGCAAAATGGTATAAACTATTCTAAAGAACATAATTACTGCACAGACAGACTATTCAGGTAGAGTCAACATGGATTTAGCAAAGGGAAGTCTTGTCTTACAAATCTGTTGGAATTTTTGTGAAGGGGTTAATAAACATGTGTAAAAGGGAGAGTTGGCTGTTACAGTGTTCCTGGATTTTTAAGCTTAAATGTGTGTGATAATTTTCTTTCCTTGAGACCTGCAAGACCAATTATGTATAGGATTTCCCTCCTCCACAGCTGAGAGACAGAACACACCTCTTATGATCTCACTCTGGGCTATAAGAGGGGTGTGGTCCTAGTCCAATCCAGTAGCCTATTACCAGAGCACTGCGACTATCCATAATGCTACCTTTTTCGTGATATTTCATAGGACCATTAGGACTGATCTGAGTGAGAAAAGAAAGAACAAGCGTCCTTAAAAATATGAATGAGTTATATGATCATACCTAGTTAGCCTTGAGTTCCTGGGTGGGTTCTAGACTGGTCTATCAAAGAAAAAGTTTTTAGATAAGAATAATTTAAATTTCCTTATTTTCCTGCTAAACCAGTCAATACACATGGGAATTACCAAAACTTCTCCTTGCTGGGACAGGAAGACAGGGCTGTCTTAAGGATCCCTATCCCAACAGCTGCATCTGCCTTGGCATATGTTTCCAATCTGCAATGTTTAACAAAAAAGTGCACTGAAGACCAGACAGCTAGCTGCCTTGCAAATTTCCTCCGGAGAGGCTAAAGATGCCAATGCCTAGGATGATACTTGTGCACTTATAGAGTGAACTTGTAGTGGTACTGGGGGCTGCTTACTAGAGATGTGCAGAACAAAAAAATTAGTTTCAGTTCGTTCATTGGGACCCTTATTCGTTTCATTAGTTGCATTCATTTTTCATTTAAAACATATGGGGAAATTGCAATCTAAAATAGGCTCTAGAATAATGATTTTTTTTAAATTAATTCTATTGAAACTTGTGAGAAGACATTATCAGAAGGTGGAAAGAGTTGCATGGTACTTTAGAATGTGGCAAAATGGCATCAAAAAAGTGGTATAAAGTAGCCTAAGGTTCTGTAAAGAGATACCTGGCTTACAGGATTGGAAGGATTTCTCTGATGCAACTTAAGTGAAGCAAAGAAGCAGTAAGATAAGGAAGAACACCTGAAGGTTTAGAAAGAGAATGGCAGCCCAGCAATAGTATCAAACAGCTGACAGCATCATGAGGCAAAGTGGCACCAAAAGTTGCATCAGGACCCTTAAGACACCATGAAGGGATAATGAAGCAGAAAATGTGGCAGAAAAAATCCCAAGGTACACATAAGAGGACCAAGAATCAGAAAGAGTATTAAAATTTCAAAAGCATGAGAGGGGTGCACAGCAGCACCCCAGGTTGTTATGAAGTTCTCAACATGTAAGAGCTAGAGTATGCCAGGAAGGTACAGGCAGAAAGAAGTTAAGAATATCATGTGTAAAATCTGTGCAAGGCAACAAAGTTGAGCAGCACAAGGATCTGAAGGCATAGGATAAGGGGCATAGCGGCATGGGAGATGCCATTGATTCCATTGGAGCATGCAGATAACCATAGAAAGTGGGATGCCTCTTCCTGTGAAAATATGGCTGATCCACCTGTTCAGTAGGATATGTTTGTGTCATGAAGTAAGCCACGCATTTCACAGGTAAGTAGTACGTATGTACCCAAATGCAGTGTCCAGTGGAACTGCAAGTGGGCCATGAAATCAGTTATGAGTCATGGAGCTGTGCTGCAAGTGTGCAAAAGAATGGATAGTCATGACAAGAGTCGGCAAGAAGGTAAGTAGTGAGTACCATAGATGAAGAATGGTATTAAAATTGGGTGTTTCAGTAAGTTTGCAATGCAATGTATGGCTAGGGCATGACAATAAGTGGGCAGGTACTGTAGGGGAAGGGGGATTTGGCAAGAACCTTGAACATAGCTGAAGCAGTAGGAAGCAAACGCCCTTGGGTACTGGCTTATTTTTATACCAGTATTCATATATCATATCGGTTTACATCATAAAATAATCATAACCAACATATAAAACAATATAAATACAACATATCTAAAACCCTAAAACAATTATAAATGTAATCACTAAAATACTTAAAGTTAACTATATATTGCTACAGTAAAATTTCAATTAAATCTAAAACTTCATAGGAAAGAATGGGAAGGGAGAGGGGTTGACTTCAGTTTGCAAAGGCCTGCTCAAAGAGCTAAGACTTCAGTTTTTGGGGGGGGGGGGGGGGTTTAAGTATTAGGCTGAGATACAAGTCTTAAATCAGTTGGCAAAGCATTCCAAATTTTTGGACCTGCCAGTGACAATGCTCGATCACGAACTGAATTTAAGCGTGCCAGTTTGGGGGATGGTATAGATAGTAAAGCTTTACCTGCCGACAGTAAGTTGCGTTGGGGTATGGGGATGTGCAAAAACGAATTTAACCATTCTATTATTTCTCTGTACAGTGATTTATGGATTATAGATAAAACATTTAAACTGAATCCTATAAAAGATTGGGAGTCAATTAAGTTCTTTTAAAATGGGCGTGATATGGTCCTGCTTCTTGCTACCAGTTAAAAGCCAAGCAGCGGCATTTTGCATAAGCTGCCAAGGACGGATTGTAGAGGCAGGAAGGCCCAACAATAGGGCATTGCAATAATCTAGTTTTGAAAACAAGGCTTGCAGAACCGTCCTAAAATCATTCCTATGCAATAAAGGCTTTAATTTTTTTTAAATTTTGTAGTTTATAGAATCCATCTTTTACAGTTTTAATTATAAACTAAAATTAAATTCTGTATCTAATGTCATAACTAATATTATGAGATATGTTTAATACTTTTGTTTCTGCACCTTTTCACTCAAGTTGGAAATTACTAAAATTTCAATTTTGGATTGATTCAATGATAAAAAACATCTGATTCAGCAATTGCTGAAAAGATTTGAAATAAACTTCCCACACTTTTAAAGTGGAATTAAATGAGCTTTCTATTGGAAGTAGAATTTGTACATCAGCGTATATGACGTATACAAGACCAAGACCTGCAAGAGAGGGGCCATATAAATGTTAAGAGTAGGTGACAGTGATAACCCTTGAGGCATTCCAGAATTAAGGGAAACTATGTCTGATTCTATACAGTCTAATCTCACTTTATAAGATCTATTTGACAAATAAGATCTGAACCAATCCAGAATGGTATCGATGCCAATTTGTTCTAGTCTTTTTAACAGTTTCATGATTTATTGTATCAAATGGCAAAGAAATTTCCAACAAAATAAAAAAATAACGTTTTCCGTTTTCTAAGCCCCTCAGTACTACATCAGTAAGAGAGGTCAATAATATTTCTGTATTGCAGAATTTACGAAATCTGAATTGGACTGGATATAAAAGCTGATTAGTTTCTAAGTGCTCCATCAGCTATTTATTGACAACTTTCTCGATCAATTTAGCTAAGAACGGAAGAGTAGAAATGGGTCGATAGTTGGCTAACACATCCATATCTAATTGGGCATTTTTTAAAATTGGTTTAACCGCAGCACATTTTAATTGATCAGGAAATATCCCTTCTTCCAAGGATGAATTTATGATTTTAGCCAAAGGGTCGGATAAAATATCAGGAATTAATTGGAGTGATTTTATGGGTATTAGGTCAGATGGATGGGCAGCTGGATTCATCTTTAATAGATTAGCAATTTCTAAAGATGATACTGTGCCAAAAACAGACCATCCAGCCTACAAGTTAATGGGAAGGGAGATTTGCAAAGGGTTTAGACTGGCTAAATTGAAATTAAACTTAAATTGAATTAAACTGATTAATTTTAGAATTTTTTCGTTAAAGTACTTAGCGAAGTCATCTGCTTTATTCTTACCCTTACCCGTGACAGACTGTCTTTGAATGCTGATCAGTTCAGAAACGTAAGAAAAAAAGCACCTTTGGATTAAATTGAAACTTGTGAATTTTTGTGGCGTAAAAAACTCGTTTGGCTCTATTAATTTTTGTTCTATACTGAGCAAGAGAACAGGATTTGGGATGTTTGCGCCATTGCCATTCCAAGTGGTACAATTCCTTTTTCAAATTTGCTAATTTGGAATTGTACCAAGGTGCTTTATGCTTAGAAAATGGAATAATTTGCTTAAGTAGCAGACATATCATAGAAGCTAATTGTGACAATGTTGTTCCAAGAGTGGATAGCATTATTGGTATTAGAGGTATCTAAAGGTATTTTTTAAAGCATCAGAAAAGTTGGCAATTCATCCTGGGAACATGCTTTTTTGAATTCTAATTTCAATTTTCTATGGCTGGAAAGAACATAACTCAGGGTAATTTAATGATAGGGAGGTCTGTATCACATGATGATCATACCATGGTACCGGTAAGTTATTAACAGGATTATCACAACTTAAAGAATTGACAAAAATATGGTCTAGTATGTGACCAGCTTTATGAGAGGGTTCATTAATTATTTGTTTGAAGCCTAAAGCTCCCATAACAGTTAATAGGGATTCACAATTTAATGATAATGGCAAAGAGTCTGTGTGTAGATTAAAATCTCCTAATATTAACATAGATAAAGTTTAACTGAAACCATAACTACAATATATGGGGATAAATTGTGTTCTAATAAACCTGGGGGGGGGGGCATATAAACTAGACAAATTTGTAAGGAATTTGATCTAAATAATCCTCTCGTAATTCGGAACAGTCTTTACTTCTTGGCGAATTAACTTGAACTTCTTATGGGCTAATAAAAGCAGGCCTGCACCTTTTTATTCAGCCTAGAAATAGAAAATATATCATAATTCGAAGGAAGCTGATTAAGTAACATCTAATCCGTTGATTTAAGCCAAGTCTCTGTAATACCACATATGTCCAGTTGATGATCACTTAGGTGATCTACTAGGATGGGAATTTTTTTAGTCAATGATTGGGCATTAATGAGGGTTAAAAACAGTACTGTTAGCACCAGTAATTTAGGGTTGAATTTGGTTCTAGTTGCTCTCGAAGATTTCTGTCTGCGGTTGGTGATGATAGTTTGTATTGGCCACTCGGCCATTGTAGAACCGGAAGATTGGTTTCCCCGAAGTAAAAAAGAAAGATAGATCCGTTTAACGATGATAGGGCCTGAAATTATTGGTGAAGGCACAAAGCGAGGGCACTAAGGTGAGCTCCCCTTTAGCGCACCCGCTTCAGCATGTAACACCAGGAAGTAGATGGCGCTTATGAATGCCACGTCCACTGATGACGTCAGCAGGTGGGAGGGACAAGCCCTCGCTGTTGGTCTCGATCACCGGGAGAAGTCTCTGAAATCCAGGCAGGTAGAGAGGTGAACTGGCATGTTGGAAAGCCTCAGGATGTCAGCAGAGGCAGCATTTCAGGAGTCAGTCCCCTGGGAGTTTTTAAGCTATTCCAGCACCGTTACTGCCGCATGGAATGGCAGCGGCAGTAACGGTGCCATTACACGACACACAGACCTTCACCGCTGTGCTCTGCTTCCTCAACCCACTTACCTGTCACCTAATTTTTTTTTTAACAGCTAAATCCATGCCAGTTGAAAAACCAGCTACCTGATCAAAGGCGTTCATCTGAGAAATCCCCGAAATGACCTCAGGAATTCTCAACTTAGGAGGGAACATATGGTATCACCACAGGAGAGCAGGGCAAATTAATTTCCCTCTTCTTTTCTCCTTCAAAACTTTAAAGCAATCCCCAGTAGGGAAATGCACATCCACCACCTGCTGGAGACTGAGAATACTGGAGGGCTGTCACTGCAGGGGAATATATATACTATGATGTCAGCTTTGCTTCATCTCCATCTGCTGGTAGAGTTGCATAACCCACTGGTTTTGGATTCACCTGTCTGTATGCTAAGAAATAGTATGTTCATCTAACAAGTGGCAAATAATGTCCTAAGCATACTTAATATTCAAGTTAATTGCTTGATAATTTTGACAGTTCTACACTGAAGTCTGATATTAGGATTTGTGATGAACTGATCTCCAAATTAACCTTGTGTTTCCAAACATGCAAAGTTTCCCAAATTTTACAAAGCCATAATTTAAGAAAGCACAAAAAAAAAAAATGTGTTAAAAACCCAACCTGCACTAATCATAATGTAGTCATGTCTGAAATGCTGAATCAAGATGCCACATTCAAAACCCTTAAAAGTTACTCAACTCCACATACATCCATTAAGGTACTATAAAAAAAACACAAAACTGATGGCTATTTCATTTTTATTTTACCTATGCCATGAGCTGGAAAACCACATGGAATTATTCAGTAAAGTTTTCTGACTCAACTAAGAAATGTAGAAATTAGTGGTCAACAAAAGCTACCATTTACCAACACAACATTCAATTATTTTAAATTGGTAAAACAGACAGGAAAATCGCAAATCATAAATATACACCACTAACTAGACTGTATGCTCTTAAAGCTCTTCAATACATCACCCGCTTTGTCAACCATCACATTATCATTCAATTATCAGACAGGTAGCAATGCCACCTGCTCTATAAAGTGGAGGTGAGGAAAATAAAGGTACTAAAGCACAGCACAGAGCACAATGGCTTTTTTAGCCACAAAGTACTGGTGGCTCTCATCCATTTTTATTAATATGCACCTCATTGAAACCAACTACATTCATTCCAAAAATACTGTGGTGTCTTCACAGTTCACAAATTAATAATTAACACAGGGTAGATTTTTCTTTGTACAGTAGTGTCCTCAGATTTGGTGATAGTTTACAGCACCATAATGTGTATTTTGGTCAAAGTAAAATTGCTATATTTTCTATTCCAAATATGACAAGTTTTTAAACAAAACTAAAATATCGGTAATGTATATATCATTTTCTATGTCATGCTTTTCTATGTCTTATACTTTCATTTAAAACCAGACTAATCATAGCTGTACTATGACATCATTAAACTTTCCTGATGTAGGGGTAGGGCACAAGTGAGCTTAAACAAGTTGGACACCTTTAACTAACACAAGCCGTTAAGCCCGTTAAAACGGGCTACATTACATTTTGTTTTCAGTCCATTTTCTAACAGCACCCTTCTACACTTTTTCTCCTTCTCTCCCCCTTCCCCTCGTTCACTCCTCCCCTTTCCTCCACTCAGTCTTACTCACCCTCTATCTCCCACTGCCTTCTTCCCCTCACTCTCACCTCCCTCCCCTTCCCTCAGTCACTCCCACCTCTCTCCCCTTCCCTCAGTCACTCCCCACCCTCTCTCAATCCCATCCCCTCCCCCTCAGCCCTCCTCCACTCCCTTTTTCTCTGCTCCACAACTTCTTACCCTTCCACTTACTCACATCCCTGTCTCTCACCCCTCCCTCATTCTCTCTCCCCCTTCCACTTACTCACATCCCTGTGTCTCACCTCTCCCTCATTCTCCCTCTCCCCTCTCTCCCTCCCACACACTCACCCACTCCTCCCTCCCTCTCACTCAGTCCCTCCCTCCCAGTCCCTCCCCCCTCTCTCACCCAGTCCCTCCCCCCTCTCTCACCCCGTCCCTCCCCCCCCCCACTCAGTCTCAGTCCGTCCCTCCCTCTCTCTCTCTCTCTCTCTCCTCCCTCCCTCGCTACTGGCCGCTGCCGCCGCCGCTACCGCCACGTTTTTTTTTTCCTTACGCTGCCTAAGACCGACGTGCTCGCCCGCCCATGCGCAGTAGAGAGCAGCTCTACTGCGCATTTGCGGCACGTCGGTCAACCTTCATTTATTAGGTTGATTTTTATATACCGACATTCATCAAATAATATCATATCATATCGGTTTACAAGGAACAAAGAAATAACATAACTAACTAGTGGAAGTTTAAAGTTACAATAAAAAAGGGGTATATAACTGGGAAGGAAGAGCATAGAGGGGGACAGATAACTCATGAACTAATTACAACGAGGAAGAAGTAAGTGCAAGAGGGTTATGATCTTATCTAGATGTGGCTGATGCTGTGTGTCTATTGTTAGCCCTGGTTGGGGAAGGCTTGTCTGAACAGCCACGTCTTAAGATTTTTTTTTGAAAGTCTGTAGGCAGGGTTCCAGTCTAAGATCTGGCGGTATGGCATTCCAGATGGTGGGACCAGCTAACGAGAAGGCCCGGTCCCTGGTAGATGAGAAATGTGCGGCTTTGAAGGAGTGGGTATATAGAGAATCCCTTGTAAGCCTCCCTGACGGGTCTGAAAGAGTGGTACAGTTTAAGTGGGATTTGTAGGTCAAGCGGGACCAGGTGATGAATAGTTTTATGGAGGATGGTGAGTAATTTGAAAAGAATTCTGTAGCTTATAGGGAGCCAATGCAAATCTTTGAGGATAGGCGTTATATGCTCTCTCCTGTTGGTGTTTGTTAGAATTCTCGCAGCTGCATTTTGGAGCATCTGGAGAGGTTTGGTGGTGGAAGATGGGAGACCTAGAAGAATAGCATTGCAGTAGTCAATCTTAGAGAACAGCACGGTCTGGAGTACTGTTCTGAAGTCTTGGAAGTACAGTAGTGGCTTAAGTCTCTTCAGTACCTGTAACTTATAGAAGCACTCTTTTGTTGTGTGATTGATGAACTTCTTTAAGCTCAGCTGGCTGTCAATTATAACTCCCAGATCTCTTGCATGTGTGATTTGAGTGTTAGTGAGGGATTGTTGTTGGGAGACACCGTCGTCAGGTGAAATAAGGAGTTCCGTCTTGGCAGGGTTCAGTATCAGGTTGAGGTCAGTAAGGAGGAGATTTATTGCTTGTAGGCAGTTGTCCCACCACTTAAGTGATTTTGTAATGGATTCGGATATAGGGATCAGAGGGATCAGGATTTGAACATAGTCTGCAAATATGTAGAATTTGAGCTTTAAACTGGTGAGCAAATGGCAGAGGGGAAGGAGGTAGATGTTGAAGAGGGTGGGTGAAAGGGAGGAGCCCTGGGGAACTCCAAGAGTAGAATTGATACGTGGAGACTATTATTCACTTTGACTTTGTATCCTCTGTTGCTGAGAAAAGAGTTGAACCATCTGAGGGCCATTCCTGTTATACCTATATCTGATAAACGATTTAGCAGGATTGTATGGTTTACTGTGTCGAACGCTGCAGAAATATCAAGAAGCACCATGGAGAGTTCTCTGTGGGGAAACAGTTTAAATTTTATATAATGAATCAAAGTCAATCCCCACCACCACTACCAAGTATGAAGAGTTAGAAGCAGGCCTGGATTCACCAACAGGCAACGGAGGCAATTGCCTCTGGTGCCCAAGTTTCATAGGCACCATGTCTGTAGCCTCGCAGGTGTCATTCAGGCCCAGTCTCTTCCTGCTCCCTGGAGGGGGAAAAAAAAAAGTACCAGTATCAAAGTCATCATTTTGGGCTAGCACTGTCCTGCTGCGAGGGAGTAGGGGTGCAGCTGGAGCATTGCAGTGATCACAGATCCGTGCCATCGCATCTTTCACATGATCTCCAAAGAGATTCATTCCTGTGCATGGTATGTCTGTAAATAGTTCCTGCAATTCTTAACAGAGATCCAAGGCCTGCAACCAGGCAAGTTTACGGGCACAGATCCCTATGGCAAACTTTGGATGCCACTTCAAAAACATTGAAGGTCAGTCTGGCCCCATGTTTTCCACACTCTAGACCCTTTTAAACCAGTGGCTGAGGGTGTCGTACTCCTGTTGAGGTAGCTGCTTGGTCACCTCTTGAAACTGCTTCTGGATATCCTGCATATATTGGCTGTGACAAAGTGACCCTGAATCCAACAGAAGCAGGAAATCTCCTTTAGGCTCCTGAGTAGGAGTTTTAAAAGGGGTTGACCTGGTCCTTTTCTGTGGGATCTCCTCTCTGAAGCTAAAGAGCTCGCTAATTCCTGATTAACTTGCATGGCTTTGAAGGCTTGATGCATCAGAACAAATTCTACTGGGAAAACTCCTTACGAGAGCCCAAGAGACTCCCCTTCCGCCCAAGAGACTCCCCTTCCACCTTGAGAAGCTGCCTTGCTCCAGAAGAAGCCATCGAGGGTGGGATTGGGACTATGAGGTCTCTAGGTAGCCTACCTTGATGTTACCTTGATGTAATGCCACCTCTTGATCTGAAGTCTTTGTAACCGCTCTTTGCAGGGAGCTGGCCCTTTCCATTTTGGGGAGGGAAATCTGTACTGCTGGATCCTGCCACTACGAGTTCATGTTACAGAGGGACCCCAGCCACCATGGGAACCCTTAGTCCCGCATTCTGGGCACCTTCTACCCCTCAACATGTTCTCAGTAGAGATGTGGCCTGTCCCGGCAGAGAAGCGCTTTTTTTTAAAGCTTACTGTGCATATGCATCTCTCCTGTGGCATCCCCCAATCACAGCTGCCTCAGATGCCACCTTTTTTCCTGCTCGATAGGTGCCATCGACACCAGTCAGGGGTGCTGCCCCCCCCCCTTAACTTTATAGCAGGCAACTTACCCCTGTGCAGAAGCTGAGCAAAAAGACTGGGGGGGGGGGGGGGGAATGCCCCTGGTTCCCCACCTCCTCTCAGGGAGGAGGAGAACCCACTGTGAGGGCTGCTGCACCAGAAACCCCATAAAGAAGTGAACTGGAAGCATTGCCCAAGGGATTCACCAAGGAAACTACCACAAATTCTCAGGGAGCAGGGGGAGGCTATAGTTCCAGGAGCTGGGCAGGAGACCAGTAAGTAGGGAGAGATGTTACCATCAATCCACCTCTGGAGGAGGCCACCTCCACCCGCACCCCTCTCACTGTGGACCTGTCACATGGAAGTCTAAGATTTGGTCTCTGTCTCCACTGGTGGCAGAAGAGGGAATTCAAGAGTGATGACTGGTCTAGCAGTAAGAAGGAACTGCAACTTAAAAAAAAAAAAAAAAAAAGACACACCCCCCCACGTTCCAGAAGATCCCATAGGGTACTGGGATTACCTTCCAGGACAGATCCTGGGAGGAGACTCCTGTGGGGAAAACTCAACCCATAGTGGTGTTAGACCCAGAAATACCCCAGCCTCCCCATCTTTAAGAGGAGCCTGCAGGGCTGAACCTGTTTGCTCCATAGCCAGAGCACTATTATTCATGAGGAGCATACAGGGTTAATCTGCTTGCTTTATAGCCAGAACATTACCAATGAGGAGTCTGCAGGATTGAACTTGCTTGCTCCGTGAGCAATACTACTTAAGGGGAGTGTGTGGGGTTGTGATTTGCTTGCTCCCTAAACCTTTTGAGAAGCCTGCAGCTCTCATCTCTCTGCTGGCTCCACTACCAGAGCCTTACCATTAATAGTAGGCAAATGTTTTCACTGAACCAGCCTCAGCCAGTATTAGTATAGGATGGAGTCAGGCAGATCCCCTGCAGCATTCCTCTGCAACTGAAGATAATTAGTTAAAGGCTTCTCACTTCATAGCTCAGACAAGTTCTTTAAGGATGTTGGACGTTTTCTGTTATCCCAGCTTACCCTGGTAGGTACTAATTGACCCATGCAAATTGTCATACCCCTGTTGGGTAATGGTTATTCTTGCAGGACCTACCCAGCCTACTTGGAACATTCATAAGAGTAACAAAAATGTAGCACTTAATGCTATAGAAAAACCAGGACAATAGCTTAATGGCAGAAAATTACCCATTCTTCTGGGGTAGGTGAACATGCCTCATTGCAGCCCTCTCTCCAGCATATGTATATCCAAAAAGAAATTGGCTCAGCCACTACTTAGCTGCTGGTAGCTGACTCAGCTTCTCCTTACTTCTACTGCTTCTTCACCTTTAAGAGAGGTAGAGGTGGAGAGAATCCATTCTCTGCAGCTAAGCAATCACTGTTGTGTTGTGGGGACAGTACAGCCCCCGCAGGGTACTGGGCCAGGCTCAATTCTCTGGAGGTTTCACAGCCAAGGAACAAAGTCCAGGAACGAGAGGGAGAGGGAGAAAGAGGGATAGGGAGCAAGACTCTGTAGAGGTCAACACGTAAATTTACTATTTATACCACTATAAGAGGGGGCACTAGTAACTTTGGGTGAGGTTTGGGAGGTAGTTTTACGTACAGTCAGAGGGGTTTTGGTTTTTTGTTTTTTTTTTGGGGGGGGGGTTAAATAAGAAATGCAATCAAATTAATAAACTAAACTAAAACTAAAGAAGAATCCACCATGAATCTGGGCTATTTCCAATGAATGGATGAGTATATGAGCTTACACAAGTTTCACTGGGCAACAATGAAAGTGTTACTGACCTAAAAAGGTCCTACTCTGTAGTATCTTGATGTGCTGAACATGAATATGACCATGAAAAGTTTTTATTGGCTCTCATTTTGAAGATATTTAATATAGTTCACTTTCTATGTTTAGTCATGTAAATGAATCCAGGACTGTAAATAAGCCTAGAATGATGTAATATTGCATCATATTGCATAATACCATCATGCACACATCATCCAGAGTTTATTACATCATTTTCTGATGCAATGCAGTTCTACTGCCATGCTGCTGCTGAGTAAGCAGACGTCAGCAGTGTACTATATGAAGTCCAGTCAGAAAGGATGAGCATTTGAAATATTCAATCTGGCTGACTACTGCTGGACACTCCGCAGAGATGCTCCCGAACAGGTGTAAAAGAGACAAGCAAAGAAATCTAAGACGTACTCTATGACTTCATTTTTCAAACGGTATTAACCGTAGGTCTCCTACTATTGGCATACAATTCAAGATGTAATTATATTAATGCATATTACAAAAAAACTAGAGCCAATTTTGCATTTTCACAGTCACATTCATGTTTAGCACATGGAAATGTATAAGAATTGACTAATTTCATTTCCGTAACATGACTTGTGAAAATTTGTTGCCCAGTGTTTTCAGATCGAAGGCATACACCCAGTCTCCCATTTGGATAAAGGGTAGATTGTTACGACAGGCGTTCATTAAAGTTTTGTTGTGGAAAATCAATATCTTACAGCATTATGAAAAAAAAAACATACGAATAAAGTAAATCCACAGTTGAACAAACTTATGCACAGATTGACATGTCTTATTTCACTTACAATCAAAATAATCAAAGTAACAGAGCCACTACTCAGTTTACACAATGTGGTTTCTTTTGTCCCCCCTTTCCCCCCCACATCTCTCAAAGCACCATACACGAGCTCTCTTTTCTTCCAATCAACCACTTAGGAGCTATTTCGTCTCCTTCCAAGTAATATAATGGTGCCATATTTTTTTCAAGTTTCCCCATGAGTTTCCATTTAACTACAGTTAATTTATTCATATAGTGCACTCTATCCAACCTTTTCAAAACTTTTTTCAGTGGAGGCGTACTTGCTTGCTTCCAATAACATGCTATTTCCCCTCTGGCTGCCAGTATAGCTTGATGAGAGAAAGATAACATTAGAATTGAAGCCAGAAACTAGGGAAAAAAATGGATCTTTTAGGTATCCTTTCCCCCATGATATCAAATATAAGTTGCACTATGGAATCCCAAAACAAAACAATCTTAGGGAAATCCCACCAGATATGTAGAAAAGTGCCTTTCATCCAGCACTCCCTCCAGCAAATATCACTTAAATTAGGTTAGAACATATGTAATTTGGATGGAGTAAGGTTTAAGATATTTTGTTGGCATCTATTTTCTACTATCAATGCAGATAAGTCCTTCTCCCACTCTTTACTGTGAGAGGGTACCGATACCAGATCTTTATTTTAAAAAGTTTGTATATTCTGGACATCCCCTGCAACACCATAGAAGCTTGAGCCCAATAGCCTTCAAATAAGAATTTTCCCTTTCCCAATGTCGCCCTTCTACTCTTTCGGGACAAGAAGCTAAGCAGTTGTAGATAGAAATAAGAATCTATAGACTCCCAAATTAAATGTAAGCATAACCTCATTAAGTCTTTCAACTGTTACCATTCCGAAGATGTTCAAAACTACAACAACCCTTCTGCTCCCAGCATCTAGCCAAACATTTTTGAACAGCCAGGTACAAAGGCATTATTTAAGAAAACAGGAGAGCTATGAAAATAATTCCTCTCTCCCACCAAACTGCTCTTCCACTTATCCCAAATTTTTAAGGTAAGAGCTACAGTGGGGTGGGAACATCATGAGGCAACATTCGTGCCTTCTCAAGTAACCACACCAACCCATTCGGAGAAATCCCCCCCCCCCCCCCAGCAGTGCCCATTCCAATTTAATCCATCTTTCCCCCACTCCCCCCAATGCAAATCCAGTTTTGTTCTGAGTTGAGATGCCACATAGTGCCAAAGTAGACAAGGTATCCCCTCAAACCCACCTCTATCCTTATATGGTCTCTGTGCATCGCCTGCAAACAGTGAAAGCTTATATTCTTGATCCCCTACTTGAACCCCCTGGATATCCCCATGTTTCGAGATTATGGCCACCAATGGCTCTAAATAAAGTGCAAAGGCAGCAGGGAGAGGGGAAATCCTTGACTTGTACTTCTTTCAATGGGGAAAGCCCTCTAACAGTCCCCATTTGCCTTTATACAAGTGCTGGGACTACTATATAACTTCCTAACCCCTAAAGAGAAATTAACCCCCAAGCCCATTTTACCCAAAACTGGAGAATAAAAAGTGCCAATGTACTAAATCAAAAGCTTTTTCAGCATCAACTATAAGCAAAGCCACAGGGATCTGAGATTTCTGGGCCCACCATATTGTTGATTACCCTGACATTATCTGCAGCAAGCCAACCTAGCACAAAACCTGTTTAATCAGGATGGACAAAGCACCTGCCACCCCACCTAGCTAGAGAGCTAAAATCTTTGCCAATGTTTTTAAATCTAGGTTGATGAGAGATATGAGCCTGTAAGAGCCACACAAGGTCGCGTCACTCCCTGGGTTTGCCAACACGAATACCTGCCATGTTAGCATCAGGCACTATGATGCCATCAACCAGCAAAGCATTGAATGCTGCTGTAAGAGGATCCACCACCACAGAGTTCAACTGTCTGTAAAAACCTGCAGAGAATCCAGCAATGCCACCTCCACATATGCTGGGGTAAGATCAAAGCAGTTCCAAACATGGGAATGGCTACAGGCACTGTGATTGAATCAAGAGCATGCCTTTTCAGCAATCAATTTGGCATTCTAGGGCATTCAGACCCAGGAGTAAAACATTAAAAGAAGGGGTAACCACAAAAAGGAATGACTGCCTTGATTGTAACTATCAAGAGGAGTATAAGAACATTAGCACACTCATCTCCCACCTCTTTTACTGGCTGTGTTTGACCCGATAATGGTGCTCCTATCTTATGGTGATCACTTACAGTGAGAAGAGAATGCTGAACTCCAGCGTCCACCATGATGCAGAGAGAAAGATTATTTGGACTAGTCTTAAAATACCCAAAACTGTACAGAAGACGAGACCTGAAAAAGAAAGTCAGTTCCCCATTCACTAACTGAAGCAGCCCCAGACTTGCTTTATCCAGATTTTCAAAACTAAGGCACACATCTGCAGCTGCACAAACTCCAGCACTCACTATATGCAATCATAGGACGCATGCATTCTCTGGACGTCCCCCACATTAGTATGATCCGAGAACTCACAGCACTATGGCTAGGATCCTTTAATCAAATACTTGCCCCTTAACCATCCAGAGGAAATCTTCCAGATTTCTCATAGCAGTAACTATAACAAACTGCTATTCAGAGTAGAGGATCCCCTCAAGCTCAGGAGGTAACCTTACATAAACTAAGCATTACATACTACTAAATAATAAAACAGAAGTTTCTCACCTGCTGGTATATAGCAAACTGATAAAATCAGTAGGTTTCCTTAAGTGGGGGGGAAAGGGTGGAAACAGAGAACTCTTGGAACAAAGGAAGCAAAGGGCAAGGAAAAATCCTTACCAAATGGAGATGCCACACTGCCCCTTTTCACACTTCATGTCTTAGCAATTGCCAAAAGTGTTGTGGGCTGAAATAACACAATACAGACAAGCTAACAAAAGAGAAAAACCTTTTACTCAAAAGAAAGATCTCAGAACTGTGCAATTACCTGCAGGAGCAGTCTCCGAGATCATTAATGATAATAGATCACCTCTTCTAAATCTGCACACCAAGAACATTTCTCTAACTGGTTAATGCAAATTTATCATTAATATGATAACTACCACCCACTTGTAAGATAAGCCAGTAGCTGGGTATGGCATGCAGGCATTGACCATTCACACAGTTCTGCATTCCACTGTACTTACAGACTCAACATTCTGCAGTTCTGGTCAGTTCCAGAAAATCCCTTTACACACTATTGTCTTACTCTGCAACATCACATTCAAAAATATAATTTTTATAAATTTTCACAGGTACTCACAGCACCCCCCACAGGACTTATTTTTAGAAGAAAATGTGATATACTGGAAAGGAGAGGTTGGTCTCCTTTTCGTTACTTACTGTGTACAATATACGCTGGAAGGACTGCAGTGTCCTATTTATATCTTTTGTCTGAGGGCTGTAAGACATTCTTATCCAATCACAGTCCCTGACAATTCCACCGGATTGGATCAGGATAGAGTATTTGCAAAGACCAAAAAGTTTTACTGACTAAATAGGGTGAGGGGACATGGTCCCACAGATCCTGCCTTGATTTTGCTTCACAGCAGCATGCATTGGACTTTTCCCTATGCCTGGGTGGCACTAAGCCACATTTGCATCAATGGTGTCTTGTATATTGGATGCTACAAGCACACCCATGCTTCTTTATATTTCCTGGGGGGGGCAGATGCTTATATGATTCCGGAAGTAGCCAGCTATACTTTTTAGAAGTCTTGGAGCCACCTGTAGGGGATGAGGTTGGGGAATACAACATGGAGCCCCAAAATTCATGCTGCTCAACCCCAAAAGAACAGAGGGCCTGTGAGTTCTGCTAAGGAGGCGATCAAAGAGTGGTCAACAACTAATGTGGCTACTCATGCAGGCAGCCTTTTTCTTCTTCACCTTTGTTTTAAAGCACTGAAGTGGAATTGAGGAAGTGAGGCAGAAAAGAAAATAGGCATGGTCATATTTTGAAGAAAAAAAATCTTCTCTTGCTCTTTTTCCAAAGGTAAACTGAAAAATTTTGTCTGTCAAAATTTTAGATAGAATGAGAAGATATTCAAAGACAAAACAGAGATACATAGAGGTACATGTCTGTGCTTGTGCTCAGATGAAAAAAAAAAAAAAAAGACTGAGGGGGTTCATGAGAATGCCCAGGTGTGAATTTCTACATATGCTCCGTAGAGCAAAAGCTTTAGTAACTAAGAGAGTTCATTTGGTGGCACCAGATATCACCCAAGTTTCAACTAAAATCAGCCTACCTTACTGACAGGGGGGAAAAAAAAAAAAAGTTTATGCTGTTTCCAGAGGAAACATGGTTCCTATAGAAATTCCAACTTCTGTATAGAAACAAGCTTTTCTTTAAACCATTGCTACCTTCAATTACAGCTAGCTAGAAAGTTCAATGGAACCTGAATGTTCCAACAGGTTCCATCACATTTATTTTAGATTGTTCATTAGAGTAAGAAAATGTAATCGTGGAAGAATTCAAAAACCAGAAACATCAGGTCAGTATATGTAAAGAACTAAGCCTCAAAAAAAAAAAACCTATTACAGTGCTAATCCGTACTCTATTCCAAAATACCTCCACCCCCAGCTGAATCACTTTTCCAGTACTTAGGTATATAGAGTGTTACAGCCACTAAAGTGACTATCAAGAAACATGTTTGAGAATATAGAGGCAGAAAAGACCACCCAGTGGTACTATAAGCACAAAATTAAAACCTACAGTAAAGCCAGTTCGACATAGCAACATTTTTCTATGCCAAGCTACCAGATTAACAGGATTTCTCTCTCAGCTATCTCCCCAGAAGTGAAAGAAACAGGTATACCACTGTTCAGGCTCAGACAGTTGCTGCTGCAGATGTTGCTCTCCTGTGTTGATGCTGATAAGGAATTCTTGGCTTAGTTTATTTATAGTCCTTGAATAAAGGCTGATCCAGTTCTATATATGGTCTCTGTACATGCAGATCTGAAGTTTTCTCCTTTTCCCAATAATATTTGCAATATCATTACAGACCTGTTTCATCACTTGTCTGAGCTGGTTCAGTAACTGGATATACCCACTTGCAGGAAGGGGGCAGAAGTGTCACTACAGGCATATGTGGGAGAACCATCTCTTGCCTGATAATATACTGTCCTCAGGTTAGTCATGCAGCTTAACATACTAGAGGGAGAATCTTTTGCAGTCTGTTTTTAATTTTCCATGCCAAATAGCTTTAAGTGACAACTTTGTTGCAGAGCATATTTTCCAACAGAAGAAAGCAGAATTGCTTACCTGTAACAGGTGTTCTCCAAATTTAGCAGGACCTAGTAAGGAACTTTGATCTCAAAGAATCTAGAACTTTCAACATGCTCTACTGAGCATGTGCACCTGTGCATCATCCTGCCCCCTAGGCAGGATGATGTACAGGTGCACCTGTGCATCATCCTGCCCCCTAGGCAGAGTACCTCAATCCATAACATAGCTAATACATGGAGAAACCAACTTCCAGGGGAGGTGGGTGGGGTTTGTGAGGACTAACATCTTGTTAATGAAGAACACCTCTTACAGGTAAGCCACTCTGCCTTCTCCTAGGACAAGCAGGATGTTAGTCCTCACACATGGGTGAATCCCAAGCTATCGGCTGTCCGAGCAGGACAAAGCAGGAAGCCATCTCGTACTGAAAGCACCACCTCTCTCTCTTTGCCAATAAGGCAGCCAGCCCACAAAGGGACCTAGGCAGGAAAAGAGTTGAGCTCTACAAAGAAAAAAAACCATAGAAAAAAAAAAAAAAAAAAAAAAGAGACAAAACCCCGATGCATAGCAGACACGCCTAAGGCAGTGGAGTGATGCGAGTGCCAGCAAAAAACAAACTCCGCATCACAGAAAACATTACAAGCAGGGTTTCAGATCCCTGACAAAAAAACAGTAGGTCTAGAACCTCCTGGATACAGAAAAAAAAAGTCTATATAGACAAGAGGACTCTTGAACAAAGACTGCAGTTTTCTTCAGTGTTACATGACAACCAAAAAACTAACCAGAGCCCGATAACTTCCCAGAAAAAAACTGTGGTCTACTGATATCCAAAAGAATGTCTCTGGAGAAATGTGTTCATGTTTGGCCAATAGGCATAATGGGCAGAAAACCCAAGCAACACTTGGAAGAATAATGAATAAAAACGGCAGGGTCCATGACAGACCCTACGTGCCAGAGAACCAGACACAGCTGACCAGCAGGACGGCACCAAGAGTTTCAGGGGATGAAAGGAAATCCCTGCATGGGATTGCTAGCCCAAATCCCCAAGCATGGAGATATATTAAGCCTGAAGCTCACCCTCACTGCACCCTGTCAGAAGTAGGAATAACCATCCTATCTACAGGATAGTTCAGGTGAGCAGGAAGACACTGAGAAATTAGTGACGTGAGAAAAGCTAAAGGTAGTATTGGCCAAAGCTTGGCACAAATATAGGGGGAAAAAAGTGGTGCATCTTTCCCTGCAGATATACACTAAGACATACCTCAAATGCCTTAGCTTTTCCTCCCCTTGACATTCCAACTGGAAGTTGGAAGGAGTGACCACCACAAGGAGGCAGACCGCTGGAATGCCAGGGTAAGCACAAGTCACTAGGCTATATAACAACCAAGCGAATAACTCGCTGCCAATTCCAGTAGGGAGTTAGCCACCAAGACAGAGCTCTCCGTCTGCTTGGAACAGCTGAAGCTGAGAGCTAATTCCACAGGGAAGAAATCCAAACACACTCCATTGAGACAGGAAGCTGGAGTGCCACAAGTGCAAACCCCTATGAACAGGATTTCTTCACTGGCCTGGAAACCCTAAAGGTACCAGGGGCAAGGCAAGGGCAATCTCAGAACAGACTGCCCCAGACCTAGCTTAGATACTGATACCTCAGCCATGATAGTATATATTTCCCACAAGTAAGCACACGGTCCAGTAAATGGAACAATCATTGCATGAACCAGGATTCCCCTGTCTGCAGACAGTTATCCCTAAAATGGGGAATAGCAGCTTGCAAGCCATTGTAACCAAAGAGCAGCACCTCTGTTGTAGGGTCTCTCATCCCTCAACTCCCTCAGCCATGAATATGGCGATAGGTTAGAAGGCATACTCACCAATTAGATGGATTAGAACCTTCCTCACTGGAGGTAGAGTCCTGCAGGCGAGAATGACTGGCAATATTGGTCCTTATTAAAAAATAAATAAATAAAAATACAGACCATTGAGTTCAGCAGGTATCAAAGGTGACTCCTGAATGGGAGACACCCCTAATCTTCACCGGGGAGCTACTCTGGAAAGGCTCCCTCATGAAACAGACCTGCTGTTCCTTAAGATGACTTAAGGAGAGCACTACCGCTTGACGGGCTCTCAGATCCCACGAGGAACCGAGAGCAACTGCCAGTCAGAAACCGTGTCATGCCTTCTCCGGGAAATTGAGAACAAGGGACATCCCTTACAGGGTTGGGCAGCCAAGCGTCCAGTGGGGAATCCATAAAAGTTGCCCTGGAACCCAGTCAAATCTCTTCTACCTGACGGGACAGGCAAACAACGGGAATCAGAGCCTCCCAATCCCGAAAAACCTGTCAACTCTCCAGAAGAGAATTGAGATACAATCACGGAGGTTCAGAAGAGATCAATCTGCCATTGGAAGCTACCCTCGGATGGGGGAAGGTCAACATGGTAAACAAAGGGACCCCTGCAAAAATGGTCAGATGACTGCTGCTGCTGTCCCCCAGCCTAAAAGGAGATGCACAGATTTAAAGAATCGAGGCTCTTGTTCAGTGATAAACCTGCCAGGGAGAGAGCCCCAGGGGATTCCCCACCAAGGGAATTTTTGACACCAAAGGGGCTTGAAAGACATATTCCTCTATGGGGGGAGAAGACTTCCAACACTACCCTCCTGGTGTCTACTCCCCTTAGGGTTCGATCAGGAATGCCATCCTAGGTCAACCTGTGCTGCAGCGCACCACCTGCTGTGCTTGCCACAAGGGAAACACACACCCCCATACAGTAGAGGACCACTGGAGAAAAAGAGCCCTCCACTGTAAAAGCATGCTGACTAGTACTCAGTGGTATCCCATCCTATGGATGGCAGCATACCTATGACCTCACGTGCTGTGCTTGTGGGTAGAATCCCATGTACAGCAAGGACAGAGCACCACTTGCTAGAGTCTGTGGCTGTGCGCTGCCAAAAGGCAAATCAAAGTGTGTGATGACGCTTTCCTTGCCAGTGCTCCCCTGCACTTTGTGGGGCAGAATTGATGAGATGATGGCAGAACACTGGCATGGCTGAGAACTGCACAGACAGGGAGAATCCTGCCTACCATCGCTTGGAGTACATGCTTTGCCGAACCAGACCATGCATACTGCGCTCCACTGTCACAGTAGCTTCCAGTGAAGTGCATAGGAACAGTGTGATGACAGCATCCCAGTACCACTGGGGCTCTGGGTATGGCATGTGGTGGATGGCATCACCCCCTCCAGTATCTGATAACACTCCAAGAGACTAGACAAAGCCCTTGAACTGCATTGGGAATGGCTCACCGCTGTTTTCTTCATGGAACGACAGCAGCAAAGTCCATGGCGATTGACAGTGCCCATAGTGCTCTGCAGTCCTGTCTTGTGGCATCCGACCGTGACCACCGGTGCCCAGAGTGCTTTCACGCTCACCAACAAGGGATCACATCAAGGGCACCAAATGACATTGCACCCAGGGTTTCAACGGCACTTGACCAAATATTGATCAGTTCGACAGTATATAGCACCATCCCCCAGCACCATAGGTGCCCTTGGACCTCAACAGCCCAGCGGCATCAATAGAGAGCCTAGTGCCTGAAGGCACTGATGGACTGGCAGTACCAAGGATGCCGGGGGCGCCTGCAGGCAGAGGCTCTGCAGCCCCAACGGAACCAATGACTGCCAGTGGCAGACTCTTCCCCCTCAGCTCACCTACCTGCCTGAGCTTGCAGCATCGACATCCTCAATGGCATCCCTCGCCAGCTGTTATGGCCAACGACAGCCTCGCTAGCGCTCATTAATACCAATTATGCACAAATCCAGGCAGAGTCTCCAATGCCCCCCCCCCCCCCCCCCCGATTCCAGCGGCTCAAAGCCCCCTGAAATCGGCATCCATGGTGCCAGATAGCCATAGGCCAGTGATGGGACAAGCACAATGCCCCCCTCAATGCCTCGTTGGGACACTACCAAGGAACCTTGATGGCACCAAACCACTGCACCTGGATGCCTCAGCTTATAAGGGTGCCTCGAGTAAAACCCCTGCGCGTGATCTATTCAAGGTCGAAATCCTTGTCACTTGAGGGCTCTCAAGAGCTCCAGCGGTTGATAGCCTCAGCGACAACCAGGGTGCTCAATGATGATCCCAGTGCCTCGTTGGTGGTGCTAGATATTGTCGAAAGTGACAAAAGGCATCAGTGGCCACTACTCCCAATGACCTCCTGCACCTAGATAGCATTGAGGGCGTCAATTGGGGCAGCTCTGCACCCCAATGGCATCAATGCGATGGCCCCAAGGACAGCCACAGCATTAATGGTTTGGTTGGCACAGAGGCCTCCAGGTCCACAGATACCTTCAACACCAAAGGCCCTTATTGCATCGATGGTGGTCATGCACCTCGATGGCAGAGAGCATCCCCTCACCTCAACAGCATCAAGGTTGACCATGGCGCATAATGGCAGATCAACGTGCTGGTCACAGATGTGCACAGGCAACCATTACTGGACATGGCACTGAAGGTACGGCAGCAAGCTGCTTGCCCAGGCTCCTGCTCACCCTCTCACAAGAGAGGCAAGGAGGAGGGGAGGCTACGGGCTCCTGCTCGTGGAGACTAGTTTCTTTGAATGTGGGGAGGATGAGCTCTTCCCCCATAGGAACAATGTGGTCCTCAATCTCTGCATTGGCTGAACCTCGATAGATGCCGATCGATCGGTGAAATGACATGGAACTCCTGGCAGAACTCAGGGCAAGTCCCCAAGTTCAGTGGCCTACACGGATCACCCATGGACTGCATTCAGTGAGTCCTGCCAACCCTTGACAAAAGGTACAAAAACAGACAGAGTAAGGAGAGAACACAGATACTAAGCTGCCGGTGCAGTATTTATTTTTCTTCATTTTAAGGAACAAAAATAGATTCTGCCAAACTGCTCAGCAATTAAGACTCGCCATGCAGCTGGCAGACAGAGGAAAGGAGAAAAAGGAAAAGAAAAAACTATCATAAGGTAAAGGAAAGAAAAAACAGTTGCAGCTCTAAAAAAGTCACAAAAACTGTAAGGAGAGAACAAAGCTGAATACTGTGAGAGAGACTGCTCCCGTGACCACACAGCTCCATGGGAGTGGGGGGGGGGGGGGGGGGACGGGACTGAAGAACCCTGCCTAGGGGGCAATGTGATAACTATAGCTGCACATGCTCAGTAAGGCATGTTGAAAGTTCTAGATTTTTTTAGATCAAAGTTCCATGCCAGGCTCCATCCGATGATGTCACCCCAAGTGCAAGGACTACCATCCTCCTTGTCCTCGGAGAAAATAAGTCGTGTGTCATCCAGAAAATTTTTTTTCTGCATAAGCACAAAGCAGAGGAATAAACTCAGAATCCTTAAGCTAAGCTACTAGGCCTCACTACTAACCTGCTGCTCATGTCCAGCCCAGCTCTATACTAACTCTAAAAAAGCAATACACACACAGATGGGAAAATAATCAGTTAGGGATAGATTGCATCAAAAAGCATTCAAATATAACTTCCCCCATACTTGCAGTCATACACCCCACAATTATACCCCAACTCTCCATACAGCCACACAAAAAAAAAAAAAAAAAAATTCCTTACCCCCACAACCCACACTTGCATATACACCTATGTCCCCATACAACCCCACTCCCTTGCCACATTCACACCATACATATCCACTGCACACATATCCACACCTCATCCATTCCTACACACACAAACCCACAACCTATAGTCCTATATTCACACTTCTGCCACACACACTATACATTCCTACATACTTCCACCCACATCTTTACCACACAAGCCTCCCCAAACTCCACACCAGCTGCACAATCCCCACACCCCTAGCACGTAACCCTTCTACAAGTCTACTTTGAAAAGTATTCCCAATGCTATGCCTCTGCATGTTTTCCCTACTTGTTTTATTGTACCACAGCTTAACTATGACCTATGATCATGTGCATGCATTACAAAATATGTTTGCTCTGGCTGTATACAGTAGAAGTAGCAAGCGGCGTTGATCACAAGATAAAAAGATAGGGGCTCATTGTTTAGTCAAGAACTGGCAACACAAAAATGTTTTAAAAAGATGGCCTGGCCCATGTTGAAACTACTTTTCAAAAAAAGGTTCGACTAGTAGTCAATTTCACACACAAACACAGGTTTACCTCATGGAAAGGGCTCCCTGCTGACATGCATATAACTAGATTCATTGTCCTACAGAAATGTAATTATACAAAAAGGAAATAATGGTTAGCGAAGGATAGGACAGAGGGTTAAAAATGGGCAGAGAAAAAAAGTTAGGACAGGATTTGCATGTACTGATCTACTGGCTCAAGCAGTTGCAAGGACAGGCAGAAGATCTTCTCTCAAGCACTGCTGCTTCTGCCTCTTCAAATGCACATCAATATGCTGCAAAAGTCAGAAACAGCAGAACTTAAGTTCTTGCTGCCCTGCCTTCCATGGAAAGGGAAAAGTGTGCAGGAGTGAACAAAAAGGAAGAGAGATACAGAAAGCTAAGCAATGGAAATCCATGCAATGCCACTGGAGGGGAACAGCTGGAAAGAAGGGTATAAGCAAACCTGAGGGGAGGTAAGAGAAGGTAAAGTCAGAAGGAAGAAAGATGGTGAGATAAAGAGAAGGAAGTAAAAGAAAAATCTAGGAGAAAGGAAACATGGCAATCCCCAAAATCTCTGCTTTTGCATTAACACAGGTGAATGTCTACCAGTTTTTTTTCACCTGTTTTAATAGAACCTGGCTGAAAGAAAAAGCACATCTGTGTGTTTGAAGATATGCGTCACTATTGAATATCCAAAAAAAGCTGATCAAAATTCCTTCCTCACATACTCCTCTCTTCCCTGCCCCTCCTATACCACACCCATTTTTTTTTGGGCGGGGGGCTAGTACAGTTTGACCTGAATACAGGCAAAGAAAATAAATGGCGGAAGACCCCTAACCCTCGCACTCTAGCTACATATAAAGCTGCTCTCCACTATTACAGAAAACGCAAATCTACGAACAAAAAGGGATTTTTACGCCCTCAGAATCCACGATCTGATATTCGATGCGAAGGCCCTCTTCTCTTACGTATCGGAACTTACTAAAACCACCACCCCACCCATTCCGGATGACCAAGCGCAATCGAAAGCCAATGATCTGGCACTCTTCTTCCAGAATAAAATTTCCAACATTCTAACACGACTACCATCCAACCCTAACACGCCGCCCAGTTCCTCATCCTCCTTTTCCAACGTGGAAGTTTTGTTGGAATCCTTCAAACCCACTTCTGCTATAGAGATTGAAACCATTCTAAAGAGAATGAAACCCTCCACACATCCACTTGACCAAATTCCGGCCAAACTACTACTTCTAGTGCCGGACTCATCTCCAAATATCTAGCCGACATTATTAAGTGTTCACTTTCACAAGGAATTTACCCGGATGCTCTCAAACTGGCTACTCTCAAACCCATACTCAAGAAACCGGACCTGGATCCTGGTGACCCTAGCAATTTCCACCCTATTTCCAACCTGCCGTTTGTAGCCAAGATCATCGAAAAAGTAGTTAACAGCCAACTATCGGAGTATCTTGAAGAACATAAAATTCTCCACGCGTCAATACGGATTCCGTAAATCACATAGCACTGAAACTCTCCTCATCTCCCTCACAGACCACCTCAGCATGGGCCTTGACAAAAGGTCATTCCTTCTTATTAGTGCTCCTCGATATCTCCGCAGCATTCGATACAGTAAACCACTCCATCTTATTAAATCGGCTATCAGACAGGGATAACAGGATCAGCACTCAGATGGTTTGATTCATTTCTAAGCGACAGAGGCTATAAAGTCAAAGTCAATAATAAGGAATCCCCATGCATCAATTCTCCACTTGGAGTCCCCCAGGGCTCCTCTATCTCCCACCCTGTTCAATATCTACCTCCTTCCCCTCTGCCAATTGCTCACAACTTTAAATCTGAAATACTACATATACGCAGACGTAGTACAAATTCTGATCCCCGTAACCGAATCCCTGGCAAAATCACTCAAGCAATGGAACAACTGTCTGCAAATGATTAACCTCCTCCTTACCAGCCTTAACCTGGTGCTTAATGCAGCCAACACGGAACTCCTTATCGCTCCAGAAGACAGGGACCACCACCAGCAGTCACACTCTAACATTCAAATCACACAAGCAAGAGACCTGGGAGTTATAATCGATAGACATCTGAGTTTAAAGAAGTTCATAAACCACACTACCAAGGATTGCTTCTATAAGTTACAGGTGCTGAAAAGACTCAAGCCTCTACTACACCACCACGACTTCAGATCTGTTCTCCAGGCCATTTTGTTCTCTAAGGTAGATTACTACAATGCTATTCTTCTAGGTCTCCCAGCATCTACTACAAAACCACTTCAGATGCTCCAAAACGCAGCGGCGAGAATCCTGACGAACACCAATCTGAGAGATCACATTACGCCTATCCTCAGAGATCTGCATTGGCTCCCGGTTAGCTTTAGAATACTTCACAAATCTCTATTATCCACAAAAGCATTCACCACCAGGTCCCCCTTGACCTGCAATTCCCGCTCAAACTTCACACCTCGGCCAGACCCATCAGGGAAGCTTATAAGGAATCTCTATATGCCCCTCCTAACAAAGTGGTTCACCAGTCAACCATCAGAGAACGGGCCTTCAACAGCGGGACCTTCCATCTGGAATGCCACACCCCCAGACCTCAGACAGGAATCTTGTCTTCTGACTTAAAAAAAAAAAAAAAAAACTTAAGACATGGTTGTTCAAACAAGCCTTCCCCTAATCAAGGCTAGCATTGCCATGCCATAGATCAGATGTAGGCCTCTAGTACCCACCATCTCTATAGTTGTAATTATTTTATTGAGTACTTTCCCCCCTCTGCATTTTCATCTTCCCAGTTACATCCCCTTGTTTTATTGTAACTATTTTACTCCTTCTGGTTATGGTTAATGTTTTAATGCCTCTGTTCCCTGTAAACCGATTTGATTTGTATCACGAAAGTCAGTATAGAAAAGCTTTAAATAAAATAAATATGACTGTGTAGCACAATACATACTTTGTTGTACTGTTAACCTCAAGACCAAATCTCTTGTATGGAAAAAATATGGTTCTTATGTGCTAATTTTCTCTTTCCTCAAGTCCTATCAGATCTGGCCAGACACATGGGTTTTGCTCCCCTACCACTAGATGGAGGCAAAAAAAAATAAACTGTTTTGATAGCATCACCCCTTATAGGGAAGTGTGCCAACTTGCAGTTCCTCAGTATTTCCATGACAAAGCACAGAATACTATAAAACAATCTCCCACTACTCCCCAACAAGCAGGGAGGTTAACCAAACTGGCCTTAAGTAAGCCCAAATTTCTTGAAACAAACCTATAAAATCAGCAATAGAAGGAACAAAAGCTTGTGTACTTAATTCTGATCTGCCAATAATTAAGATATACACACAAAGTATGGCAGGCTACAGGGTGAAACAATAAATCAAGTGGGATTCTGGAGTGGTCTGGTAGAACTCAAGGAAAGAAAGTTAGCAGGTAAGAGTAAAAATTTGTCTTGCCTTATTGCCCCATCAGACCAGTCCAGATGCATGGTTTGAACCCAAACCACTGATCAGCCTGTCTTCAAGACCCTTGACCCAAAGAGGGCAGGTCTTTTGGGCCAAACATCCAAACTTATGGTTGGAAAAGGTATGCAAGGAAGCCAAAATCACTGCCTTGAAAATCTCCTCCAAAGAGACTAAATGAAGTTCTGCAGAAGATGCCCAAGTAAAATTCGCTTTCAGTCTCTTCAGCACCATAAGACCCTTTAAGAGATAAGCTGAAGCTATGGCTTCTTTGAGCCATCTAGCCAAAGTGGCCTCTTCACCCTGCCTTTGACCACTAGAGAATGTCCATAGGGCACATCTAAAAAGTGCCCTACGGACATCAAAAACCTGTAGTTCTCCTGAGCTTATTCTTCAAGGAAGGTAGTTCCACTGAAATAGAAAAGGAGAAACCCCATTGGCAAGAGAGCGACAACTATCTAAATAGACACTCTGCCCTCCAAGAATCGGAAAATAAATAAGGGACCCCGACAAGACAAAAGCCTTAAGTTCTGAAGTATGTCTGACTGAGCAGATTGACTCTTAAAAGTCAAATCCTTCAGGAGGAGAAGCCGACTAAACCATGTTAAAATCCCAAGATGAAAAGGATTTTCAGACCGGCAGATAAAGGTTTTTATTTATTTTTACTTAAAATATTTCGGGTCGCACCATCCTAAGTCACATACATAAACTTATTACAGCACATAAACTCATAAAACATTTAAAATATTTAAATAAAAAAAAAAACAGTAAATATGCTCAACTTCTTTCAAAACAAAGGTACCCCTTTGTATTCTTCCTCTATAGCAGGAAATGCTTGTCATCTGTATTTTGAGATTTCAACAGCACATTCTTCTCTAACCCCTTTTGCAAAAAATAAAAAAATAAAAAAGTATTAATAGCAGCACCTTAGAAAGGGAAATCCCCTACTTCAACACTACTCAAAAACCTTCCAGACTGATAGGTCAAAAAAATAAATTTCTTCCACAATTGCAACAAAGTGGTTACCACTCCATCTGAATATCCTCAGTTTCTTCATTTCTATGACCATGCTACAAGAAAAAAAAAAAAGAAGGGGAGACCATGTCTTACCTCACCACTGGACCTTAATCCAATAGCCTATGAGCTGCCCCCATTTGAGCCTCATGAGATTTGCATACCAAAAAGTACCTGGACCAAGCTGGAGCTATGAGATTCCAAGCCCTCGATGCCTCTTTATATTCTGAGTTTTTCTAATCCTAGGCCATGGAGGAAACACACAGCAAATCTACCAACAGTCACTTCTGAGTGAGTATTCAGGCCATTGGCTCCTGCTTTTCTCCTTCAATTGAAGAAATGTGGCAATTTAGCATTTTTCTTTGAAGCCACGAGACCCATGGCAGGCACCCCCCCCCAATCTCAAAATCATCATGAAAGTTAAATCTGCTAATTCACACTCAGAAATTTAGAGTATGATGACAAAGCCTACTCCTGCAATATAAGACAGAATCTGGAGATGACACTCTACCCATCTGAATACTAGACTCACCTCCTGGTAAACTGAATGACTCCTGGTTCCCCCTTGCCTGTTACAATATGCCACGGCATTGTCTGAATACACTTACTGCTCTCACTTAGATCAATGACAAACTCATGAAGGGCCCTTTCTCATCACACTCACCACTAAATAGTCAATGGACTATTGGGTTTCTCTGGTAGTCCCACATCCTTCAGCCGTCTGATTTCTGACAATGCGCTCCCCAACCACTGAGACTGCATTGTAGTTGAGTAAAACTAATCTGGAGCTCCCAGGTCCATTTCTCTGCCCAGGTTTAGAACTGACAACTACAGAATCAGACTGTTCCTGACTAATCTTGGAAGTACCAACTTTTTCACATAATCCTGTGAGAAGGGGCTCCAACAGGATAAAAGCACAGGCTAGAGAGTCCATATATGCACTCCGGCCCATAGCACAAGATCTAAAGTTGCTGCCATCAATCCTAGCACCTGAAGATTATCCCAAGCTCTGGGGGCAGACCTGGCTCTGAAGCTTGTCCTCTCTCAGATGTCAAATACCTTTCCCTTTTGAATGCTGAACTGAACACCTAGATGCTCTAACCTCTAGGTAGCCTCCAGCTTGCTCTTGGTAATGTTGATCACCCATCCCAAGCTCTGAAGAAGTTTAACTACTTTAGAAGTTGCCTGCTGACATTAATTTATCAACCTCACATGAATCAATCACCCAGATAAGGATGAGCAACCCCTCCTTGCAAAGGGCAGCCTTTACCACTACCATCACCTTGGTAAAAGGTCCTTGAGCTGTGGGCAGAAAAACAGAAGAGACTGAAACAAAGTAACTTCCAAGGACTGCAAACCTGAGAAATCTAATGATTTCTGCAAACAGGAATATGCAGATATGCTTCAGTAAGTTTGAAGGATGAAACATTCTCCCTTCTTGACTGCTACAATCATGAACTGCAGTGTTTCCATCTGGATATAAGGAACTCTAAGCAGGTGAACAAAACCTTAAATTCACAGTAGATCTAAAGGTACCTTTCTTGGGAAACAAAGTAAAGAGAATACCTTCCTAGACTCCATTCTTGCTTCGGAGACAGCAGTACTACTACCAACTAAAGAAGTTGATGCAGAGTATCTTTTATAGCATCCAGCACCTGTCTTGGAAATTCTAAAGTGCAGCCTTCTCTTATGGGGAGTGAACCTGCATTATGTTGGCTTAATGGGTTCTCCTTTTTAACACTGGGAAAATGTGTTCCCAATTCTTTGAACTGGGTAGTGAACCCTCTGCATCTAATTACACATCCTTAGATCTCCTGTACCCCCTGAATTACCACATCTGTTGAATTCCTTCTGTTTGAAAGGACTACAGCCTGCTTCCAGTACAACCCTTCAGAGAGGTTGATCCTTTATCCAGCCTGTAATGTCTTGTCTCTCTGAACTTTGGCCTATTAGGAAGCCCTCTGTAGGAACTTAGGCTTATCTTCAGGCAACTCGTGACTTCTCATTCAGAATCTTCACTAGTTTTTCTAAATCCCCACACACACACACACACACACACACACCCCCACCGAGCAGTTTCACCAGAAATATTTTGGAGGTCACAACCAAAGCTAACAGGCAGACACCAATGCCACCATTGCTCTAGCTATAGTTCTAATTAAATCATAGAGGGCATCACCGGCCTCCAGTCTCTCAACCTCGTGTGTTTAGGCCCTCATTCACACTGCCACCCCCCCCACCCCCCCCAGTATAAACATGCAAGTCAAAAATAACTACATATCACTATTCACAGTGCCAAGGCCATAATCTTAAAAGCTTGCTTAAGAGAGGTCTATTATTCTAGCTTACAGATCCTGAAGAGCTATACTCCCCTCAGCTGGGATTGTGGTCCCCTTCATGACCACAGAAGCCATGGCACCCACCTAGGAAAACTATTCCACTGTTATCTAGGAAGGAGTAGAGTTTGGCCATAGCCCAGCTCACCTTCAATCCCGCATCGGGAGTTTCCCTCTCTTTACAAATCAAGGTCTTCACCACTCTGTGGAAAAGACGACTTAGCTATACTTCACCCTGGATTGGATACCACCTGTTCAGCTATGACCAACTTTGCCAGTTTGTTATAACTGAGTTATAACAGGTAACTCCTCTCAAATAAATGGACCACTCACAGGTCATCTCCATCTATATTGGGGATATCTTCCTCTTCCAGAGGATCCCCTTCTAGTTCATCAGCACCTTCATTAGCCAGGTCCCTAAGAGAATCCCAGAACTATAAAGGGCATCTTCAAACTGGGATCTATTTTAGGTTGGGAAGGGTCCTGGGAGCAACAGAGGAAACCAATAGACCTAAAAAGAAAGGAGCCTTGCTCAATTTAAAAAAACAAAACAAAAAAAACAAACACACGCTTGGTGTTTAAGCACTACAACCTCTGGGGAAAATGAAGCTGCTGAAAACTGAGCTCCATCCACAGCATCCACAAAACTGCCTTCCCATGAACAATGCCTCTGCCCAACCCAGTGTACAGTGACTATTTAAAAAGTCTACATCCCCTTGAACATTTTTCAGATTGGGTGTCAGTGCATCTATTTTGCATGTATTTAAATTAGGCATTTACACTCATCTTTTAGAGCCATAACTATTTTATTAGGGGATTAAGCATATGTAGCCAAAACACAAACTGAAATCCAATTGCATAAGCCTCCAGCCCACTAAGTCAATACTTGGTGGAAGCACCAACTTAGTGCACCTGAAATTGTCAGTTTTAAACCATTTAAGCTCTATCAGATTTCCTTGGGTAGCTTTAATGGACTGCAATCTTCAGGTTATGCCACAGACTTAATTGGATTGAGTTCAGGGTTCTAACTGAGCCTCTAGTACAGCTTTAGCTGTGCGCTACAGGTTGCTATAATGTTGAAAACTGACCTTCCATCCCAGGTTTCAGATTTTTTGCAGAAGGCAAGTTTTCATTAAGGGCCTCTATATATTGTCCCTTATAGCCTGACAAGTGCCCCAGACTATGCAAATGACAAACATCCCCAAAAAAATAATGCTGCCAAACCATAATTCACAGAAGTGATGGTGTTCGAAGTCACATACTTTGTTGGGCTTGCATCAAATGTAATGCTTTGTATTCGAGCTAAAAAGTTCTGTTTTAGTTTTGGCCACTTTTATTATCAATCACTGTAAACTTCAGGTCATTGTGGAAGATTAACAAATTGTCATCTGATACAACTTTTGCAGCAAAACAATGGCCACATGGCTATTCAAGTTTTGCTAGTGACATTTCAACATTTGAGGTGGCTGCGATTAAGTTAAGTGACCAAATTTGGGCCTGGATTCATCATTCTTCGCAGAATGATGAATCCTGCGAAAATGGGGTGCGGGTCTGCGAAAGCCTGCAGCCTTCGCACCACAGCGGTGCGCCAGCTGCCGGCTTTCGCACCAAATAGCGCCACCGTGAAAGGTGGTGATATTCAGCATGCTACTGCAGACGATAATGTTAGTAACATTATCACCTGCAGTGAAGCCACCACTGACTCCACCCCTTAATTTGCATTATATCACATGCAAAAAAGCCCTTTTTGCATGCAATATGGCCTTATTGCGTGTGTTAGGGCCCTAACTCTTGTGATAAAGCTTTAGAAAATAACCCCCTTACTTTTAAAGTTTTTGGCATTCACCTTTACATTAAAAATTGAGCATAAGATTTTGCACATAAATTTTTAAGAAGGTATCTAAAGATTAAGAGTTTGGCAATTTAAGTTATTGCAATTTGCTCCATTCTGAGGTCTTTTCCTCCTAATTTATTCAAGCATATTACATGCCTTTATAGATTAATGGGACTTTTGGTTGTTGAGTAATATGCAGTCACGTCCCTTTTTTGTTTGATTAGACCACTAAACATTGCCACATAGCTACAGTATCCCATGGGTGCTCCTATACAAACTTCAAATGGGATTCAAGGCAGACTCTCTTAAGTAATGTCTTCCTTCTTACCACTAACATACAGGCCAGGATTTGTGGAAATCTTGGGACACAGTTGTCATATGCACACTGAATAGTCTCAGCAATGGAAGCCTATAGTTCTTTCAAAGTTGCCATTGGCTTCTTTCGCTGTAGAAAGAACTTCCCCCCCAACTAGGTGCTATACAAAAAAAAAACCCAAACCCACACACACACAATAACCACACCTAGTAACTCAGGGAACATTTCTCTATTACTTACATATAAGGAGATCAGCAAGATCATATGCTAATTTCAGAAATTACATAACCTTTTAGATCACCCAATGGAACGCACTGCCCTCAAACCTCCGACTGGAATCATGCCCAAACAAATTCAGAAAAATGCTAAAAACCTGGCTTTTCCACCAAGCCTTTCTGGACTAACTTTGCTACAAACATCCCTCACCCTGCAGCTATGTAAATAATTGTCTCTCATTCCCTCCACCCCAGCCTTTGTAAATAGCCTCCTTTATTACACCCCCCTCCCCCTTCTTGTTTTTAGCTATGCCTCGGGCTCTCAGAGCCCCTTCTAATTCTTGTTTTGCTGGTTGTCCAACTCCCACTCCCTGTTCAATGTACTTTCCACCTGCTGTTATAATGTAAATCGATGTGTATTTTAGTGTCGGTATAGAAAAACTGTTAAATAAAATAAAATAAATAATTACTACTAAATTAATATTCCTCTCATAACTGAATCATTGTTCTGGGCAGATTTACCGATAACATGTATTCCCAGCTAAGCTAAATACTAATAGTTGTTGGACTAAATCTGAGTTATCTATTTCTAATAGTTTCTGTACTTTCATGAATAATAATTTCTGCTATGTACAGTCTGTTGCTCTAAATGTTTTACTGCTGACAGCAACTTATGTGATCTGCATAGTGAGCTTCAGCTTGGCTTTGGAAAAAAAAATCAAATAGGCCAACAGCCAGCTTTCTAAAATTCTACATTGCCTCCCTGAACAGTCTTCTCCTTGTTTGGTTTGACTGGATGAACCCATCTAGGCAGGATCTTGGTGGTGCTCAGAGTTCTTTTGACAGCTCATTGGTTGGGTTTTTACATCGACATACACTATCCAGCAGAGAACCAATTGCTGAATTTATCCTGTCATAAAAATCATAGCACAGATGGTATCAATTCACTTGGTGTGTGCCTTTGAAGGCAATAGGTGATTAGATCAGATGATCTCACAGTGGCCAAATAGGTAATTAAGGAGACAGCAAGATAGATAGCGGGGATACATAGGGAAAGGATCATTCAGCAGAAAAAAGGGAAGTGATATTGCCCCTAAGTCAATCCCTGATGAAACTTCATTTAAAATACTGTGTGCAACTGGGGAGACCACACTTTTCAAAGGATATAAAAACTGGATGGAATTGGTTCAGAAGGTGGCTATCAAAACGGTCTGTGGTCCCATTGTAAAGCACACGGGAAACAGAGGAAAGGCGGGATGGGGGAGATAGAAACGTTTAAATACCTCCATGGTATCAATGCACAGGAGTCAGATTTCTTTCAAAGGAAAGGAGGCTCTGGAACTAAGGGTCATGGGGATGAGAGTAAAAGGAATTAGACTCAGGAATAATCTAAGAAAGTATTGCTTTACAGAAAGTGGTAGAAAAACTTCAGTGGGGGTGGTGAAGACAAGGACAGAACTCGGGAAATCAAAAGGTTAAAATACTGACCTGTTAAGTTCCTTTCCTTGAGTATGCTAGACCAGTTCATTACACTGGGGAATATCCCTCCTCCACAACTTGAAGGAGACAGATGACATCTCTATCATGAGCTCACTCTAGAGCTATAAAGAGAGTGTGACCTGATCACACAGTAGCCTTCTGTCAAAGCGAGATGACCGCTAGGCATTCCCCTTAATGACACTTTTTTTTTTTTTTTTTTTTATAAATACTTACTACTGATTAGTACAAACTGTTATGAGTGAAGTCGAGAGATAAGATGAGTGAAGTCGAGAGATAAGATGAGAAGTCGAGAGATAAGATGAGAAGTCGAGAGATAAGATGAGAAGTCGAGAGATAAGATGAGAAGTCGAGAGATAAGATGAGAAAAAAGATAAAGACTAAGATGGAGAATGCAACCAGAACATCCTCCTATGCTGCCAGTTCCAAAGATTCTCCTAGCCCTTGTCTTCCTGTACAAATTCCTTCTGGCGAGACCAATGGTATTGCCTTGGTTCATCTGGCTACGGTGGCCCTAGGTCTGCCCTTTTTGGGCACCAAATACCATGAAACATTTGTCTGTTCTCCTAAAATGTTAGTTACTTCCTTCAGGTATGTACATCTCATGGTCTAAGATTGTTTTCTCCTGGTAGCTCTACTGCTAAGGGCTGGAAGGGATTCTGATTACTTCTCCTGGAATTCCTATACTAGTTTGGAAAAAAGAGTGATGAAACTGGACCTTATGAATTTCCCAGATAAGAGTCTCTGCAGGCTAAGGCCTACAGTTCTAAGATTCATCCTAATAGTGCAAGTGTACAGAAATACATCTTCCACGGATGGCAGTTTACCAGCTCAACAAAGCCATCTGCCCAAGGCCTTTAGTGCCTGATTGAAGTCCCACTGGGACACAGCTGAGCAGAAGGGGGGGGGAAAAAAAAAATTACATATGTGATCTATACATCATAGGAAACATTCTATAAATGGATGCACTGGTATTAGGGTGCCTTTAATTAGATTCCGGTTACATGAAAACGCTACCTGGGTCATCACAAAACCACGGTTCTTTGTTCAGGCCCTGCTTGAAGGTCTAAGTCTATGGGATGCCTGGTTCCTAGAAGAAAGAGGCCCTGCTTAGAGAAGTAAGCCTCAAACAAAAATTCTCCAAACTTGCCCTAGAAAGTGAAATGTCTGTAACCTTAACCTTGCTGACTTTACTGCAGCAGAATGACTACTTTTGCTGGTGCTCTTATTCAAGAACCAGACCACATGAGAATATAACCGGGTCTTCCATCGGCCTGGACCCTGCTAGATAATGCCCCGTTCCTTTAGACAGATGCATCAGGGTCCTATACAGGAGCCGACAGATCCATGAACCAGCACCTTCTTGGCTAACTAGAACATAGATTGTTCACTGCATTCTTTATTGTCCACAGCCTGTAAGTGGCCATGGCAGGACTTAGCGCAGGCTACACCTTGGCCCTGAACCCATGAGTACATGTCTGCCTCTGGCCTTTGAGTGGTATCTTGAGTTTTAGGTTCCTTTTCTTTATTATACAGGTTGCTAGAGAGAATGTTCATACACCCCCTTGAGTGGCCAGGCTGCTTCCTGCCTTAGCCAGGGCTGCTAGTGCCTCCTTGCTCATGTAACCGCTGTGGCCTTTTGAGGGAGACCAGACTGCTGTCCCTCATACTAGCACGTAGGGGCATCCAAGCTAGCCTGATGGCTCTTATTCTCTAAGACATCTGTAGTGACCCATGCGCCTAGGTCCTCTGGCCCTGACACCATGCATCCTATCCCTTCTAGCTAGCATCTATTATGGCCTCCACCCCATCAGAGGGATCTAAGGACCTCCCCTTCCGGAGGTTTGAGTCCACCTGATTAGGTTAAGAACTTTCCTATCCAGCCAGACTGTGGGAGGGGTGAAGTACTGTTTCAGAGGCTTGACTCTTAAGCCAGTCATCTAGATAGGGATGCACCCTAATGCCCTACGTCAGTAGGGGTGCTTCTAACACTCCCCTGGCTTTGGTAAGTGATCTGAATGTCACTAGGCTGAAAGCCATGCTCGCAACTAAGACCATTTACATAATATTCAGGACCCTAATAGGTTATGATGGCATATCTGGATGTGAATTTAGGAGTAAGCTCCTGCTAGATCCAAGTCACAAGGTGCACTCGCAGCTTCGCTCAACCGGGATCAACGCCTCAACTCTGACACAGCAAAAATAGAATGGCCTCAGAATTACCAAAGGGGTGGTTTTGTCAAAAACTTGTCCCCTTTTGCCTCCTTTCAATGTATTCATACCCATAAGAGCTAATCCCAAGACTCTGGTTGCTTCCTACTACACTGAAGGTCCATTAGGTGTTTAGCAGATTAATTGCCATCCCTAGAGGATGGTCCCACCCTAAAAGTAATGGCACTTAGGATCTGTATTGGCCACTGCTAGAAACAGGATACTGGGCTTCACTGACCTTTGGTCTGACCCAGATGACTTACCCAAACTGCCCACGTTGAATATCAGTCTCATGATGCATAACTGGTACCAAGTTCTTATGCATACATATATACAAGTACCAAATATCTTAGGACAGAGACATCCCAAAACACCATCTTAAATGAGCATGGATTCTAACTTTATTAAATCTATATTTGAAATTTTGCCCTAAGCTTTCTCCTACCCACATTCTTTTGCTAAATTATATGCAACTCCTTCCCAGGCTCTTCCTTTGGATGAGGGGCTCACATTTACTACTGGAACCAAGTCTGTGTACTCACTCTTCCAACTTTGTTGTAGATTCTCCATGGGGGGGGTGGGGGGGGAGATTAAGGCTGCTTTTAAATTTGAAGGCTAATGTACTATGTAGGCACACCATCTCTCCACATTGGGTGAGCAGCAAGTAGATCACTCTTCCTCTCCTCCCAAGTGATGCTGAATAGGCAATCACTTCTACAGAAGATTTCTACTACGTTGGCACAGAGTCCTTCAGGCTGAGTGACAAGGTAAACTGAAAAAAAAAAGCTTCCAAACCTTCAGGACACATCCAGATGCAACACACACTCCCTATTTCCAAAAACACTACCAGGCTTTTTCCTGCTAAGGACAAGAACATGGAAGAGCCAACACTTTCTTCCAGATCTTGGGCTATGCATGGAAATAGAGTACTCCTCAAATAAAAATAGAAAAAATAGAGATCTAGCTTACCAGCTTCTAGTTTGTGGGCTAGCAGCTATTGTCTGGAAAAGCAAACAATTATCAAACATCTAGGTATTTGGCCTGCACATCTAATGCAGAGGAGATAAATGCTCCTACTCCCTCCAACTCCACAGAACCACAAAAGTGGGGAGGGGAGGGGGGGTCACTTGCTAATATAAGAAATCCAGTATGGGTTCTGTGGACAAAATGGTATACAACTCTGGCCTAAACTGCAAAGCACATACAACGGATCACGGTTAAAAATCTTTGCCTTCAACTGAAACAAACAAAAAAAAACCCACAAACAATGCATACCACAAGCTCTACTCCTAGTGTTCTTAGTCTTCATTACACTCTCCATAAATATACCAACATTCACCAAGAACCTACAGTTAAATAACTGTGCCAATGGCCAAGTGTTCAATTAGAAGAGGTTCTTTTGCCATTGGGCAAGTAATATTAGTTCTAGGTATAAGCCCCATGCTTTTTCATTTTCTCTAACATTAAAAGCTTTCATCAGAATAAGAAACTGCAACTTTTTAAAAAGTGACAAATAACCAAATGTTCCAAGAAATAAAATTACAAAAAAAAAAAAAAAAAAAGATACCCATTGTACATAGTTTATGTTCCTCAAATTATATATAACTCGTAATAGAAAAGCCCATGGAACTCCCAATATATGTGGTTAACCAAGTAATCTTTACTTTTACAGGTGTGGGTGGCAATGCATTATAGAGTACAGATGTCTAATTATTCTGAATATGCACCATAACTACATACTTTTGTGCTTTGTAAAATAAACTCTTGAAAAACTACATGGACAGGAGTTAGCGAAAAATGTTCTTGTAGACATAAAAATACATGTAATGAATTTACAATTGAGGTTGGTCAAACCAAACCACCCTGGCTGTGCTTCACCTAGGAAACACATATGGCTACTTTTCAATCATTTCTGAAAAGTTTACGGCAAGAGACCAGAAAATTTCAACATCGCCAGCCAAAAGTAAGCTACACTGAAATGTATAGTTCTAAAATAAAATTAATCTTAAATTCAAAATTTTACCACTGTTCTATCTGATCCACTCTCTAAAATTATTTCTAGGAGATTTGGGGTCTAAAAAAGGTTCTGCAATGACAGTATTGGAAAAAAATTGATTATATGCCCCAATAGCACTAAATGCACTCTGACAGAGTTGATCTTCAAACCAGCTTCCAACAGGTGCAACAGGTAGTCCAAGAGCTTTGGGGTGGAGCAGGTAAACTGATTCACCCCATGCTGCTCACACCAGACACAAACTACCTCCACTTCAGGCTGTACGACTTTCTAGTCAAAGGCTTTCCTGGAGACAATCAGAACTTGAGAAACATTGTCAGACAATGCCAGAGGCTGCAAGACTAGCTTTTCAACATCCAGGTTTAAAAGACAACTCTCAGGTTTGGATGGCACATCCTGCCCAGATCCTGTGCAACTAGGGAGGTGCCCAGACTGATTGGGATCCAGACAGAGAGGTCCTGCAGGAGTGTAAACCAAGCCTGCCGCAGCCAATAAGGGGCTATGAGGATCATGGTTCCCCCATTCTGCCAGAGCTTCAGGAGTGTCATCACCACGGATACGTATACAGAAGCCCCTTGCCCCAAAAGTGGGCAAAGACTGGTTTGCCATCCTTCCCGTAGAAGGAGCAGGACGACTCCACCTTGTTGTTGCAGGGGGAGGCAAACAGATCCACGTCTGGGGTTCCCCAAAGACAGAAGATCATGTTTGCTACCGCCAGGTCCAGGGACCGCTCGTGGGGCCGAAAAGCCCGACTAAGGCAGTCTGCCACTACATTCTCCATCCCTGCCTGGCAGTTGGCTCGAAGTAATATGTTCAGAGCTTGCCCAGGACCAAATATGAACCGCCTCCTTGTTTGTTGATGTACCACATCACTACCTGATTGTTGATTTGCATGAGGACTGAGATTTGGTCACCAAGCAGTCCTGTAACATCCACAGGCTATAATGGATTGCTCAGAGCTCCAGGAAGTTGATTTGGTACTGAGCTTCTTCAGCAGACCACAAACCCTGGGTGCGGAGCCCTTCCACGTGGGCACCCCATCCCAGTGTGTATGCATCTGTGGTGAGAACAACCTGGAAGGAGGAGGATTGAAAAGCACCCCTTGTTCCAGACTGGCTAGGTCCTCCCACCAGGACAAGGAAATCTGGAGCAACAGAGTGACAAACGTACACGGAGGTTCTGGGAGGCTTGCCACCACTGGGACCGTAGGGTCCGCTGCGCCCTGCATATGTGTAGGTGGGCAAAGGGCATGACATCAACCGTGGCCATGTGACCCAGAAGGTGGAGCAAAGATGCACTACCATCGGTGCTAGACATTTGGTGAAGAGGCGAGGCACCGAAGCCTAACAGCAGCACCCTATATTGAAAATGTTTGGTGCCCACCAGGAAGCAGAGATACCTCCGATGACTGCAGGAGATCTCGATGTGCGTGTACGTGTCCTTGAGATAGAGGGAACAAAGTCAATTCCCCCCCTGCAACAGAGGGATCGCGTGCTGAGGGAGACCATCTTGAACTCTCATTTGAGAAAACTATTCAGAGCCCATAGATCTAGGATGGGACGAAGTCCCCCAGTCCTCTTGGGGGATCAGGAAAGAATCAGAAGTGAGTAAAATCCCATTCCCTGATGCTGCAAAAGAATTGGCTCAACCGCCCTGGCCTGAATGAGGGGGGACAGCTCAGACAACAGTATTTCCTGATGGGAAGACTGAACCCAAGAGGGGCATGGGGGAGCACCCCTGGGTGCACTCAAGTTTAAAATGTTGCCCCTTGGCGAATGATGGATAGGACCCACCGATCCGACATGGTTGCTAACCAGAGATCCAGAAAGAGGCGCAGGCAGCCTCCTACTGGCTGATTCGGTGCCAAAGGCATGGTGACTGGACTTGTGCTCCCTCTCCGCCAGTCAAAATCCCGAAGCAGGGCTCGGCTGAGGTGCTGGCTGAGGTCTAGGCGTCTTGGAGTGGCCCCCTAAAGGACACCCGCGGGAAGCCAGAGGGTAATATTTCCTGTGATGGTAAAAGGACCTACATGCCCCTTGCCTAACCGACCTTCTAGCCAAAGAGGGGGGGGGGGGTCAAGATGCTAGCCAAAAGATGTTGGAGGGTCTCATGAAGATCCTTTAGCTGAGCATCCCGGACCTTATCCCCTTGGATAGGGTAGGTCCGCGAGTTTCTCTTGGACTCTTGCCCGGAGCTCCGAGGCTCTGAGCCAGGCCATCCTGCGGGCTCTGATGCCCACTGCGGCCACGCAAGCTGACATCTCAAAGATGTCATGCATGGAACGCACCTTGTGCTTGCCACACTCGAAGTCTTGCTGAACGAGCACTAGGAACGCATCCTACTGCTGTTGAGGGAGGCAGTCCGCTAATTCTTGAACCTTTTCTAGAGGTTCCGGGAATGTTGGGCCATAAAGAACTGGTAGGAGGCAATATGGGCTATTACATTGCCCCCTGAAACATCTTCCTACCCAGTGTGTCCCATTCCCTATGCTCCCGACCTGGAGGCACAGAAGCATGGGCCCAGAACCGCTTCACCTTTTTGAGGGCTGATTCCACTACTACAGACTGGTGGGGGAGTTGGCGCTGCTCAAACCTGAGAGACTTCTGAATGAGGTAGACTGAGTCAGCCTTCCTGTTTACCAGAGACACTGATACAGAATGTTCCCAAATGTGCAGGAGCAACTCCTTGAAAATCTCATGCATGGGAACAGCTACCACTTCTTTTGATGCATCCACAAACTGGGAGCACCTCCAGCATGTGGTGCCTAGCATCCTCTTTCATCAGGAGCTGGAATGGAATAGACATCGGAAGAGGATTCAGAAGTATCATCCCCCCACGGGTCATATGGGACTTCCTCCTCAAATAAGATCCCCAGGAGAGGTCAGTGAGGGACCCACACTGACTGCCCTTGGTCTGTGCCCCGGAAGCACCAAGGGCATCAATGGCACCAAAGTCCCCAAAGGACCCAGTGCTGGAGCCAGAAGTGGCAGCCTAAGTGCTAGGAGCCCCAAAGGCCCTGGCAGCACAGAGCCTTCCTCCTCAGAGAAACCAGCGATAGGTATAGCCCCCCCCCCCCCCCGAGGAACTGAGGAACCCTCTGGCACTCCAGCAGCGGTGCTAGTATCAAGGAAGTGGCCTCTGTATAGGCACAGATGTGGGCCTGTGGTTCAACACCCCTAGGGGCTCTGAGCACCAACAATTGAACCCTACGATCCAGCTCCTCCTCAAAGGCTGCCGTGCACAGGACAGTGAAGGACATGCAGGTGCCACCGGTTCCCCCTCGAAACAAGGGGGGGGGGAATCTGTGCCTGGCACCGACATAAGTATCAGTGGGGAGTGCCTCAGACTCCCAGGTTCAAACAAGAGCAAAGCCTGGTCTCCGTGGGGCCACTTCAGGGGCAATACAGTCGATGCCAGCACCTTCCCAGACCTATGCATCAATGGTGACCGGTGACTGTTTCCTCAATATCCCCCGGTGCTCGGCCCAGTCTTTCCCCAGCACTGGAGAGAGCAAAGAATCCAATGTCCTAGAGTGGGAGGACACCAACAGCGGTCGATCTCCGGTGCCCCTCTCCAGAAAGAGAGCCTGAGTGAGGGTGGACACCGATGGTGCGGAGTCAACGTGGCGCACACCGGCGTGGAGGGCCCAGACTTCTTGAGGCCAAAAAGCTTTTCCATTTTATCTAAATAAGCTCAATGACCTTTAGGGGGTCATCTGGTCGTAAAATCAGCAACCCAGGACATCATGCAATGCCCCCAGGCAAAGAATACAGACCTCATGTGGATTAGTCAGTCAAAGATATGGTTCGTGGGCACTGAGGGCAATCGACAAAAACAGGAGGCGGCAGCCATGCCTCGTGCAGACAAGTGGACAGTGCAGGGCGGACACATGACGCCAAAAAAACCCTGGAACAGACCACAAGAAAGGTAAAAAAAAACCTCTGCATTGCCCTAACTAGGGGGGACCCCACGCAAATGTAGTGAAAAGTCACAAGAAAACAACCAAAGAACTCTGAGAACAGAGCAGAGCTCCACTACTGCGAGGCAATTGCACTGTGGAAAGAAAGACTGAAGGGGGATCCCGCATGGCCATGCCTTTAGTGGCATACTGGGTATGCTCAGTGTGCCAGGCACAGTTCTAGAAACTTTGACAGAAGTTTTCCATGCCAGGCTCCATCTCATGTCGTCACCCATATGAGGACTAACATCCTGCTGGTCCTTGGAGAAAATAAAATGGGACATTTCACTTACCCAGATATTGAGGGTAAATCTCTCATCAGGACATTCAAAAGAGGTAAAGTTCCTATAGGTCATAAATTAATTCTTCATGGAACAACTTCTCCTTGAACTCACAGAGGACAATACTTTACACCTAGTTTTCAGGGAAACACAGGATCTGCTACAAAAGGTAAAGAATGTAGAGTCCCTTGGTAATTGGGATTATAATGCAATGAAATTTGACAATCACTAGGAAGAGACTAAATCAAGTAGAACTACTGTGGAAGCATTTAACTTTTAAAAAGGGAGACTAATAAGGAAAATAGAAACAAATACTGAAAGGAGCAGTGGTGAGGTTTAAAGAAATTTACATAAGACATAGAAATTTCTTGGAAACCCAGATAAAATATATTCCATGTATTACAAAACCCTGAAGGAAAAACAAACTATTAGCATGGTTAAGTGGCGAAGTGAAAGAGGCAAAGAAAGACATCTTTCCAAAAGATGAAAGATTCAAATGAAAAGAAGAGGAAACATAGTCTTTATACCTTGCTTCCAAAGGCTTAAGTCAAGAAAGAATTTGAAGGGAGGGGAAAAAAAAAAACCAAACCACACGCACACTTGCCACAGAGGCAAAAGCTAATAAAATCTTCTCCAAGTATATCTAAAAGCAAAAAGCCTGTAAGTCAGTTGGGCTACTAGATAACTGGGATGGAGAGAGGGGCTGTTTTTGAGGTCAGGGCTATAGCAGAAAAAACTAAATTAATTCTTAGCTTCAGTCTTTACTAATGAGGATGGGGAAATACAAATAGATAATCTTTAAAGATGATTTAGATAAACAATTATGAAATTGGAAGATATAATGGAGCAATCTGACAAAGAAAACAAAATCAACAAGCTCAGATGGCATTCATCCCAAAGTTCAAAAAGAACAATATGAAACTACAGACCTGTTACTAGTAATATGTAACCTATCATGAAAATCAGTCACTAAGTCTGAAGACTGGCAGGTAGAAAATTTAACACCAAATTTCACAGGTATCACCCAAAGGGATTATGTATAGCTGGGAGCTTTTATTGTTAACTGGAAGGATGATCCAGGCATTTATAGATAAGCGAGTGTGGCTTTGGTACCAGGCAAAAAGAGTAGAAGCTGTTCAACAAGATTACTGGTCATATAGCTAGACATAAGTAAGAGGGAAGAGCTAACATGTATGCAGCAAAGGGAAGCATTGCCATATCAATCATTTTATAATTTTTTGAAGGTATAAACAAACATGTAGAAGCAGGCAAGCCAATCTATATAGTGCATATGAATTTTCAAAAGGCATTTGAAAATCTGAAGATGGGGGATCCATATGGCAGATGAACTATAATGTGGACAAGTGCAAGGTGATGCACATAGGGAACAACCCATGCTGTAGCTACACGATGTTAAGTTCCATTTTAGGAGTTACCACCCAGGAAAAAGATCTGGTCATCAAAGTTGATATTACATTGAAATCGTCGGCTCAGCGTGCTGTGGCAGACAAAAAAAGCAAAACAATGTTAGGAATTAGGAAACGAATGGCAAATGAAACGGAGGCTGTTGTAATGCCTTTTGTATCACTCAATGGTTAGACCACACCTTGAATACTGTGTGCAATTCTGGTCACCAATCTCAGATATAGTTGCACGGGAGAAAATAGAGGACAACCAAAATGGTAAAGGGCATAGTCTTTCCTCATAGGGGAGCTGTTCTAAAGAGGTAAGGGCTGGTCAGCTCTGAGACGAGATAGCTGAGGCAGGATATGATAGAGGACTACAAAATCATGAAAGAACATTAACAGGTAAACGTGAAATGGTTATTTACTCTTTCAGATAATACAAGGACTAGGTACACTCTATCAAGTTAGAACATAGCACATTTAAAACAAGCCTGAGAAACTTCTCACTCAATGTACACTTAAGCTCTGGAATTTGTTGCCAGAGGTTGTGGTTAAGGCAGCTAGTGTAGCTGGGTTTAAAAAAAAGGTTTGGATAAGTTCCTGGGAGAGAAGTCCATAAACTGCTATTAACAGGGAATAGCCATTGCCTGTTGCTGGCATTCGCAGCATGGGATCTATTTAATGTTTGGGAACTTGCCAGATACTTGTGAAATGGATTGGCCGCTGTTGGAGACAGGTAATTGGGCTTCAGGGACCTTTGGTCTGACCTAGAATAGCATCTCTCGTGTTCTTATGAAGTCTCTCCTGAAAGTCTCCTCAGGAAATTAAAAAGTGATGAGACAGGAGGCAGCTATATGTTTATAACTGGTTAAAGAGAGGAAACCAAGCAGAACTAAATGGATAGTTTTCCCAATGGTGAGGAATGCCTCAACTATTTGTACTTGGACCAGTGCCGCTCAACATTTAAATACGTTATCTGGAAAAAGGAAGCTATGAACAAGGCAATTAAATTTGAAGATGACAAAAATATTCAAAATTGATAAAACATGTGGACTAAAAAAAAAAAAAAGACCATGCCAATCTGGGGAATTGGGCATCTAAGTGGCAGATGAAATTTAATGTGGACAGGTGCAAAGTGATGTGCATAGGGAAAACATTTTAAATTGCAGGTACATAATGATTTTTTCTATATACCGATGTTCATTGAGGATATCATATCGGTTTACATTATATAAGGAGTTACTGCCCAGGAAGAGACTTGGGAATTCCTGAGGACAATATATTGAAATCCTTGGCTCAGTGTGTGGCAGAGGTAAAAAAAAAAAAAAAACCCAACCTAGGATTATTTGAAAATGAATGAGATTAAAACTGGGAATCTCATAATGCCTATCAATCTATGGTGCAATTTCACGTTGAGAGTATTGTATGTTCTGGTTGCTCCATCTTTAATAAAGATAGCAAAACTAGAAGAGCTAGAAGGAAAAGCTATATAAAGAGAATGGAGGACTTCCGGCGATGACGTCAGCCGTGCTGCAGCGCTGAGTTTCAGCTCCGCAGCCCTCTCCCCCTAAAACAGCCAAAAATGTGAGCAATCTGCAGCGAAATCCCGTCCCCGCTGTATCGGAGGGCCCCTGGGATCCGAGGGAGGCTGGAGGACCGCTTAGTGGCGTGGTGAATTTTTTTTCTTTTTGTTGTGGGCGCACGCTGATTCGGAGGGGCGGCGGAGGCGGCCTGCAGCCCCGACCACGAGGTCCTCTGAAGTCCCGGCATTTCTCCTGCAGTAAATCTCCCTTGGTGGCGGCGTTTTTTTCATCCAGGAGCTGCTGCCTGATCCCTGTGCCTGGGGCTTTATAGTCTTTGCGTTGGTTTGGTGCGGGGGATGCGACAACGCAGCCATCGGACGATTTCTACCCCACACCCCCGACCATCCAAAATGGCCGCCGCACCGGAGAGCCCCAGGATCCAAGCCACAATATCAGACGACATCATCAGACAAATAACAGGCAGTGTGACGGCGGCGTTGGAGGTGAGCCTGCTAAAAATCCAAACTTCCATGGATGGCATAAGGGAGACCCTGGAGGGGCAGACCCGGCGGCTGGAAGGAGCTGAACAGGCCCTTTCTGACCAGGGGGACAGGCTTGCGGAGGCGGAGAGACGGGTGACAGAGTTGCAGGCTACCCAGGCTACTCTGATGGCTAAATTAGAAGATCAGGAAGACAGAAGCCGTAGAAATAATATCAAGATCATTGGTTTGCCTGAAACGCTCAAGGAGGAAGATTTAGTGCAATTTGTGGAGACTTGGCTCCCTGAACACCTGGGCCTGCAGTACGCAGGAGACCGTCTGCGCTGTGAGCGGATACACCGTATTGGCCCTCCCACGGCGCCCCAAGAGAGGCCTCGGCCAGTTATGGCTCGCATTCTTAACTGGGTGCACAAAGTGCAGCTGCTCCGGGCGTTTCGGAAGGTGCCCTCAGTGGAATATCAGACACACCGGGTGCTACTCTTCAATGATTTTTCGGCGGCCACAACGACGCTTCGGAAAGAGATGACGCCATCCTGCACCGAATTACATAAACGGGGCATTCGTTTCGCCCTCCTTTACCCTGCGAAATTGCGGGTGCAGCACGACAATAAAGTGCTTTTCCTACACACAAGGGCGGAGGCGACGGCGTTTATTGCTACGTTGCCGCAAACAAATGCACAGTGATTTAGATTTGGATCGTGAAGACTTTCTTTTGCAATCTTTTTTCATCACCTGCAGCTGTTTGGGATCTTAATGGCGACGGCTTCATGGACCTCATGGACAATTTTGCCCTTACGGTTTATGGACCGCATGGAGCCTAGCAGCAGATGAACTGTCCCCACATCACCTGATCGGCAGGGTTACACTCTGCTCCGCTATGCTGTTAGGTGGTGGTCTCTTATAGCGGGGCGGTGTGGGATATTGGGTTACTGTTTCTAAAATGTTGTGTTCACAGGTTTGACTTGTTGGAGAGGGAGCAAGGGGGGGGGGGCTGGAGAGAAGGGGACCTTGGTCCGCCCAGAAGAGGGAGGGCGGGGGGTTTCGTGCTTCTTGGGGCTGGTTGGAATGAATGTGATGGTGTGGATGTTGGTATGGCTGGGGGGAGGGAGGGGGGAAAAAATGTGAGAATTTTGGGATTGAGTTCATGAAGCAGGATTGCTGTCTTTTTGCTGGGAGAGGTCTGGGGTTTTGGCTGGGAGGCCCCAGACGGTTGCGAGGTACGAAACTTGGAGGTATTGTCTCTATCCTGAACGAAATGGCGCAGGTTAAGGTAACTTCCCTAAATGTAGACTGGATTCACTCGCCCATTAAGAGGAAAAAACTGCTAACTATGTTTCAAAGAACTAAGTCCCAGGTTGTATTTCTCCAAGAAACGCATTTAAATGAGGTGGAGCATGGGAAGCTGAGGCGGGAGTGGGTGGGGCAGTGTTGGTCCTCCTCCTATTCCACACGCAAACGAGGCGTTGCCATTCTAATGCACAAGCAACTACCTTTTCAAATGACACGAACTTACCATGATAAGGAGGGGAGGTATGTGATAGTAGCTGGAACTCTCAACCAGCAGCGCATTGCGTTCTGTAACATATATGCACCTAACCTATACTCTCATGCGTTTCACTCAGTTGGTGAAGCTGCTGAGCACATTGTCTGGGTACACTCATTGTGGGTGGTGATTTTAATGTCGTGGCAGATAAACAGCTGGACTGCAATCCCCCTAGAAGGGCTACAGCGCTCGACGGGACTCAGGGGGTTCCATTTTTATGTCAAGAGCTCCAAATACTAGATGTGTGGCGGGTATTACATCCCACAGAGCGGGATTATACTTTTTTCTCCAACCCTCAGCACTCATATTCGCGCTTAGATTACTTCTTAATAGCGGATCAACTTTTCCCGGTAGTGGAGGGGGCCACCATAGGGGCCATTGATGTGTCTGATCATGCGCCCATACACATGCAGGTGTCTATTGGTAGCAGGCAGAGAGGGGCTTTTTCCTGGCGTATGCGGCCTGACTTATACTATGATATGGCATTTCGTACTCATCTCCAGTCCTGTTGGAAAGAGTATGTACGATTCAATGACATGCCTGAAATCTCCCCCGTGGTGTTCTGGGAGGCGGGGAAGGCGGTCATGAGGGGCCATATCATCACGTATACTGCTAAGGTAAATCGACAACGGAGTGCTGAGATTTTGCGCCTCACGGCGGAGCTTAAGAGTGCTCAGAGGCAACATATGATCGATTTGTCCCTATCCAGTAAAGCACTGGTTGAGCAGTTAAGAGAAGCGCTTAATGCCAAGCTCCAAAGGGCCTCCAAATCTCTTCGCTACTATAAATATCAATTATATAAGCAGGGGAATAGGCCTAGTAAAATGATGGCACACTTGATACAGCCTAGAAATCAGAAGACACTTATTGTTAGGTTAAAAGATCGGGGAGGGCGCTATGAGAATTCTCAGGCGGAGATTGAGAGTAGGTTCATGGAATACTACACGGAACTATTTGGGCAGAAGGGACAAAATTATGAAACTACAGCTCATTTTTTCCATAATATACAGTGCCCTCGCTTGACTTCTGCACAACAGCGGTTGTTAAACCAACCCATTACCGACCAGGAAGTGTATGCGGTGATACAGGGTTTGAAGCTGGGAAAGGCTGCGGGACCGGATGGGCTGGGGGCGGAGTACTATAAACTGCTTACATTCCATTTTTTGACCCCGCTGTCCAAATTTTATAACGACGTGGTTAGTACCATGACTTTGCCAGAGGGGATGAATCAGTCGGTCACTGTGGTTTTGCCCAAAAAGGGCAAAGACCCTGCTGAGGTGGGCTCGTACAGACCCATATCCCTGCTCAATGTCGATTTAAAGATTTTAGCAGCAGTACTTGCGGCTCGGCTGAATCTCATCCTGCCCGGGCTCATAGGAGGGGACCAGACGGGGTTTGTTAAGGGGCGCCAGGGCGTCCGTAATGAACGGCGTCTTATTGCAGCCTTGAGCTATCATTCTGCGGAGGAGGCTATGATTTTGAGCCTTGATGCTGAAAAGGCGTTTGACTCAGTGTCCTGGGAATATCTGTTTTGGATGCTGGGCCAATATGGCTTCAACGGGGCTTTTGTTGCCTGGCTCCGGGCTTTATATGACTCCCCCAGTGCTCGCCTCCTATTAAACGGGGTCCTTACCGCGCCTATTGGGTTACAATGTGGGGTGCGGCAGGGCTGCCCCCCGTCACCTCTTCTTTTCGTACTAGCAATTGAACCCTTAGCTCTCCGGTTGTGGGGGGGGAGGGGGTTTGTGGGGATTAGTTTGAGTGGCCACCCGGTTAAGACGGCTCTATTCGCGGATGATATCCTGCTGTTTGTTGGGCGGCCGCGAAGCAGTGTGCTGGTAATCATTAAGATCTTTGACCAATTTAGGGACATAGCGGGGCTCAAAATTAATTACTCCAAATCTGAAGCATTGGCGCTGACACCGGGGCTCCAAAGTGGTTGGCAGCCCTCATTTCCTTTTACATGGGCGCCGGGCAAGCTGCGGTATTTGGGGGTCTCGGTCCCTCGGGACCTGCGTCTCCTGTATGACTTAAATATCAAGGAAAAAATAGATGCTATTTTATTGCAGCTGACGGCATGGACTCTTCTCCCGCTGAGTTTTTTTGGGAGAGGTGCGCTGATCAAAATGATCCTGGTTCCTAAGCTCTTATACCTGCTCCACATGCTCCCCTGTTGGTTACAGGTCCGGGATGTGCGGAGGTTACATGGGGGTTTATCTCGTTTATGGAAGGGGAAGCGTGCGAGGATAAAATATACTGTCTTACAACATGCTCGGGAAATGGGCGGGTATGGCGTACCTGACTTTCGACTCTACAATGCTGCATGTCAATTGCGGTTTGTGGGGGAATGTCTTACGGGGAAATATTGTTATTGTGAAGAGGGTTTACTTTCTAGTATGTCTGCTCCCTGGTTGCCTCTTTCTCTCCTCCAGGTGGATATGAAGAAATTGCAAGCTTTGACCTATCCGAGATGGCTGCTATCCCCGTGTATTAAGGCCTGGCGCTGGTTGCAGCAGCTGACTGGGTTGAAGGGGTTTTCCTCGCTGATGATGCCGCTTCTAGGTAACCTGGACTTTCGCCCCGGACTGGACTGCCGTGGTATTTTTCAGTTCTGGGCCTCTAGGGGAGCGACCTACTTATATCACCTGTTTGACGCGGACACCCATGAGATTCTGGACTTCCAAACTTTGAGTAGAAATCATCAGATGTCGCCTAAACATTTTTTTGGATATCTACAGGTGCGCCACTACATACAGACTTTTCGGTGGACTAGGGAGATGGTGGCTGCAGAATCCAGCTTTGCCACTAACATATCCGACACCATCAGTGTGACTAACTCAATTAGGAGCTGGAAGTGTTTGTGCGGGGCCTATAAAAGGCTTGATCACTTAACAATTTTAGCTACCTGATGGTCCTCTGTACTGCAAGTAACGGTGACTCCTGAGCAAGTGAAGCATTGGTTTCAGTCTTTACACACCCAAAATCCAGACCTGGGACTACGGGAACTACAATACAGTCTTGTGCATTTGTCCTACTACGATGTCAGGAGGTTTCAGATGGGGCTCACGGATACTCCGCTTTGTATAAAATGTGGTGGAGAAGAGGGAACTTTGGTTCACCGGCTCCTTTTTTGCGTGATGGTTGCTCCCTTTTGGGCCCAGGTGATGCAGATTATTTCTCAGTGCACTGGTCTTCCTGCGCGTTGTGAAGGGCGGGCACTGACTACTCATCCCCTGTACGCTTCATGCCCTTGCCCACCTGCCAAGGCCAAATTTGCAAAGCTGGCGATGCTACTGGCATGCAGGACTATTCTTGCCATATGGGTGGAACCACAGGGTGCGCCTTCCGCGGCGACTTGGTATACCAGGATGACATTAGAGCTGCAGCTGGAGCATTTGGATTGCATTTCGGGACACCGCACAAGGGACCAGGCTTATGAAGAATGTTGGCAGAATTTCTTTCAGGGACTTCCCGGAGGAACACAAGCTAACTTGCTCATCTCTGCTTATTCTAATGATTGGACTTAACTCAATTCCACGGACTTGGGGAGGGGAGGGGGTGTGAGAATGAGTGTGTGTGGCTGGGGATGGATGGGTGGGGGGAGAAGAAGGGGGGAGGCTGTGCAGGGTGCAGAACCACACTCTGCATAGTGACTTAGTGCTATGGCGGGGGAGGAAGGTGAAGGTTGTGGGTTTGGGGTCTGAATAGGGGAAATAAAACAAGAAAATTGGAAAATGTGGGTCACGAGTCAGGGGTCGTTATATTGTTCGTTGGAATGGTTAAACGTATCTGGGAGACGTGGCTGTTCTTAGAGTGTTATTAGTTTCTGCCCTGTATTCTGTTTATGTACCTTTGGGGCATGTTGGGGGCTGTTGCGTTTTTCTGGACTGACCACTGCTTTTTGACTCAATAAAAATTATTTTGATAAAAAAAAAAAGAGAATGGAATGGCTCCCTTATGAAGGAAGGCTAACCAGGTTAAGGTTGTTCAGCTTGAAGAAGAGGGGATACGTTATGGGTTTATAAAACAATGAGTGGGGTAGAACCCATGAGTGAACCAGGAATTTACCTTTTCAAATAGTACTAATGAACATTCCACAAACCTAAAAAAGTGCCTGATTTTTTTTTTGTTTAGTTTTTATTCCACTTTTTCCCCCCCCAACAATTCAAAGCGGATTATATTCAGGTACTGTAGGTATTTCCCTATCCCCAGTGGGCTTACAACCTAAGGGGGGTCATTTACCAAGCGGATCGCACGCGAAAAGTCCCTTATCACGTGCGATACCAAGATGGGGGCGGAGTCGGGGTGGCATCAGCCCTGGAAGAGGAAGAGTCGGGGCAGTACCGGGGCTGACGCCGCGAAGACTGTGCCGACAACGAAAGGTAAGCAACCTTGATCGCTGTCAGTTTCGCGCAGAATAACTACACCTTTTATGGGGTAGTTATTTGGTGCGATCACTGCCGGCTATCGCAGGACAGCCCCCCCGTTTCCGTGGGATTCAATATGCCTTGCGGCATTAGTGAATCCAGCCCTAAGTTTTAAAACAAATCTGAAAAGGAATGGTCTACTCTTTGGGATCTTCCCGCTACTTCTTAGTGACCCAGATTGGCTACTGCTGGAGACAATCTGCTGGGCTCAATGGACCTTTGATCTACCTAATATGGTAAATCTTATATAATTATTCATAACACACGCACAGCAGAGTCCGAAAGAGTAAAAGCTGCCATACACTGCCCTTTTACTTTAGTAAAGGCAATCAAAGAAAATAGATTACAAGAGTTAATTTTTTAAAATGTTTATATTCAACTACATCTGCATTTATCTTAAATAGCTGAACAGCAAATATATTAAGATTAGGAAATATAAAAACATTAGTGGTATTCTTAACAAAAATTATCCAAATTGTCAATTTTTCTATGCAAAAACAGCTCTCCTTTAACAAAAGAATTAACCAACAGCAAAATTTTTTGTACCAAAAATATGTTAAATTTACCTCCTTTTACCTGGACATTCGTATTTACTATGCTAATGATGAATGAGGTAATTAGCTTATTTACATGTTTAGCATATACAGGCACATAATTTAAAGCACTATGTAATACCATAGCATTTTTCTCCTACATTTAGGGCAGAGTATATAGTGTGCGCATCTTAATGCTAACAGTAATGAGCACATGTAAATTTTAATGTTTTTAGTTCATAGGCCCAAGTATTTATAGTACTATGGGAACCCTTTTTGCAAAATTTTAGTGAAGGCATGTCACAAGATCTTCTCAAATATGCAATTTTAAATCTCTTCATTATATGTAAGGCTCTTAACTCATATGCAAACACTTAACTGTACTGAAAAAAGTCATACCTGCAACTATCCTGAATCTTAGAATATGCTAAACTCAAGCAGAAACAAAGCAGGTTCTTATTGCAGGGCAGAGTACCACCACAATACTTGTCTCTTTTTAATAAGATTTTCATCTACCCTGCTACCTAGCAGTGCAGGCTCAGAACAACATATGATACTATTACACACAGAGGAATCATACATGAAGATGCTCTACTGCCCTGTGATGCAGAAGAAAACCATATACCTATGGATTAATTCACACATGAAAAGCTAGGAGTCACTGGCTCAAGGAAGAGAGAATACAGTAAAGAGACTGTTGCCATAGGAAAATATCAGTGAGCTTTATCATGGAAAAAAAATGTAGGCATAGGACAGCTTCAGAAGGCTGCACTTTAATCCCATCTGGATCTGATTCACAGGCACTTGGCATCAGTATAACAAACTTTCTAAATGGCAAAAAGCTCCATGTAGAAGTATTTATATTAACATGCTTCAAAATTAAAAGGTATCCCCCCACACACACAAAAAGTGGGGGAGGGGTGGAAATAAAACAAAAAAGGTCAGAACAATGGATTTTATATACAATTTGATTTATGCTGTTCTTATGTGGGAAAAAGATATGGTAAAGATTGATATGTAAATGTTTTATGTATGAGCCATATATGACCCAACCGTATTTTTTTATGCAAAGTATTTGCTCTGATTCTGTATTATACATTAGGCCCGTTCAAACGGGCGAGATTCCGGTCAGACCGGTACTTCAGTCAGAGCTGCTCTCTTCTCCTCAATTTCTTACCCTTCCCACTTACTCACTCATATCCTCTTCCCTTTCTTTCCCCACTCCCTCTCTTCTCCCTCTCTTCTTACCATTCCTACTTACTCACTAATATCCTCTTCCTTCCATTTCCTCTCATCTTCCCTGTCCTTCCCCTCTCACCTCATCCATCACCCCTTCCCTCTCTCAGCCTTCCTCTACTCCCTGGTATTCCTGCAAGCCCGTTCACACGCGAGAGCAGCTGAAGCTTCCAGCCGGAGGTGAGAGGTGGCCCAGAGGATTGGAGAGGCTTCTCGTGCGTGTTCTTGTTCTTCTGTCAGTCATCAATGCTCAATGGCATCCAATTTTCCCTTCCACATTCGCGCGCCCTACCAGTTCTCTCCCCCTCCCTACTCTATAGTCTGATTGTCCGCTCCGGTTCTCGTCTCCAGGGAGAGGGAACCGCCACCGCCGCCCAGGACGTGCGAGCAAGAGATGTCTTGTGCGCATTGGGCAGTGTCCGTGTTCTTGCTTTGTCTGTCTCGCACAGCACTCACAGCTGTCTGTTCCGTGCATGCGCAGTAGAGCTACTCTCTACTGTGCATTTGCAGCATGTCGGTCAGGGCTCATTTATCTGTATTGATATTACAGGGTGGCTGCTGGGTCACAAAGGAGTAGAACCATCAATGAGGCCCGGCACAACACCCTGCTGCAAAGGAAAGGAACTGTAGCTGCTGCCAAGCCATGAAGGAGTAGGACAGTTATTGCAGTCTAGCACAGACCCCTGTCACAAGGCCATGAAGCTATGGGAACGGGGGGGCTGTCCTGCGATAGCCAGCAGTGATCGCACCAAATAACTACACCATAAAAGGTGTAGTTATTCTGCACGAAACTGACAATGATCAAGGTTGCTTACCTTTCATTGTCATCCATTGTACCTGAAGACTGGAGGATAGCAAATGTAACCCCAATATTTAAAAAGGGCTCCAGGGGCGATCCGGGAAACTACAGACCGGTTAGCCTGACTTCAGTGCCAGGAAAAATAGTGGAAAGTGTTCTAAACATCAAAATCACAGAACATATATAAAGACATGGTTTAATGGAACAAAGTCAGCATGGCTTTACCCAGGGCAAGTCTTGCCTCACAAATCTGCTTCACTTTTTTGAAGGAGTTAATAAACACGTGGATAAAAGTGAACTGGTAGATATAGTATACTTGGATTTTCAGAAGGCGTTTGACAAAGTTCCTCATGAGAGGCTTCTAGGAAAAGTAAAAAGTCATGGGATAGGTGGCCATGTCCTTTCATGGATTGCAAACTGGCTAAAACAGGAAACAGAGTAGGATTAAATGGACAATTTTCTCAGTGGAAGGGAGTGGACAGTGGAGTGCCTCAGGGATCTGTATTGGGACCCTTACTTTTCAATATATTTATAAATGATCTAGAAAGAAATACGAGTGAGATAATCAAATTTGCAGATGACACAAAATTGTTCAGAGTAGTTAAATCACAAGCAGATTGTGATAAATTGCAGGAAGACCTTGTGAGACTGGAAAATTGGGCATCCAAATGGCAGATGAAATTTAATGTGGATAAGTGCAAGGTGATGCATATAGGGAAAAATAACCCATGCTATAATTACACAATGTTGGGTTCCATATTAGGTGCTACAACCCAAGAAAGAGATCTAGGTGTCATAGTGGATAACATTGAAATCGGTTCAGTGTGCTGCGGCAGTCAAAAAAGCAAACAATGTTGGGAATTATTAGAAAGGGAATGGTGAATAAAACTGAAAATGTCATAATGCCTCTGTATCGCTCCATGGTGAGACCGCACCTTGAATACTGTGTACAATTCTGGTATCCGCATCTCAAAAAAGATATAATTGCGATGGAGAAGGTACAGAGAAGGGCTACCAAAATAAGGGGAATGGAACAACTCCCCTACGAGGAAAGACTAAAGAGGTTAGGACTTTTCAGCTTGGAGAAGAGATGACTGAGGGGGGATATGATAGATGTGTTTAAAATCATGAGAGGTCTAGAACAGGTAGATGTGAATCGGTTATTTACTCTCTTTCGGATAGTAGAAAGACTAGGGGGCACTCCATGAAGTTAGCATGGGGCACATTTAAAACTAATCGGAGAAAGTTCTTTTTTACTCAACGCACAATTAAACTCTAGAATTTGTTGCCAGAGGATGTGGTTAGTGCAGTTAGTATAGCTGTGTTTAAAAAAGGATTGGATAAGTTCTTGGAGGAGAAGTCCATTACCTGCTATTAAGTTCACCTAGAGAATAGCCACTGCCATTAGCAATGGTAACATGGAATAGACTTAGTTTTTGGGTACTTGCCAGGTTCTTATGGCCTGGATTGGCCACTGTTGGAAACAGGATGCTGGGCTTGATGGACCCTTGGTCTGACCCAGTATGGCATTTTCTTATGTTCTTAAGCTAGAAACATGGCAGTCCAAATAAGTGATTAAGAAGAATTTGGAGAAAATTGGATGACTGACTTCTCTCCCCCACAATCTAAGAAAAAGAAAAAAAAAAAAAAGAGCAAACAAAAATAAGGAAATTCTATGAGAGCTTAAGCCCAAGTTTTAAAAATTATTCATTCCTGTACATATATGTACACACACACACACAATGTAAACAATCTGTGTGTATACCTAGGACTATTCACCATCTATAGATTTAGGCCTCCAACAGGCAAACAGTCAAATATTGGGTATTTCCTACATACTATTATAAAAAGATGTGAGATGTTATTTGTGAACTTTTAAACACTGAAAAAAAAAAAAAAAAAAAAAAAATAGATCAGAAGCACATAGATGGTGAAGCCTGCCTATACTCTCCATTATTAGCTCCAATCTCTGTCTGTTCCTGCCCACCACTGGATTACTCACCTATCTAGATATATAGCTTTCGCTTCTTTGATGCCTTTAACTTGCATAGCTCTCATTTCCTATGCAAAAAAAATTTTTTTTTGTTTGTATATCCTTTTCTTCCCTCGGAAAAGGACATATTACGGCAAACAGGCATAATTTCTGTTTAAGAACCCTTAACACTTAGAGACAACACTGTAAATGCTGCAGCACTCTTCTGTTAAAAAAGAAACAGAGTCCTTACTGACCCATCAAGCATCCCTATGCTCTCACTACATATATATTCCCTCCCCCACCCCTTAAGCATTTACACTTCCCTATACTACTTAAACTTACACTGGGGCCGATGCAATAAATTTTGCGGAAAGTGGGCGCTGACTTTTCAGCGCCCACTTAGCGCATACATGGCGCCTGCAAGGGGGTGCCATGCAACATGCAAATTAGGGGGTCACGTTAGCAAGGAGGCTCTAGGGTCACTTACACGACCCCAGGGCGGCTGCCAGTTATGAAGACAGACACCGGTAAACTCTGTGTTGGTCTTCATAATTCGGCAGTCTGCAGAGGTATTTTATTTTTGTTTGTTGTTTTTTTTGTTTTTTTTAATTGAAGTACCGAAAAGCGGTTTTTTCTGCTTTTCTGTACTTCTACGTGCTCTCAGCTATTAACGCCTGCTCCAGGCAGGCGTTAATACCCGAGCAATAAATGTGCGTCTGAGACATTTATTTTTTGAATGCGGAATGAATGAGTAATAGCCTCATTCACATGCAGTTGCATGTGATTAGCGCTAACTCATTCACTCCACAGACATGCGATAAATAGGAGCTAACCCCCCTATTGCATTAGGGGGTGGATTAGCGCCTATTTAACCTGCATCAAACAGCAGGTTAAACAGTGCACTCATGTGAGCGCACTATATTGCATCGGCCCCACTGTGTACATGCCAGACTTATCAAAGTTGGAAAGACTCACTCTTCCTCCTAGTAGTGATGCCTAAGGTCAGCTGAAGGAAAACCTAAGGGCAGCAGATGGAGTAGTGGCAGAGCTAGTGGTCAATGAAGTTGCTATTATGAGTTCTCAAACATGCCATGAGCACATGACCGCATATTTATACTGTGACCAGTGTCACTCCTAGGCCAGTGCTTTGCCAGAATTTAAAAGGCCCCCCCCCCCCCCCCCCATGTCTGGTTGTGATTCATATATACAGCTTAGGACCTTGGGTAAGTCATTTCACCCTCCATTGCCTCAGGTACCAATTGTGATCCCTTTGGCGATAGGGAAAATAACTAACTACAGTACCTGAATGTAACTCGCCTTTTTGCTACAATGAGGTGTGAGCTAAATATACTAAATAACTAAGTAAATAATAGACATCTTGTGATTTTTGGTGAAACATAGCAAATTTTAGAGAAGGTGCTAGAAGAACAAAAGGCAGTAATTACTCATTGATGTCTACATGTATGTATACTGTATACTTACCGCCATGAGTACTTGCACACTACCTGCTATCGCTGCTCTGCCTGCATGCAAGGTATCCTAACTTTGAAGGTACCACTCCACCAAATATGTAGGATGGCTGTGTTGTAGAAGGTGCTTGCAGGAAGATTCCACCTCTTATTATAGCATAACTATGAACACCACAAAGTAGGTAATGTAATGGAGTCCTCATTTGTGACAAATGAGATGCTAGCAGCCTGCACATCCATCCCTGCATGGAAGGAGCTTCTGAAATTATAAGGCCATGAAAGCAATTGCAGGAACTGTGTGGCTAGTATTCTGTGAATGCTGTTCCTTCATGGACCAAAACAGCAGGGAGTAAAGAATGCAGAATAAAGATTGTATATGTGGGAGGGAGGGGAGGAGGGGGGGGAGAGTAGGGAATCACATTTTGACATATGCTATCTTTACATACCAGCAGTTTTTCGTGCAGTAACACTTCCTAAAACACTCTCACTTTGTGTTTTAACTAACAGGTGTTTTTTGTTTTTGTGTATGGGAACGCCGAGTTTCCCTCATCGATTCCTATAGAACAAGAGTAAATGTTTCAGAGTATGCGCAAATAAAGCAGTTGGATATAGTATGGGCAAGTGTTTTTGGCTTTTTACCATCTCATCTGTGCCAGTGTCATGTTCAATGTGCTCTCCATTTTCTTTAAGGAAGCGATGTCACTCAAGTGAATTTACTTGTCAGAAAAGAGAAAGATTCATGCATAGAGAAACAGTAATTAATGCATTTCATGATTTGCAACAGGGAAGGCTCACAAGGTTTCATATGCTCACCACACATTTCATTACCACTTTGCTCCCCATTCAAAAACACTGCTGTAGCTTTGAATAGCAATTTTGCTGATTTTTACTCATGGGCCTTCTTATTAAACTGTGCACAGTATCAAATGTTTCCATATCTACATAAACATCCATTATTCACTACATTTATTTTTAATGGGGGAAATCTGTAATCAAAGAAAAAAAATCTCTGCAAAATTATGTCCTCATCCTTTGCTGGAGTTGTAAGAAAATCCCTAAAGAAAATGTTATTTGAAGTCTCAAATGTGGTATTTCTTTTACCACAGTATTGTCACAGTGCATCTTGGCATCAGAAAATGATGCCACACACACACTGCACACCACAAAAGATTGAGCGGGGACATAGGGAGAGGTTCCCAGTCCCCAGGCAGATTCTACTACAGTGTTATTTGAGCACAGCAAAGAAACATCTTTTCATGAAGGAACTCTGAAACTCTTCAGAATTAAAAGAGGAGAAGACAGTCTCTCTTCAATGAGTTTTCAAAAATATTTTTGTGACTATATATTACTCTTGGGTCCTATATAATGTTTCCCCCCAATTTCTGCTGATGGCAAAGTTCTTTATTCAATATGTTCTCTTCATTTAGCTTTTGTCATCACTGTATTATTGCCAAATTTTGAAACCACGGCAAAAGACTCAAAACAAAGCAAAAACCAACAAAAAGGTTCTCATCCTGGCATTTTCAAGGGTCCATAAAGAGACTGAGGATCATTTAAAATTGTCCTGCCATAAAAAAAAAAAAGTTCAATGTCTCCACAGAACAGTCATCCAACAAGCACAAGATCTACCTCAAGTGGCAGTTCAGTCACTTTGCTGCAGACAATGGGACACTGAGCTAAGTTCTGCTTTTATGTACTTCTTTCCAAGGCAAAGAGCACAGATGGATATGCTTCTGAATACAGGTGCAACCTTCTGGTTACCAAAGATGGAAAGGGAAAAAAAAATTATTAAATTGAAAAGTGACAGCAGCTGCTGTGACTCCCCCTTCAATCAGGCTAGTCAGTAGTAAAGAAAGCAAATCTCATCTGATGATATTTAATTTGTACTTCCAGCTACCTTCTTTAGTTTGTCCTTTTACAAGAGTACCCTGGTCACCATGTGTTTTGACTTTCTCCTTTAAAATGGACCATATTCTTTCCCGTCACACTTTTTGATTGTATCTGTCCTCAACTGTCTGCTCTCTTTGGCTTCAATTCTCCAACATTCCTGACCCAAGAGAACAGCCAAATGTCTGGAGATACTCACTCTGTGGTATTTTTTTCTCATGCTGTAATAAAGATATTTAGATCAGTGTTCAAGAATTGACTCCTGTGCATAATTTTCTGCCAACCACAATGTCACAAAATAATCACTGTTGGCCATGCTACTGGCTAGACAATCTATATGACCTCAGTTACGCTGCATGTTACAACTAGAATTCTCCTCTGTTTAGTTCTAGAGCAGACTTCTAACAAATAAAACAAAAGAACCTAAGTACAGTGGTCAGGGTAACATGTCACATGCTATGCTAAACCAATAAAACTGCCAAGGAATAAGAAGGCCAAGAAAAAAAAAAAGTAACCATTTTACAGGCAAGCTATTTGAAAAATAGAAATAGATTTTATTCACCACCTTTAAAAGTCTAGGGCTGGATACTTTCCATAGGGGATTCTCTTTTGGTGTTTTCTCTCCTTATTTGCCTCTCATAGGCGCCTTGAAATTTAAAAACCTTATATGAGAGAAACCAAATATTTTCATTTGAGTGCTCACTGATCAGGTTCTGTTTTGTATTCACAGGTATAAAAACCAGGAGAATGAACTTTATAAAAAGGCATTTAATTAAAAACATGGTGGATCAGAAGCATTACCACCACAGCCTGTACTGTTGAAGCAGTACACATCAAAAAGAAAGTGTTTATAACCATTCCTAATAAGATGTTTTGCTGATTACTAAATACTAATTGAATTAATTGGATGTTAGATCACTGCTACTGCACACATTTAAGGAGAATGATTATTCATCAGATCCTGTGCATACAATATGATACAGATCACCACAGTGGTAAATTTAACGAAGTATTTTCGTGAAGAAGTATTTCCTGATGTTGGACGACTCAGAACCAACATCAGGAAATTACTTCTTCACAGAGAAGGTGGTGAATGCCTAGAATGCCCTTCCAGAGCAGGTGATAAGGACAAACACAGTAAATGAACTCAAAAGGGCATGGGATAAACACTGTGGATCCCTAAGGACTAGATGTTGGAAATGAAGACAAGGATGTATGGGCGTAATAGAAGGCACAGCAATTACTAACCTTAACCAGTTAGCTTTGATTCTTGTGACACAACTGCAACATTGCTCTATGTTTCAACGAGAAACTGGATTCAGACAACAGCAAAACACCGAGAACCTGACTTATGTTTTGGGGTACTAATATGTAGACATTAGGGACAATATAAAAAAAAAATCTTGTTTTTCTCACGATCAAAAATATACTTATTTCTCACTAAAGATTATGGACTTATATGGTACTTTTACTGTGTATGTTCCGCAACCTTCATAGTGCACTCTGTTCCCGGATTGTGTACCGGGTAACCTATTAGAGCAAGAGTGTAGTGCAAAGGTTTTAATTATCGGTTGCTTAAAGATGACATTGTCTTGTTGTCAAGCTACACATTTTCTTTGATTTCACCCATAAGGTTTTTCAAGCTGAGTCAAAAACTCTGTTGTGATCATTGCCGAGAGCCGCAGCACAATTCAATGCAGCACTCGGCAATGATCACAACAGAGTTTTTGACTCTGATTTCACCCATAAGTTAAGTACCATACTAACTTTTTTCAAGCTAAGAAAATGTGTAGCTTAACAACAAGACAATGTCATCTTTAAGCAACGGATGATTAAAACCTTTGCACTACAGATGCACTCTTGCTCTAATAGGTTACCCGGTACACAATCCGGGAACCGAGTGCACTATGAAGGTTGCTGAACATACACAGTAAAAGTACCATATAAGTCCATAGTCTTTAGTGAGAAATAAGTATATATTTGACATTAGGGATAAAACATAAGACTGCTTCTATGGCAAAGTCCAAAAGCAAAGAACTTTCAAGCAGCATTATCTGAATCATCATGAAGGTTCCTTAACTTGTATAAACGCTAACAGTTTTGGAATGGATTTGACAATTGCTTGGTTTGGACTGTAATTATTGCTACCCTTAAAGGAGCAGCAGTTACTACCCTTCACAGTGTGCATGGGGGTAACCCACATGGAGCAGAAGTTGCTACCATGGGAACCTTACTGGGAAGACCATTTGGTCTTTTTCTGCTGTCATTACTGTTACTATGTAAAGAGATATTTGTCATGTTTAATAACAGATAAATACATAAAGGCCAACGGTTTCAATTCAAAGTCCTATTTTTTGACAGGAGGAGAAAAAAAAAGTTTCCTTACAGAAAAATGGGAGCAGGGAGAAAGTTAGCAAACAGACCAGTCAGCCAGATCACAATGAAAGATTGCAGATGACAATATTATGCAGAGTAGTTAAATCTCAAGTGGATTGTGATAAATTGCAGGACCTTGTGAAACTGGAAGATCAGGCTTCCAAATGGCAGATGAAATTTAATGTGAACAAATACAATGTGATGCATATAGTAAATAATAACCCTTGCTGTAGCTGAACAATGTTGGTAACTCCTAAGGTAGAAGCTACCCAGGAAAGAGATCTAGGCATCATAGTGGATAATACGTTGAAATCATCGGCTCAGTGTGCTGTGGCAGTCAAGAAAACACACACACACAGTGTAAGGCATTATTAGGAAGGGAATGGCAAATTAAACAGTGGAAGTCATAATGCCTCTATCGCTCAATGGTGAATCTGCACCTCGAATACTGTGTTCAGTTCTGGTTTCCACATAGTTGCACTGGAGAAAGTGCAGAGAAGGGTGACCAAAATAAGGGGCATGGAATGGCCCACCTATGAAGAAAGGCTAAGGAAGTTAGGGTTCAGTTTGGAGAAGAGACGACAGAGGGGGAATATGATAAGAGGTCTATAAATTCATGAAAAGGACTGGAATAGGTTAATGTAAACCAACAAGGACTGAATTGCACAGCCTGGGTAAACAAAAAAGTGGGAGTAGCTTGCTTATTGCGGTGGTTACTACCCCTAACCAATTAAGTTAGATACTTTACTTTGATGCGGCTCCAGCACTGCTCTCTGCAGAGGGGAAAGAAATTGGAACAAAAAAAAAAAAAGTTACCAGTAAGGGCCAAGAGTAACAGATAAGTATGAGAAAAATAAGTGTGACAGCTTGCTGGGCAGACTGGATGGGCCATTTGGTCTTCTACTGTCATATCTATGTTTCTATGTAAATCTGTTATTTACTCTCTCAGATAACAGGACTAAGGGGCATGCTATGAAGTTAGCAAGTAGCTCATTTAAAACAAATCAAATAATTCTTTCACTCAGCGCAAGTTTAAGCTCTGGAATTCATTGCCAGAGGATGTGGTTACGGCAGTTAGTGTAACTGGGTTTAAAAAAAGGTTTGGATAAGTTCCTAGAGGAAAAATCCCTAAACTGCTATTTAATTAAGCAGCAACAGTGCTTAATATCTATTTAATGTTTGGGTACTTGCCAGGTACTCGTGACTTGGATTGGCCACTGTTAGAGACAGAATACTGGGCTTGATGGACCCTTGGTCTGACCCAGTTTGTCATATCTTTGTTTCATAGAATCATTACTAAGCAGACAAGTAGGGAAAGCATGTGTAGGCATACTTCAGGAATGCTTTTCAACATTGATTTATAAAAGGGTTGTGTTCAGTGTGGGGAGGATATTTGGGGGAATGTGGGAGGTGTGTGTGGCTAAGGGATTATGTTATGTATGTGGGGTGGGTATAGCTTGTGTTTGCAGTTAGGCTTGGTTATCAGGGAGGTTGTAAGTTGGATAGGTGTGGAGCAGCTGTGCATGTGGGGTTGTCTAATAAGTGTCAGGTATGTATTGGGGGATTGTGTATGTTTGATAATGACTGTGTAAGGTAAGTTGTAGGTGTGGGGGCAGGGGGATGAACTGAGAAGCTGCATCATTTATTTTGTGGGGGGGGCATGATATCGGTGTGGGGATATGTACTTTGGAAGTGTCTTTTCATTGTTTTGCCAGTTTCAGTAATTTTCTCTGTGTATCGCTCTGCCTGTGTTGATCTATGGTAAAGTGTTGGAAAGGTAAAGGAAGACCTTTGGAATGTAAAAGCAGTTCAACACTTTCTAGCAGTTTCCCCACAGAAAGCAATTGGGAATTAAAAAAAAAAAACAAAAACAGACTTTGTTCTGCTGTAGCGCTTACAGCTCCTATTACAGACATGAATTGCAGAGGCAGTGAAATATTTTTTTGACATGTCACACGAAGTCATTATTCTTGTTCTCCTACATTTTTGATCATAGGCAGTTTAAAGTTACTAAACATTATAAGCATGACATTTGTACTTTAGTCTTGGACTTGTTTGTAGACACATAGCTGCTGTAAGTTAGATAAAGATGCTAAGCTACAAGGTTGTAGAAAGATAAGACCAGTTGACATTCCATTTAAGATTATAGAAAACATTCTTAGAACAGGCTAAAGCAACTAATGCTGCAAAATTCCAAGAAAATGTTTACATACGAGACTAGGATTAATTAATTTGGAGAATGAAAGCAAATTACCATATGTCGATTCAGATTATTTGTTTATAAACAGAAAGCCATAGAAATTGTGACAAATTATGAAACTTAGTTTAGGGGTTGGAAGTATACAACCATAAATTCTACATAATGCTTGGTTATCAGTAAAATCATTTGAGAGGGAATTTTATGCTTGTGCTTTGCATAGCACCCTGCCTCTCCATAAGACATTTTATAAAAAGCTTCTCTCTACAGCTGTTGGCTCTAAGCATCTATTTTCAGAGAACCCCAACAGATGGTAACTCAGATGGGACATGGAAGAGATAGTAGGTAGGGTTACATGCTTGGCTGCTCTGTTTAAGGGAGAGGGGCACGGTGGTCTTTTACTTACCTTTGTCTTCTCTCCACTACCGGTTTGCTTTCATTCTCTACTCCAGAAAGGAAACCCTGTTGATTTGAGTTTCTGTATCAGAGCCACAGCTGGAGAAAACTATCAGGATAAGACTTAAGATTTTTAGCATAAAATTTAAAAGTTTAAGATAGGCATAGAGTGTAGCTAGGGATATTAGGGTCCCTACGCTAGAATGCATACAGTTTGCTTGGGTCAATCAGATTAGGACATTACAGTTTACTGGGGTGTATAAGAAGGTTATTCTGTGACTATTAGCTAGATAAGAAATTCACAGATCAGGGTTTAAAGTTTCAAGTTACACTGCTGAACTTCAGGATAAAGCATAAGAGACATCCAGTAATTGTGCAAAGGTGAAAAGAGAGAGACAAGATATAGATAGATTTATTTATTTATAAATAATGGTGACCTTTTTCCTGGATAGCATGTAATACTTTATTCACACATTTCTCAGCATGTATTTTTGAAGTAGTCACAGTTAATAGTTTTCATAGATTTAAGGTAATTAATACTTTCAGGGTGTTTTCATTTTTGCCAAATAAGAAATCAATATTTGAAAGTTATGTCCCTCTATATTTTATTTATGTCTGGCCAAAAGCACAAGCAACATAATTAGGAATAAGAAGTTGCCTTACCGAAAAGTATGTATAATGATTTCTGCTTTCATAGGAGTCGACAAAGAGCGACAAGTCAGTAAATTGGCAGTTTTATCCAGACAATGAAGGATAAAACTAGCAGATGTCATGAAATATAAATACAATTCATTACAGAGTAAAATTGAAAAGACACAGCTTGAGTAGCTGTGCTTACATTCTTGCAAGTGTTTGTGTTGCAAAGAACTAAGCTTCAATTTAACAATTTTCTTTCACTTGATAATGCTGTTCCTCCAGTGTGTGAATAATTGTGTTTTTACTGTACATTAACTTTCAGTTTAGAATGTTAATTCTTGCTTTCTGCCAACTTTTACATGCTAGTATTTATTTAAAAAAAAAACTCTATACCGTCATTAAGTTAGATAACCATCACAATGGTTTACAGCAAGGCACGAAAATGTAAATATGGGTGTTATAGATTACAAATTAAGCATGTGCCATCATAATACGGTAACAATTTAATACAAAAAAAACTGTGTGTGTAAGTTAGGCTTGTCTGTTGGGAACATATTAGGCGGTTTGAATTTAACATTAATATGCATTTGTAGGTTACAAGTAATAAGTTCTAGTTTGATGCGTCCTTATCAACTGGATTTCTCCTCTTTATAAAAAGCTTGTTTAAAGAGCCAGGTTTTCAGATTGGTTTTGCATATTTTCAAATGGCATGGTGTTCCATAGCATGGGACCAGCCAGTGATAGTGCTCTTTCCCTTACTTGCGTGAGGCGGGCTGTTTTTACAGAGGGGATAGATAGTAGAGCTTTGTTAGCAGATCTCAGGTTTCTTTGCGGGACATGTACGCGCAGTGCAGTGTTAAGCCAGTCAGCTTTTTCCTCATGGATTAGTTTGTGAATTAAGCATAAAGCCTTATATTGAATTCTTTGTTCAATTGGAAGCCAGTGTAATTCAGGGGGTGTTCCTGTAATGTGGTCATTCTTTTTTTAGCCAGTCAAAATTCTAGCAGCTGAGTTTTGTAGTATTTGCAGTGGCCGAATTGTGGTAGACTTAAAAGTAGGGAGTTACAGTAATCTGTGCTTGCGAATATCATTGCCTGCAGAACTGTGCGGAAATTGTTTAGCATTAGGAGAGGTTTTAACCTTCTCAGGATCATTAGTTTCGCGTATCCTTTTTTATTTTCAATGAGATGTGTTGTTTCAAGTTTAGTTCAGGGTCAATTACTCCTCCTAGATTCCGAGCTTTTGTTGCTAGTTTAACGGTTTGGGTATTTTTGATTGTGAGTGTTGGTTGAATGTGATTATGTTTTTACGTTCAAGGTGTAGGAATTCCGTTTTGTCAATGTTTATTACCAGTTCCATTTGATTTAAGAGCTGTTTGATAATTTAAAGATACATGTTGGCAAATTTCATTGTCTCTTCAATGGTGTTCACAATGGGTAGCAGTAGCTGTATATCGTCTGCGTATAAGTAATGTATGATTCCAAGTCCTGCTAGTAGGTGACATACCGGGAGGAGGTAAATGTTAAAGAGTGTTGACGACAGGGCTGGTCCCTGTGGGACACCGGTTAGCAGTGTGACTTTGAGAGTGTATTTTTGATTTGTGCTGTACATAATTTTGTGTACACCAGACAACATCTATTGTTTAGGTAGGACTCAAACCATTTTATTGTTTTATTGGTGATACCTATTTCTTTCAGTCTATTGAGTAGTATTTTGTGATTTACCGTGTCGAAAACTGCCGAGAGAACTAATAAAACTAGAATGTAGTGTGTTCCTGTATCAAACCCTCTTAATATATTATCTGATAAAGCTAGAAGCAGAGTTTCAGTACTGTAGTGTTTGTGAAACCCATGTTGCGTTGGGTATAATATGTTATTACTTTCAATGTGCTCCAACAATTGTTTTTGAACTGTTTTTTCAATTAGTTTGGCTAAAAGGGGTAGATTTGAGACTGGTCTATAGTTATTGAGATTCTTTTTCTTAATTATTGGTTTGATAATTGCTCCTTTCAGTGTAACCGGCATTACTCCTTCGTCTAGTGAGATGTTGATGATCTTGGTTAGAGTAAGGGTTATTGTATTGGCTAGTTTTTTTAGTTCAGTAATGGGAATGGTGTCAATTATGTGGGTAGCAGGGTTCATTTGATTTATCATTTTTTTTTACTTCAACTTGTGATACTTCTTCAAATTCAGGCCAGTTACTAACGTCTCTAGTGGGCATTTTAATCTCTTGTTTTGTAGTGTTAGGGATTTTTTTTTCCAGGTTATCGATTTTTTCTTTAAAGAATTGAGCTACCTCGTTGCATTGGTTCTCTTGAAGTGATGGGTGGTTGTTTGTATTGTCACTTGTTAGATACTTTACTTTGTTAAACAGGGTTCTGGAGTTTTTGAAAAGTTTTCTATTTTTGAGCTGTAGTATTTTTTTTGGTGTCTAAAATTGTTTTTTGTAGCATGCTAGTTGTTTTCTGTAGTTTGTTAAATTCTCAGGAGTTGTTAATTTTCCAATCTTTCTTTCTAAGACTATTTTCTTGATTTGTTCACTATACCATGGATTATTTCGTTTTGGGTCTTTTATGCGGGTCGTTTGCATAGGGTTTAGTTAGCTATGGTAGTGGTTCTGTTTAACCAGTCATTTGTTGTGATGTGGCTATTTGCGTAGTTGTATGTTAATTCTTTAATTCTTTAATCTCAACCCACCCTTTCCCCTCACCCCCACCACTCCTCCCATTTGACATACCATGTATATTTCAGCTGTATATATTTCCATATATATATATTTCCATGTATATTTCCGCTGACTATAATCCATGTTTCTGTACTACTAATTTATTGTTTTATGTTAATTTATAGTTTGGAATTTTTGTTAACTTATGGTTTGATTACTTAATTCTGTCCTATCTTCCGACATCCATGTTTTTACTCTCCCTGTTTTAATGTAACTTCTCATTTCCACTTATACGTTAATTGGTTTTTTCCCCTTGTTCTAATGTAAACCGGTACGATAAGACCTGGTCTTGAGTGTCGGTATAGTAAAAGAAGTTAAATAAATAAAATAAATTATTGGTCTTGTGTGCTTGATCTGAGAGCTAATAAGGAAGTGGTCTGACCATGGGATTTGTGTGTATTCGGTTTTTATGTTTTCAAGGAAGCTACTGTTAATGAAAGTAAGATCTAATGAGTGGCCAGCTTTGTGTGTTGGTTTATCTGTGATCAGTTTGAAGCCTAGTGCAGTCATGTCAATTAGTGTTTGACAGGTATTAGATAGGGGGAGAACGTCCATGTGAAGATTAAAGTCGCCTAATATTATGGTGGGTTTGGAGGGATTTAGATGAGTTGAGAAAAATTATATAAGAGGGGAGATGTTTAGTTCAAGGAGGCTGGGTGGGCAGTAGACCAGGCAGATTTGAAAGTGGTTTGTGTCAAAAAGGGCAATTTCATGATTCATTGGCACTGAGATTGAGAGTAGTTTAGTTTTAAATATTTTTTCAATAATTAATAATAAACCGCCACCTCTTATTTATTCTTGGGATCGAGAAGACTTCATAATTTTTGTTTGGTAACTGGTTCTTTAGAACTATATCAGATTTTTTTAGCCATGATTCAGTTATTGCTATAAAATTTGGTTGTGTGTCATATCAGGTCCGTGATGATGGGAAATTTTTATGTCACTGATTGTGCATTGACTAGAAGAAAGGAAATCATTAGCAGTTTATTTAAATTAAATTGGTACTGTTGGTGCATATTACTGGAATTAGGTTATGTGTAGTCGAATTGTTTTTTATTTTACGGCTGTGTTTGTATTTGTGTTGTTTCATTGTGTTGTTTGCATACTTACCCTTTCCTGTGCTTACTTGGATGGTGCATGTCGAGTATGTGGTGGTCGTTTTCCTGTTGATGGGTTGGTGGTGGTCTTTTTCCATTTGAGTTCTTTCTGGGCGTACAAGGGGCTGTACGAAGGGGCGTCCAAAGGGGCATGCCCCTTTGGAGCGCCCCGCCTTCCGGGTCCCTGTTCTTTTATCCTCTGGGTCCCCAGATGACGCTGGCCACGTCACCGAGGGGGGTGGGGCCTGACCCAGAAGCAGAGAGAACCTGTAAGGGGAGAGAGAAACCTGGGGAAAAACAGCAAAAAGTGAGAAATCCAGTGAGAAGAGCCTCAGATGGGTGCAGAGGCAGGGTAGGCACAGTGCCTTCCGGGGTCCCTGTTCTTCTTGGAACAACTCCCCTATGAGGAAAGACTAAAGAGGTTAGGACTTTTCAGCTTGGAGAAGAGACAGCTGAGGGGGGGATATGATAGAGGTCTTTAAGATCATGAAAGATCTAGAATGGGTAGATGTGAATCGGTTATTTACTCTTTCGGATAGTAGAAAGACTAGGGGGCACTCCATAAAGTTAGCATGGGGCACATTTAAAACTAATCGGAGAAAGTTCTTTTTTACTCAACGCACAATTAAACTCTGGAATTTGTTGCCAGAGGATGTGGTTAGTGCAGTTAGTATAGCTGTGTTTAAAAAAGGATTGGATAAGTTCTTGGAGGAGAAGTCCATTACCTGCTATTAAGTTCACTTACAGGCCGATTCAGTAAAAATGCGGGAGAGCGGACGAACGCCCACTCACCGGTGCGCACGATACAGTATGCAAATGAGGTGGTGCGGTAGAATCGGGCAAAAGGAGGCGCTAGGGACACTAGCGCGTCCCTAGCGCCTCCTTTTAGCCAGGAGCGGCGGCTGCCAGCAAAATTGAGCGTCCTGTTTTCGGCCCGACAGCTGCGGGCCGAATTCAAATTTTTTTTTATTTTTTTACTCTTTGGGACCTCAGACTTAATATCGCCATGATATTAAGTCGGAGGGTGCACAGAAAAGCAGTTTTTACTGCTTTTCTGTGCACTTTCCTGGTGCCGGAAGAAATTAGCGCCTACCTTTGGGTCGGTGCTGTAAAATGTGCGGCTTGGCTGCACATTTTACTTTCTGTATCCCGCGCGCGTACCTAATAGCGCCCTCAACATGCATTTGCATGTTGAGTGCTATTAGGTGCCGCGGATTGGACGCGCATTTTCCTCCCCTTACTAAGGGGTAAGGGAAAACGCGCATCCAAGAGCAGGCTAACAGTGTGCTCCATCGGAGCGCACTGTACTGTATCGGCCTGTTAGAGAATAGCCTCTGCCATTAGCAATGGAAACATGGAATAGACTTAGTTTTTGGGTACTTGCCAGGTTCTTATGGCCTGGATTGGCCACTTTTGGAAACAGGATGCTGGGCTTGATTGACCTTTGGTCTGACCCAGTATGGCATTTTCTTATGTTATATACAGAGGTTTGCTACATCTTGCACTCTGTAAGGGTTAACAGTGCTACTCATTGTGCAGTCTATATGAATTGTAGCATAGACAATAAGATTCTGAGAAATCTAGAACTTGCTTTTTTTTCATGCCTGGCAGAAAATAAGAGCTCTATATTCTATTAAATCAGGTGAAACTTGTTATTTTTCCCTTACAGCAAGTTGTGTTAGACTACATAGTGGCAGTGCAAGCTATTCGTGTAATTGCAAATATACAGTTCCCAGAGAATAACAGTTTTAACTTAGGAACGATTAAACATTTGAGGGAAGAATTAAAAGAGCCAGAAACTAAAGCTGCAGATAAATGGATTGCAGAAAGTAAGAGGAAACAAATTAATTAAAACTGATCTGAAAAATAGGAAAGAGAAGTCTATACAGACTTAGTTAACTGACTCAGATACAAGAATTTCTATATTTGAGGGATCCTGTCTACAATTTGATCAACCTAAAATTAATCAGGGGACAGAGAAAAAAGTTTGAAAATGAAATGGAGGTTCTGACCTTCCTCCTTTCCCTATATAGAGAAATTCTAGTTATTTCTTTAAGCTCAGTTAATATGGTTGTTCTGAAGAATCATTTAATGTTGTGTCCTAAAAATAGAATTACTTCCTGTACCTATGTTTAGTAACAGAGCAAAAACTTATTAAAAGTATTTCTTTTGTCCTATATAATGCTCTAGCATAGCATAATATATACATATAAATACAAATACATATAAATATATATTTATTTATTTTTTTTTAATGGATTTAGCTATTTGAAATCCTTCTTTGGATTCTGACCGTTATGGAGTTTGGTCTAACCCATTATTTTCATTTGCTCTCCCCATATACTGAAATAACAAAGAAAAAAAAAATACAACCAAAGTTTCTCTGTTACAGTCTTACAATACAGGCTAAGGGTCAGAGCCTATAGCGCAGGGGGTTGGGAACCTTTTTGGCTGAGAGAGCCATGAACGCCACATATTTTAAAATGTAATTCCGTGAGAGCCATACTAACTACAACCCCCTACTCTCCTGACGCCTCCCAAGACCTCCAAAATTAATTTACTACAACCCCCCCACCCAAGACCTGCCAAAAGTCCCTGGTGGTCCAGCGGGGGTCCAGAAACAGTCCGGGAGCGATCTCCTGGACTTGGGCTGTCGGCTGCCAGTAGTCAAAATGGCGCCGACGGCCCTTTGCCCTCACTATGTCACAGGGGCTACCGCCGCCATTGGTCGCCCCAGTGACAGTGAGGGCAAAGGGCCGTCGGCGCCATTTTGACTACTGGCAGCCGACAGCCCAAGTCCAGGAGATCGCTCCCGGTCCGCTCCTGGACCCCCGCTGGACCACCAGGGACTTTTGGCAGGTCTTGGGGGGTCAGGAGGGTGGTGGGGGGGTTGTAGTAAATTAATTTTGGAGGTCTTGGGGGGGCGTCAGGAGGGTGGGGGCTTTTGTTAGATTTTTTACTTTATTAAAGATTTGTCTGCGAGCCAGATGCAGCCATTAAAAGAGCCACATCTGGCTCGCGAGCCATAGGTTCCTGACCCCTGCTATAGCGCTGCTTACTTAGAAAGCACATGATTTACACAAATTTAATCCCATTTACATACATGATAAAATGAGAAGTTACTATTTACCTGATGTCTCTTTAGTATAGACAGCTGGATCCAGAACAAGTGGATTATGCACCTCTACCAGCAGATGAAGGAGCAAAGCTGACATCACAAACTATATGCCCCTGCAGTGACATCAGCCTGCCAGTATTCTTTACAAAAGCCAACTGCTGACAGACTACCAAAACTCGATTAATAACATAACTATTCCAGCACTCAGCCAACAGGAAACATTAAACTCAGACAAAGAATGTATGAACACTAGTCTAGGGACTGGATTAACCTGGAAACACACAGTCACGCAGGAAGACAAAAGTACAATCTGCCGGCAGCCAAGGGCAGGAAGGTGGATCCACCTGTCTATACTAAAGAAAAGGAAATTAAGAAATGAGAAATTACTACTTGCCTAATAGTGTTTAAACAGGTGGATCCAGAACAAGTGGAATGTCCCAAAGCTACTCCTGAACAGGGTGGAAGGCTGCCCCTGGTCCAGTCAAAAATCACACGTACAAAGGCTGCATCCTGCCGGGCCTGCACATCTAGATAATACCTGGAAAAGGTGTGTAAAGAGGACCATGTCGCAGCTTGGCAAATGTTGATCGGAGACTAACTTCCGCCCATGACACTGCCTGAGCCCTAGAGGGCAAACCTAACTAGGCAACAGTTGCTCAGCATCCACATATGCAACCACGACTACCCTCCTTAATCCAGTGAGTTACAATGCTCGTGAAACTGGCTTGCCCTGTTTGTTTAATTCCACTGTGGAACTGCGTAACACCAGGAGGCTCTCTTCCAGAGAGTCTTGGCCCGAATCAGCCAGTCATCCAAGTACAGGTGTACTAGAATCCCATCCTCTCTCAACAATGCTGCCACCACCACCAGCACCCACCACCTTGGAAAACGTTCTGGATGTGGTGGCCAGACCAAAAAGCAGTACTCAAAACTGATGATGCCCCAAAACCACGAATCGCAGAAAATGGTGATCTAGCTAGATGGGAATATGCAGGTACGCCTTGGACACACCCAAGAAGTCAGAAACTCCAATTGCACGGCCATTAATCATTGAGCGCAAGGTTTCCATGTGAAAATGGAGTTACCTGCAAATGACTATTGACCCTTTTGAGATCCAGGATAGGACAAAAAGAGTCCTCCTTGGGCACAACAAAATAAATGGAATATTGGCCCATATTTTCTTGAGACATGGGCACTGGAACCACAACCCTCAGACTAAGGAGCCTAGACAATGGTCTGACATGACTTTAACCAACCTCTGATAGAGAGAAGCAACCCCCTATCTTCTGTTCCTGGGTGTGGGTCTGCACACCTTCATTGAGAGGCTTGGGGACGGGGGTTCCACTACCCGAGCCTGTGCTCCATCTGGGCTGTCTGGGACAAAAGGATTGAGACCTACCGAAAGGTCAAGTCCTCGAAAAGGCCACTCCTCTGTAGTATCGAAAAACACTTGGATCTCCAAGCACGACCTCTCATGATAAAGGAGCACAGCATCTGCTTCTTATCCTCTGGTAACCAAAGAACTGGTGATTCGCCACACTTATTTGCCATTTTCTCCAACTTTCTCCCAAATGAGAGCAAGCAAATGAGGGTAACTTTGCAAGGTTAGATATGGAGGACACATCAATTGACCAATTGCTCAGCCAAAACTGATGCCTGGCCACTATTATCGAAGCCACTCCTCTGGTTGAGGTGCAGACCAAATCACAGCCTGCATCTGCCAAAAAGGCAGCTGCTGGCTCCATCACTACCCTGGAATTTACATCAGATTCATTGATCTCCTGAGAGAGAGAAGTAAACAGGAGCGAGCCACCAGGGAACAACCAGAAGCTATCTGCAAAGTCAGTGCCACTGATTCAAATGCTTAAGCATGGCCTCAAGCCTCCTATCGTGCGCATCCTTCAAGGTCTCTCCTCCCTCTAAGGCAGACCTGGGCAAGGGGCGGCCCGCGGGCTGAATCCGGCCCGCCTACGGTCTGTGACCGGCCCGCCCACTGCTGAGAGCAGACGGAGAATGAGGCACGCTGCCTTCCCTCTGGGAAGGCAGCGTGCCTCATTCTCCGCTCCCTCGCTCCCCGATTGGCCGGCCAATCGGGGAGCGAGGGAGCGGAGAATGAACTGGTTTTTTTTTTTACAGCGTTCGGGGGGGGGGGGGGGGGGGGGGAGGGAGTGACTCGAGTGAAGACACGCTGCCCGATTGGCCGGTGCTGGGCAAGCCTTGTCCAGCACCGGCCAATCGGGCAGCGTGTCTTCGCTTGAGTTTCTTTCCTACCTACCTACCAGTTCCGCCTTTCGTGGTCTTTTTCAGGGGTCCCCAACCACCGGTCCGCGGGAGTTTTTTGCCGGTCCGCGGCGCGCGCTCCCGGTCTCTCCCGCTGCCGTTGCCGCTGGGCTGTCAGCACGTTCAAGCCCAGTGGGAACGGCAGCGGTGTTAGAAGAAGCTGTGGTACCAGCGGCTGGCCTTTTCTTCTTCCCGCGCCTGCACCCCCCCTCCCGTGACCCGGAACAGGAAGTGATACACGGAGCGGTGCGCGGGAAGGAGAAAGAGCCGTGCCGCGTCGGCTGCAGCGTCGGTCCCCGAGCAATTGAAGCAGCCAGTAATCGAGAAAGGAGTCAGCAGCATGAGCCTCCCGCGGCCGATGGGATTCTTCTTTCTTGGCCTTCGGGGGCTGCTGCAGCTCCCATTTGTGCTCCGGTGGGGGGGGGGGGGAGAGGAAGTGAGAAAGAGAGAGAAGCAGCCAGCCAGCCTGTGTGTGATTGACTGGTCAGAGAGCTGATGTGTGTGTGTATGCGAGAGACAATGAAAGTGATTGCTCAGGGAGATGACTGATGTGTATGTGAGAGTGTGAGACAGTCAGGGAGGTGACTGATGTGTGTGTGTGAGAGAGAAAAAGCATGGAAGTGAGAAGCCTGGGTATGTGGGAAAGCATAAGCGTAAGAAGCCTGGTGTTGTGGGAGTGAGAAACCTGGGTGAGTGTGTATGCATGAGAGCGAGAGACTGGTTGGTAAGGTGACTGTGTGTGTGTGAGAGAAAGAGACTGGTGTGTGTGAATGTGAGAGAAAGAATGTGATTCAGGGAATGAGAAGCCTGTGCACGTGGAGAGTGAGCATGGAAATGAGAGAGACTGGTGTGTGTGTGTAACAGAGAGAAAGTGATTATGGGAATGAGAAGCCTGTGCATGTGAAGAGAGTGAGCATGAGTGTGAGAAACCTGGGTGTGTGAGAGACAGCATGGGAGTGGGAAGCCTGTGTGTGTGTGTATGCATGAGAGCGAGAGACTGGTTGGTAAGGTGACTGTGTGTGTGAGAGAAAGACTGGTGTGTGTGAATGTGAGAGAAAGAATGTGATTCAGAGAATGAGAAGCCTGTGCAGTGGAGAGCGAGCATGGAAATGAGAGAGACTGGTGTGTGTGTAACAGAGAGAAAGTGATTATGGGAATGAGAAGCCTGTGCATGTGAAGAGAGTGAGCATCCTGGGTGTGTGTGAGACAGCATGGGAGGGAGAAGCCTGTATATCTGAAAGAGAACATGGGAGTGAGAGACTGGTGAGTGTGTGTGTGTGTGAGAGAGAGAAAGAAAGTGATTATGGGAATGAGAAGCCTGTGCATGTGGAGAGAACAAGCATGGGAGTGAGAGACTGGTGAGTGAGTGTGTGGGTGTGTGTGTGTGTGAGAGAGAGAGAGAGACAGAGAAAGTGATTATGAGAGTGAGAAGCCCATATATGTAAGAAGAACACGGGAGTGGGAAGCCTGTGTGTGTGTGTGGCATGAGAGAAACTGTTCAGGAAGGTGACTGGTGTGTGTGCCAAAGACTGTTTGGGAGATGATTGGTGTGTGAGAGACAGAAACTGGTCATGGGGGCATGACTGGTATGGTGTGTGTGAGAGAGACATGGGCACTAAGGAAGAGGACCATAAGTATAGAGCTTAGCTTCTACTGCTGCTTCTGGTGTGTGCCACGGCCTGCAGGGAAGGGGAGTAGGAGAGCTGCTGGAGGGGGTAAGTAAAGATGGCTTTAAGTTTATTTTTCTTGACTGCCATTTTAATTGTGTGATGTCTGCTTTTTTGAAATATTTTATTGGTGTTTGGAGAATGTTTAATAGTTTTTATGAGTTTTTAATTGTTGGATGTTATTCTGTTCATAGCTGTTTTGAAACATTTATTCTGTTTATTAGTATAGTTTTACAATTATTTCTGTGTGGGGATCTATAGCTGCTTGCTATTCTGTTTTCCTAATAAGAGGTGTATTGGTTTTTAGGACCTGATTTAATATTTGTGGTGTTGCCTTTTCATAGATAGGGTTGCTCCTGTTTTGTATTCCATAATACAGGTGTAACTGTGTGCGGATTAGTTTATGTGCATTACTACAGATCCTGGGAGTATGTTAGGTCGGTTCTGTGTGTTACCAAGATGAGATATTTTGCTAGCATGTAAGCGTTTGTATCAGTCTTATTTGTTGTGTTTTCTCAGAGGACATGCATTGGTGGTAAACTGCTGTCTTTTCATAAGTAGGGCTATTGAGAACTGAGTTAATTATATTAGTCCGGCCCTCTAAAACCATCCCAATTTCTCATGCGGCCCCATGGGAAAATTAATTGCCCACCCCTGCTCTAAGGGGATAGTCGTCCGCTTGGTGATGGCACACACAAATGCATCCATTTCCAGAAAACCTAACTACTCTCTCACAGATGGATCCAGGGGGTACAGTCCTTCCGAGACTCATCCTGTTTTGAAATTATCTTCCAGGGAACACCACTCAAGATCAATCAATTCTTGAATGGCCTCCATAACAGGGAAAACACAAGAGGCTTTACGCAAAAAAATTAAAATGGGATCTTTCTTTCGCTCAGTCATGGACTCAGCCCCAGGGACTCCCAGCAACTTCAGAGTCTGAAACTCATCGCTATGAAAGAATCTCAATATAGTCCTATACTGTTCCAATTCTGGAGGAATTTCACCAACCTCCAGGGAGTAAGGATCGGCTTCATCACCTGTTCCATCCGGGTCCCTATCGAGAAGGCTGGCCACCAATCTAGGTGTACTTAGACACTTAACTGCAGCACCAGGTGTGAGGGAGGTCACCACTTGCCCCTCTGACCTGGCAAGATTGGTAGGGGCAGAGGACTGCCCCTGAAAAAAAAAAAAAAAAAGGGAGGACTGCAAAATTCCACTCAAGAAAAGGCAAAAGAATCCATGCCAAAACCAGGAGGCAACTTTGCTGTGCCCACTGAGCTACCTTCCCCCGCTGACAAACCAGTTAAGGGAGTCCCAAGATCAGGCATCCCTCCTGACACATCTTTACCCAGACCCTCCTCTGGCTGGGAAGAACCAGGCTTAATAAAATCAGAGGAAAATATGCCTCCCTAATCCTCCAAACAGCACTGACATAAGCTAGGGGGCATGCCAGGCTGAGATGCCCAAAAATGACAAGCAGCGCTTAGGGAAAAGTGTTTAGGCTTCTTAGCTATTGGCACCATTATTATTTATGCATCCAAAAGCTAGGTGGCCAAAATTTAAGTGTCCCAAACTTAAGCGCACAACCAACATGCTCAATTACCTGTGTACAGGTAAGCATGCATTTAACCCAGACGCCCAACTAAGCGCCCAAAAACCAGAGGTATACAACCTGGACGTACAGTCAAACACACTGATCAAAGTGATTCTCATGCAGAGGGCAGCCTAACACAGGTAAAAAAGCACACAAACACCACCGCGGCCTCCCACATGGTATACAGTGAAAAAGCCTCAGAGTGGGGCCTAGCCAACCCACCAGGCTACCTACATCCCTTAACCTCCTTGGGGCAAGACTAACATCAGAATGGCACGCCGAGTGGGGAAGGAAGAAGCCACACACAAAACCCCCTTCTCTGCTTCTATTTCTTCTACTTTTTTTTTTTCTTTTAAACCTTACCTGAGCTCAGCCGGCTGAGTACAGAGACTGTCTCTGGCTGGGGGGGGGGGGGGGGGGCATATGTCATCACCACTGCACTCTGCTTCCTGCACCCTCTGCTTTTCAGCTGTTCAAACAGCTAAGTCCACGCCAGCTGAAAAACCAGCTACTGGACCAAGGTACTCATCTGAGGGACCATGGAAATCACCTAAGGAATTCTCAACTGAGGGAGGGACCATTTGATATCACCACAGGAGAGTGGGGCAATTAATTTTCCTTTTATTTCTCCTTCTAAAATCTGAAGCAATCCCTACTAGGGAGATGCACGTCCACCATCTGCTAGAGCCCGAGAACACTGGCAGGCTGATGTCACTGCAGGAGTATATATACTGTGATATCAGCTTTGCTCAGTCTTCATCTGCTGGTAGAGATGGTTAACCCACTGGTCCTGAATCCATCTGTCTGGGTGCTAGGAAAGTAAGCTTTGCATTTATTTTTTAATTGTTTAAACATACAACATTATGGCAGATAAAGACCATATGGCTCATCCAGTCTGCCCATCTACATCTGCTGCTCAGCTTCACAGTCAGATATTTTTGCTTGTCCCATACTCTAATTCTGATACTGTCCTTTTCTCCACATGGGAGACTTAAATTTATCTACCACTCTTCTCTGTGTAAAAAAAAAAAAAAGTTGCTTAGTAGCAAGAATACTTTTGCATGTCAAGTTTATTTGAAAAAGTGTCTACGAATTTGGAAGATGTCAGTTTATTATTCAATAAAAATTCATGCACAAAAGACCATCATGCTGAAGGGAAATTCAGGTTAGTGAACGATTACCACTTTAGGAAAGCAAACTTTATCTTGGAATTGTATTTCCCATGTAAAGCAATAAACATGTACACCCTGGAGGAACGAGAAGATACGAGAGAAACATTTATAAGTTTAAATACACACGAGATGGGCTTCTCAACAGAAAGGAGGAGACTGGGTTATGGGATGTGACAGAAAGGAGAGACTCAGGAATAATGGTAAATATCTCTTTACATAGGGCAGATCCTTAAACAGTTTTTTTCCATTAGCACAAGGATTAACTACTGTGTAAGAAAATGACCATAGAATAGTAATCCCTTCATGGGACAAGGGAGAAGATCACAGATTTAGCAATACCTGCGATAGTACAATAGGTAGAGATAAATGAGAAGACTAGATGGGCCCAAGTGGTTTTATTAGCATCCTCTGTTTCTAATCCTTAACATAATGAACCAAAACTCATTAAAATGAGTCAAGATAATTGCCATTAGAACTCTGGTGTCCTTCACAACATACTGTGATTGTTATTATATACCCCAGGAGAGGCTGAGACAGGAAACCTGGGTGGAATCCTCAGAACCCAAGAAACCCCAGGCTAGGGGGAAAGATCTTTCTCTGAGAGGCACCGCACAGCCTGCACCTCAGCAAGAGGGCAGGGGACACCCAGGTGGACTGGGAAGTGGCTAGACAGTAACAGGAAGAAGGACGACTAAAGGCAGAAGGCGGACATGTCGCAGAGTCCAGAACCAGGCCAATACTTTGAGGTGGGAGAGGACTGGTGGAAACCACCTCAAGGAGACCTAGATTGCCAAACAGGTTAGAGCACAGGTGGCAAACTCTGGTCCTCGAGGGCCACAAACAAGCCAGGTTTTCAGGATAACCACAATGAATATATATGAGATAGATCTGCATGCTCTTTGTGGATATCCTGAAAACCTGGCCTGTTTGTGGCCCTCGAGGAATGGCGTTTGCCACCCCTGGATTAGAGTCTGCTACGAACAAAGTGCTGTGGGTGGATGTAGCTGTAGTTGGGCAAGGTGCAGGGTCTACGACTCCCTCTACAAGCTACGGTGGGTGGTGGCAGTAAGGGCTTGGTTTCCCTTGAACCAAGCCCAAAGCCACTTGATTCGGTGCTTGAACAGTCCCAGTGGCAGAAGCCATAAACTGTGCCTGGATTAGTGAGGTTTAAACCCAGAGTCAGAAGCCATGAACTGATCACTTGACTATTCTCTTTACGAACTGCAGCTTGGCCTGTGTAGAGTAGGCTAGGTCTATATTCAGAGGACCTGCCACAGACTGGAAGGTGGCAGGGGACAAAAGTATTTACTGCTGGTTATTTGAGCTCCCTGCAGGATTGAAAGAACCTACTCAAGCAATGGCAGAGTTCTGAGGTGGCCACACTACATAAAAAAAATGTTTAAAAGTTAAAAAAAAAAAAAAAGTCCTGCAGAGGGTAATTGGCCTCGGAAGCATCAGCTAAAGGATGACACTACCTATAACCAGTGGAAAGGTGGAGGACGACAATACATATCCAGCATCTTAGCTTATCTATATTCCAAAACACAGATTATACTATAAATTGTAACTATCATGCACATTTCTATATTTCATGATAGAAGTAAGCTGCCAACTTGTTATAGAAAAAAATTGTACAAATTAGTGGAGACAGTTCACCATTAAAAAAAAAAAAAAGTACAAGATTTCCATCAGCCAACAATCTGCCAAGTGCAGGGCCAGCTCTAGGGCAATGGAACCCTGAGCAAAAAACTCAGCTCCCCATCAGCTCTTCATTTTCTTTGGTGCTCCAGACCAACACAATAGGCAATGCCCCTTAGCTCATGGCACCCCAGGCAATCACCCTGCACACCCTCCCAAAAAGGTTGGCACTGGCCACTTTCTAAATTAATAGCAAATGCCAAGAGCTTTTCAATTGAAGTAATTTAAAAAAAAAAAGTTTTAATCTTATTTTCAATTTTTTGAAAAACATTAGAATTATTGGTATTTATTTATTGCATCGTTCCAAGTAAAGATCACAACGGTTTACAAAAGTAACAAGCGTGCTTAGGTCATTACATTCTGATGTAACACGCATTGGTAAAACCCAAATTTTTGTAAGATTCTTTTTTCAAAGTATATGTAACCCCCAAAATGTTACATATTTTGGTATATGACATGACTTTAGGGTGATCTTATAGTCTCAACTGAGAATGAGGGCAATAGGTTAGTAGATAGTGATTCTGTTTAATAAATTTACATGGTTGTAGGGGATTGTCAGAAGCTTGGTATCCATATTTATCCCTGACCACAAATAGATGCCTTAGCCTTTTGCTCTGGGTATATAATTCAGTACACAGACTCTGCAGTATTTGGAAGGAATAAGAGTGCACATTTCTTTTAAAATGTATTGCTTTTTTGTACAGCACTCAGGAATGGTTACAAGAGCCAGAAAAAGTACAAAGCCAGCAGCAATAAACTCACAGTACACCCATAAACACCAAACCTCAGACCTTACCAGTCCAAGCTCCCTCACAACCTTTCCCCCTCCACAGCATCCTCACATCCAAATTAAAAAAAAAAATTCAGGAAAAAAAAGACCACCACTAAAATCCTCACCACCCTAAAATAAAGTTTACTATTAGCAAAACCCCAAGTTGTCATGATGAAAGGGAGATACAGATTAAGCAGTCAGAATCACTCTTGAAGAATATTGTGTTGGCAACTGTTCCTTTAGAGAAAAATGAATAGGAAACAAACTTTAAAAATGTATACCCAGATAGGAAGCAGTGAATACAGTATGTGGCATCTACTGCAAGGTGTATTCCTGGGGGGGAATTCTGTGGGAAAAAATAAAACCTATGGGCAGAATTTAACAACATTCTGCAAACTTCTACAGACTGTCTTTAAACACAACATAATGATGTATTTTGAGTAATAATTTACAATGCAATACAGAAAATTACTCAGATACATAATTTTTTAATTATTTGAGCAGAATTTTGCCATCATAAAGGTTTGGACTCTTTCCCCTAGATCACTCCTTCCCCCCAGGCTTAACCTCTCTCTACAGCCCCTTTTTTGTCTTAAACCCCTCTCCAAGCTTAATTATTCAATCCCCACTGGATAAACTTCACCAGCATTGTGCCACATGTCTTCTGTACTCCCCCCAGCTTTCTCCGCAACATCAGGCTCAACAGTGCCCCATCCCCCATGTCTCTCTCCCCTCATCAAGACACTCCACTTTCACTCTCTCCCCTCCCCCCCTAGACTTGACCCCCTCAACCCTACCCCCACCAGCTTAAAACCTTCCCTCCTAGCAAGACTTCTCCCCAGCGTAGTTTCTCTGCTCCCCCCACCAGATTTCTCTACTCCTCCCCAGCTCTTTCTCTGCTTCCTGTCCTCTCTCTAGCCAGCTCTTAGATTTCACTTCTACTGCTCCTTACTCTGTTGGCTGTGTTATCAGATCCCCCCCATCCCTGCAACCTCTTTTCTTCATGCCTTCATTATAGAAACATAGAAATGATGGCAGAAGACGACCAAATGGCCCATCCAGTCTGCCCAGCAAGTTTTGCACTTTTTTTTCTCATACTTATCTGCTACTCTTCGCTCTTAGTGACCTTTTGGTTCTATTTCCCTTCCACCCCCACCATTAATGTAGAGAGCAGTGTTGGAGCAGCATCTAAGTGAAATATCTAGCTTAGTTAGGGGTAGTAACCGCCACAATAAGCAAGCTCACCCATGCTTATTTGTTTACCAAGACTATGTAATTCAGTCCTTGTTGGTTGTCTGTATATAGATCCACTTTTCTTCATTCCCCCTGCCGTTGAAGCAGACAGCTAGCTGGATATGCGTGAAGTATCAGACTTTCTCCCCTGCCGTTGAAGCAGAGAGCTATGTTAGATATGCATTGAAAGTGAAGTATCAGGCTTATTTGGTTTGAGGTAGTAACTGCCGTAAAAAGCAAGCTACTCCCTGCTTTTTTGTGACTGCAAATATTTTTTCCACATTCATTCACATCCTCTAGACTTTTTGGATCCACAGTGTTTATCCCACGGCCCTTTGCAGTCTTTCACACTTCTGGTCTTCACCACTTCCTCCAGAAGGGCATTCCAGACATCCACCACCCTCTCCGTGAAGAAATACTTCCTGACATTGGTTCTGAGTCTTCCTCCTTGGAGCTTCAAATTGTGACCCCTGGTTCTGCTGATTTTTTTCCCCGACGGAAAAGGTTTGTCGTCTTTGGATCATTAAAACCTTTCAAGTATCTGAAAGTCTGTATCATATCACCTCTGCTCCTCCTTTCCTCCAGGGTGTACATATTTAGATTCTTCAATCTCTCCTCATAAGTCATTTGATGAAGACCTTCCACCTTTTTGGTCACCCTTCTCTGGACCGCCTCCATCTTGTCTGTCTCTTCGGAGATACGGTCTCCAGAACTGAACACAGTATTCCACGTGAGGCCTCACCGAGGACCTGTACAAGGGGATAATCACTTCCCTTTTCTTACTCGATATTCCTCTCTATGCAGCCCAGCATTCTTCTGGCTTTAGCTACCGCCTTGTCACATAGTGTCTAATGATCTGAAGTCGGCGAAACAATCACCCCAAGGTCTCTCTCCTGTTCCGTGCACATCAGCCCTTCTCCCCCCATCGAATACAGTTCATTCGGATTTCCACTCCCCATATGCATGACTCTGCACTTCTTGGCATTGAATCTCAGCTGCCATATCTTCACCACTCTTCCAGCTTCCTTAAATTCCTTCTCATTCTCTCCACTTTTTCCAGCGTGTCCACTCTGTTGCAGATCTTAGTGTCATCCGCAAAAAGACAAACCTTACCTTCTATCCCGTCCGCAATGTCGCTCACAAAGATATTGAACAGGACCGGTCCCAACACCGATCCTTGTGGTACACTGCTTAAAACCACTCTCTCTTCAGAGAGCGTTCCATTTACCATCACACACTGTCTTCTGTCCGTCAACCAGTTTGCAATCCAGGCCACCACCTCGGCACTCACACCTAAGCTTCTCATTTTATTCACCAGTCTCCTGTGTGGGACCGTATCAAAAGCTTTGCTGAAATCCAAGTAGATGACATCGAGTGCTCTTCCTTGATCCAATTCCTTGGTTATCCAGTCAAAAAAGTCTATCAGATTTGTGTGACAGGATCTTCCCCTGGTGAATCCATGCTGCCTCTGGTCCATCAATTCTCCCAACTGTAGATAGTTCACTATTCTCTCTCTTTCAACAGTGACTCCATTACTTTTCCCACCACTGAAGTGAGGCTAACCGGTCTGTAGTTACCAGCCTCTTCTCTGTTCCACTCTTGTGAAGCAGGACCACCACCTCTTTTCTCCAATCACTCGGCACCACTCCCGTTTCTAGGGATCTATTGAACAGGTCACACAGCGGACCCGCCAGCACATCTCTGAGCTCCTTCAGTATCCTGGAATGAACCTCATCGGGCCCCATGGCTTTGTCCACTTTCAGTTTCTCCGGCTCTTCCCATACATTTTCTACTATAAATGGAGTTACATCTACTCCACTCCCCTCCAGTTTGTTAACTAGGGACGGTCCTTCTCCAGGGTCCTCCTTAGTGAACACAGAACAGAAGTATTTGTTTAATATTTCTGCCATTTCTTCATCTCTCTCCACACATTGATCCTTTCCACCTTTTAATTTCACTATACCACTTTGAACTTCTCTTTTCACTGATGTATCTGAAAAGTGTTTTGTCACCTCTCTTTACCTCCTTGGCAATACTCTGTTCTTCTTTGTGCTCCTCCCCTTTGGGATCTTTTATATTTCTTGAACGCTGTTCTTTTAACCTTTATTTTGTCAGTCACCTCCTTTGAGAACCAGATAGAAAAGTAAAGAAAAGCAAAAGAAAAATGAAACCTAACATATAGATTAGTTGCCTTGGTAATTGCTCCTTTTAGATTGGTCCACTGTTGATCCACATATCTCTCGTTCTCCCAGCCTTTTAGTTCTTCCTCCAGGTACTTCCCCATTTCATCAAAGTCCGTGTTTTTGAACTGCAAAACTCGGGTCTTTGTGCTTCTTTTCCGTATCTTTTTTGTGATATTAAACCATACCGTTTGATGATCACTGGTGCCGAGGTGGGCGCCCACCTGGACAGAGACATTATCTCCATTAGTTAGCACTATGTCGAGTATAGCTCCTTCTCTCGTGGGTTCCATAACCATTTGTTTGAACAAAGCTACTTGCAGGGCATCCACTAATTTCTCTACTATTATTAGATTCCACAGATGGGATTCTCCAGTCTACATCCATTAGATTGAAGTCTCCAACGATCACCACTTCTCCCTTCTTTCCCATCTTTTGGATGTCTTCGACCAGATCTCTGTCCAGCTCTTCTTTTTGGTTTGGAGGCCTGTAAACCACTCCAATAAAAATGGATGTCCCATCTTTTTTTAGGTTGGCCCATAGTGCTTCTTCATTGCAGCTCAGATGCTTGGATATTGTTTCTGACATAAAGAGCCACTCCTCCCCCTTTCCTATCCTCTCTGTCTTTCCTGAACAAGTTATAACCTGGTATTGCCGTATCCCAGTCATGAGATCCCGTAAACCATGTTTCCGTGACAGCAACAACGTCCAAGTCTGCCTCCACCATTAGGGCTTGCAGATCTGGGATTTTATTGCCCAAACCACGAGCATTTGTGCTCCTAGCTTTCCAGCTTTCTTCGTTCAGGTTACTGCTGTTCCTGGACTCCTTTTGTGACCTCTTTAGTTGAGTTTTGTTATCTACTTTTCCCTTTGCATTTGTGCAAGGGAAAGGATTAGTGCCTCTGAAGGCAGAGTCATCCATCACAGTGAGCTTTTTTCTTTGGTTTCTGATCTGGAATGTCTGTATGCATTGGGTTTCTTCTCTCTTTTCAGATAACATTTCAATCTTTTTCGAGAACTTCTTCAGTATTTAATACAGAGAAGGCATTTTGTACTTGTTGCACTTGATACAGTGTGTGTCTCTGGGTCACAGGTCTAATTCTACCAGAGCCCACTGTAATACTGTTTTTTAAGTTCCTCAATGCCCTGTGTGAGTGGGGGGGGGTAGAGTTGTGGGCTGCACAGCTGTCAATAATGGGTGTCTGTAGGTCTTATCCTGCCTGAGCCCACAGTAAATCTCTTTTTCCTTGACTTTTGGTTATTCAGTGGTAATGGGAAATTAATTCCTGAATAATGTACAGTGGCTGAGACTTTCTTTATTGAAGCTAATTCAACTTTAACTTCAGCCAGCTCCTTTTCCAAGGTAGAGAGTTCTGAACAAATGGGGCAAGCCTTAAGTTTCCATATGATTACCCTCAATATAAAGGCTCCACAACAGTTGCATTGGATAGTCCTCATTTTGGTAATTTGTCTGATGGATAGCAATTAGGGAAATACTAATTTACCTTGTTGCCATTTATGAATCTAGGCAGGTTATATTAGAAACACAAACCTAGGGGTGGGTGTCAAACTGTTAAACCTTGGTCAAAGATGTTAACTGGACACTATCTGCTATTGATTTTGAACAGACACTCCCACAGATTAAGTTCTCTCCTTATCTCTCCACTAGAGTTTGTGCTTCTGGCCATCTCCTTCAAGTTCAAATCAGAATAGGGACTTGAATGCCCCCTGCAATACACTGAGTCTGCTGCCAAAAGCAGTTTAGCTAGAAAGAAGTCCCACCCCCACAAACACCTGCTGAGGAGGAAGGGTCAGCTCTGAACTAATGGCTGGCCCTTGAAAGCAGACTAAGCACTCACAAGTTTCTATTTCAATTTTGCTTCTTTTTAAGAGACAGTGCACTAGTTTTGGCAAATATAATGCCCTAGTTCTAAGCACAAATAACCAAACAAATTTGTACTTAACTTTAGCAGAAAAGGCTCTGGTTCATGAAGATCCCAGCTCCAAAGTGAGCTGGGATCTTCATTAGGATGACATTAACACAGACACTTCTTCCTTCCAGCCACATGGGTCGATACAGACACTGCTGGCTCCTTGTCCCTGCATTAAATTCTGCACAAAATTTAAAAAAGAAAATCTTAACTAAGAAACAAAAGAGCTTCTGTATCATACATGGTAAGTGATTATTCTATTTTAGTCATTATTTACCACTAAAAAATATAGGAAAATTAGGTTCTTACCTTTGCTAATTTTCGTTCTCGTAGTACCATGGATCAGTCCAGACAGCTGGGTTATGCCTCCCCTCCAGCAGATGGTCAGAGAGAAAACTGAAAGCACCCCCTAGATATACTGGTGTGCCACCTGCGATCCCTCAGTATATGTGATATCAAAGCAGAAACAAGCAATGAATCACCTTCAACTGTACCCCCAAGAGAATGTCAAAAATTGTTATCTATATCATAACCTAAACGACCAGATCAAGTAGAAACCTCCTCGAGAACAAGGAAAACCAGAAATAACAAATAGGACACCACAGAGCGAACAATAAAACACGAGGAAAGGAGACACTTCACCTCGAAACTGTGGCATCTATTACAAATACAAACTGTAATGGAAGAAAAAACAGAAATGGAACATGAGCGGACTCCCAGAAGTACTGAGGGCGGGCGTCTGGACTGATCCATGGTACTACGGGAACGAAAATTAGCAAAGGTAAGAACCTAATTTTCCTTTCCCTGTACGTACCAGGATCAGTCCAGACAGCTGGGATGTACCCAAGCCGCCTTAACTGGGGTGGGACCCTGAGAGTCCCGCTCGAATTACACTGCTCCCAAAGGACTCTGCAGGAGGACCACAGACATCCAGGCGATAATGCCTGGCAAAAGTATGCCAGGATTTCCACGTGGCCGCCCGGCATATCTCTTGGCAAGAGACCAAGTGATTCTCTGCCCATGAAGTCGCTTGAGATCGCAGAGAATGAGCCTTAAGCCCAGCAGGAACAGGCTTACCACATCCAACATACGTGGCCGCAATAGCACCCTTTAACCAGCGTGCAATCGTAGCTTTGGACGCCTGAAGACCCTTCCTGGGTCCATTCCACAACACGAAAAGGTGATCTGACTTTCGAAAGTCATTGGTAACCTCCAAATAGCGTAAAAGAATCCGACGGACATCCAGACGCCTCAAGTCCCTACCGTGAGAAGACTGTAGGTCTTCGTCCGAAAAGGAAGGTAATTCCACCGTTTGGTTGACATGAAACGCGGAGACCACCTTGGGTAGGAAGGAAGGAACAGTTCGTAGGGAAACCCCTGATGCCGAAATGCGCAAAAACGGTTCCCTGCAAGAGAGCCTGAAGCTCCGACACCCGACGAGCCGAGGAAATGGCCACAAGGAAGACAGCCTTGAGAGTCAGATCCTTCAAGGAAGCCGCCTTAATAGGTTCAAACTGAGCCGCACACAAGCCACGGAGTACCAAGTTCAAGTTTCAAGACGGACAGGGAAGCCTGACGGGAGGACGCAAGTTTCTAACCCCTCGCAAAAAACGTGCCACATCTGGATGACTCGCAAGGGAAGAACCTTCGACCTTACCTCGCAAGCAGCCCAAAGCCGCCACCTGAACTCGTAGCGAATTATACGCTAACCCCTTCTTCAATCCATCCTGTAAGAACATAAGGATATCCGCCACGGACGAACGTCTGGCCGAAGTACCCACCGTGTCACACCAAACATGGAAAACCTTCCAAACCCTCGCGTAGGCGAGCGTAGTGGACGACCGACGGGCCCGAAGGAGAGTAGACACCACCGCGTCTGAAAACCCTCTCTTCAACTGCTTCCTTTCAAAAGCCAAGCCGCCAGACAAAAACGATCCGCCAGATCGAAAAATACTGGACCCTGACGAAGAAGATTGGGAAGATGACAGAGGCGTAGTGGGCCGTCGACTGCCAAGTTGACCAGATCCGCGAACCACGGACACCGCGGCCATTCCGGAGCCACGAGGATCACCGGACCGTGATGGGACTCTATGCGTCTTAGTACTTTCCCTACCAGAGGCCACGGAGGGAACACATAAAGAAGAATGTGACGAGGCCTCGGAAGTGCTAGCGCATCCACCCCTTCTGACGCGTGCTCTCTCCTCCGACTGAAGAAGCGTACCGCCTTTGCATTTTGACGGGTCGCCATGAGGTCCAAGCGCGGAGTCCCCCAACGCCGCGCGATGAGAGCCATCGCCTCCGACGAGATCTCCCATTCTCCTGGATCTAGGTGCTGCCAGCTGAGGTAATCCGCTTGAACGTTGTCCACGCCGGCAATGTGGGTGGCCGCGATACGCTCTATGTGCCTTTCCGCCCAGGACATCAATAGCGCCGCCTCGGTCACTACCGCCCTGCTTTTTGTGCCTCCTTGTCGATTTATGTACGTCACTGTGGTCGCATTGTCCGACAGAACTCTTACTGCTCATCCGCGTACCAGTGGAAGGAGACAACGCAAGGCCAGGCGGACCACTCTGGTCTCCAATCGGTTGATGGACCAAGTCGCTTGGAGTGCTGACCAGGAGCCCTGGACTGCATGGGACTGGCAGACCGCTCCCCAGCCTGACATCCGTTGTCACCACCAACCAAGGCGGGGGTTCGAGGTCCACCCCCTGTAGGAGATTGTCTGGAGTCAGCCACCAAGAGAGACTGGAGCGAGCCGGCTCCAGCAAAGGCAATTCTATCCCGTACTCCTCCGAGCGGGGATCCCAGCGAGATAGAAGTGCTCTTTGTAATGGACGCATATGCGCAAAAGCCCATTGTACCATTTCCATAGTAGACACCATATGACCAATGACTTGTAAATAATCCCAGACCGTGGGAATCTCGAGCTCCAACAGGCGCCGTACCTGAGTCATGAGATTGAGCATGCGTTGCTGCGGAAGAAAAACCTTGCCCACCAAGGTGTCGAATCGAGCTCCCAGGAACTCCAGCTGTTGGGTCGGCTCGAGTCTGCTCTTCGTGAAGTTGACTACCCAACTCCTGCAGCTGGTGCACCACTAAGGAGACCGCCCGGGTGCAGGCCGCCTGCGACTTTGCTCGAATGAGCCAATCGTCGAGATAGGGATGCACAAGGACGCCTTGACGGCGGAGGGAAGCCGCTACCACCACGAGAACTTTGGTGAACACCCTCGGCGCGGTGGCCAACCCGAAGGGGAGGGCGCAAAACTGGTAGTGGTCCCCCATCACCATGAACCTCAAGTACCGTTGATGCCGTTCTCTTATTCCGATGTGAAGATAGGCCTCTGGTCTAAAGAAGCCAAGAATTCTCCCTTGTGGACGGCCGCAATAACAGACCGGAGGGTCTCCATCCGGAAGCGGGGCACACGCAACGCCTTGTTTACTCCTTTGAGATCCAGAATGGGTCGGAAGGTGCCCTCCTTCTTGGGAACCAGGAAGTATATGGAATACCGACCCGTCCGTAGCTGGTCCCGCGGAACCGGAACCACCGCCCCCAGAGCCTGCAGATGGGCGACCGTTTGGGCGATAGCTACCTGTTTTTCTACCGGGCCGCAAGGCGATACCAGAAAGAGATCCCGGGGGGGGACGTACAAAATCCAACTCGTAGCCGTACCGAACCACGTCGAGGACCCATTGATCCGAAGTGATCTTGACCCACTCCTCCCAGAACCGGGACAGCCGACCCCCGATAACGGGAACGGAGGAGTGGGCCCGCGCACCTTCATTGCGCGGGCTTGATGGCAGGAAAGCTTTGGGAAGAGCCTCCGCGAAGAGGCCTCCTGCCGCGAAAGGAAGAAGACGACCAGGCCTGGGATCTTGTCGCCTGCTGCCGCTGGGGAAGGGAACCCCCTCTTCCCCCACGGAAACGCCGTTGCCCCCGAAAGCGAGCCCTAGCGTTACCAAACGACCGAAGTTGCCGAGGCTTATCCTCAGACAACTTGTAAACTTTGTTATCACCCAGGTCCTTAATGAGCTGATCCAGCTCCTCGCCAAACAGCAACTTGCCCTTAAAGGGGAAGGAACCTAACCTCGCCTTGGAGTTGGCATCCGCCGACCAACGACGGAGCCACAGCAACCTTCTGGCTGAGACCGCCGAGGACATAATGCGAGCCGATGTGCGCAACAAGTCATACAGGGCATCCGCAGTATAAGCGACCGCCGCCTCAACACAATTTGCCTGTTCAGCCTCTCCCGGAGGGAGCTCCTGCATGGTCAGCAGCTGCTGAACCCAGCGGAGGTTGGCCCTCTGCACAAGGCTGCTGCAAGCCGCCGCTCGGACCCCCAGAGCCGCCACGTTAAAAATACGCTTTAACAAGACCTCAAGCTTGCGGTCTTGGAGGTCCTTCAACGCTATACCCCCCGTCACGGGGATAGTCGTATGCTTCACCAGAGTCGTGACAGCCGAATCTACCGCGGGCGTCTTCAAGAGCTCCAATGACTCCTTGGGTAAGGGATATAGCCTTTCCATGGCCCGATTCACCCGCAGGGACACCTCTGGGAGGTCCCATTCCTTTGAAACGATCTGTAAGACCTTGTGGTGAAAGGGAAAGGTCTGCGGGGGAGCTCTAATCCCTGCCATTGCAATATCCCCTGTAGACGTGTCCGCCTCCTGCGGCGGAGTCGTTAACTCTAGCTCCTGTAACACGTGGAGAATAAGGGAGCTTAATTCCTCCTTTCCAAACAAACGGAGCACCTGGGGGTCATCCCCTTCTACGGCCCCCTGAGTATCCGCCGTCAGCAAGTCCGGAGCCCCCGGGGACTCCGGCGCGGCTCCTGAGTCTTCCGGGTCCTCAGCTCCCCCCCCCCCGCGGACGGGGACCCTGGCCCCCGGAGGACCCCGCGCCCGGCGGGGTCCCCTGGGGCAAGGCAGTGGTCCTGGGGACCTTCGGGGGAGCGGGCACCTCTGCCTCCCAGCCGGATTCTGCCTGCAAAAAGGCTTTGTGCATTAGGAGCACAAAATCAGAAGAAAAGGGGACCGCCCTTTTCAAACCTTTCTTCGGGGCATCTATAGAGGGGGGGGGGGCTCGAGGAGTCCCCAAATCGGGCTGGGAGCGTGCGCTCTGTGCACCAGGAGAGGGAGGAGGGGAGCTTTCCTCCTCCTCAGACGCTGACGACTCAGCCTGCCTCGTGGCCAAGATGGCCGCCGCACTCCTCCCCGAGGGAGGAGGGGCCGGTGCACAACTGCCTGCAGCGCTGCGATGCCGGGACGGAGAGGGGAGAGGAGACCTGCTGCGGGCAGCGCTCGGCCCCCGAGAGGATCCCTCGCCCCCGGGAAATCATCGGGGACAGAGACCCTCTCGGGAGAGTCGCGCCCCCGCCCCCCCCACAGGACACGCAGAGCGACGACCGCGGCATCAGAGAAGAGAACGGAGCTGCAACACAAAAACGGCGCCAAAAGCAAGGTGAGGAAGGAGCCTCACAGATACAGCACGCCGGGTGAACTAGCCACCCCCTCCGGGTCCAAGAAAACGCTGGCAGGCCGGAGTTAAGGGAAAAAAAAATAGCTCACTGCCTGTCCCCAACAGGACTTAAGTGGCTCAGCTAGCCCAAGTTAAAAAACTTTTAATTTCTTTTTTTTTTTTTTTTTTTTTGCAAACCCCCTTCAGGGCTGAATCCCCTGGAATTGGGGGGAGGGTGACCGGCCCACCGGTAAGCTCTCCCCCAGTTTCAAGGACACTGTAATCCGGGAAATTAAGGAGGACACTGCCCTCCTGCCTGCCCACAATGAGCTCCAACCGCGCTGCGCCAAACACTAAAAACACAGACAGACAAACGATAGGAGGGAAGAAACCAATTGATCTTGTCCTGTTTTGTTTTGTTTTTTTTTTAATGTTTCCCAGTACCGATAAACTGACCAGACCAGGACCGCAGGTTATGCCTCTCAATCTGCTGGAGTCAGAGAATATACTGAGGGATCGCAGGTGGCACACCAGTATATCTAGGGGGTGCTTTCAGTTTTCTCTCTGACTCCATCTGCTGGAGGGGAGGCATAACCCAGCTGTCTGGACTGATCCTGGTACGTACAGGGAAAGCAGAATCAAATATAATCAACATTGCATTTTAAAGTTTTCAGAACTAAACACAAACTATTGTAAGCAATATATGGTTGCAATGATTTTATTAAGAAATTATGTAGCTTGATAGCAAGATAGTGACAATCTTTTGACATGCACAATTAAAATTTCTTCCCACTTTGTGAATATTTTTAGATTCTTACTTCCTCTTTATAAGTATCTATCAAATTGATTACAGAATGGATACCACAGTGGGGGAGGGGACGGGGGGGGGACTTTTCACCTCACTATTTTATTACAAAATGTTAAGGTTTAAGTCTAATATATTAACACAGAGTAGAAGGCAGCAGAAAATTGCCAACAGTTATTCCGGACCACACTACAAAGGATATATTCCAGCTGCCAGCTACTCAGTGTGACTGCCTTCTTAGCAGTGCAGACTCCATATCAACCTCCAGATTGTTCAGGAGAAAAACAAAATCCATCCCTACCACATTAAGCCTGATCCCCTCCTACCCAACTTATCCCCACTACTCACTCTCTCCTCCTCAAATACTAATCTCTTTCTTCCCCCTCACTATATTGTACTGCATTGCTGTTCCTGGCCCCTGTGACCCACCCCTGGTCTTGTCACTACCACTACTCCTACTCCCAATCCCTGCAGGCTACTGTTGAGCCTGCTGCCATCACTGGGGCAGATGCAATTAAAATGTGCAGAAAGTGGGTGCCCGCTTTCCTAACACCCCCAGGCACCTCTCCTGGGGGCACCATGCTATGTTCTAATTAGGGGTCACTGTCAAGGAGACACTAGGGTCGACTGCGTGCCCCTAGCACATCCTTGATAGCGTGTGCCCGGGAGAGGCAGGCTGTCCGCAGCCATCTGCCAGTTAAGACGGACAGACACTGAATTTATCAGGGTCTGTTACCGGTGCAGAGTCATGGGTTCGGAAAACGGATGCTGGTTAACTAAGCGTGTGTTTTCCGGAACCTGATCACCGGCACTTTTTTTTTTTTTAAATCTTTCAATCCTCCAACTTAATACTGCTACGATATTAAGTCGGAGGATGTACAGAAAAGCAGTATTTTCTACTTTTCTGTAACACTTTTGGGAGTGCTAAGAAATGAATGCCTGTTCTGAGCACAAAAATATGCATCTTGTGATGTGCACTATTAGTTTTGCACTGACTGAGCACACTGTATTGCATCGGCTCCACTGTTCCTATGCTGGATGCCACTGATACCACACCTGCTGCTGCTACATCTCTTTCTAGCCATCACTGCTGCTCTGTTTTGGTCCACACAGACTACAGCATCATGAAGCTGCTTTTTTTTTTTCTCTCTCATCTACATCATGCAGACTACCAGGATTGGGAACCACTATCTAACTATAATAAAGAGCAAAGCCGCACCAACCTGCATCACTAGTATGCAATTTGAGCTCTGCCTCTTTCCCTCCCTGTATTCTCCAGTTCCATCCCGCTCTCTCAGTATTGTCTAATCTAGTGGTTCCCAAACCTGCCCTACAGGATTCTCAGCCAGTCGGGTTTTCAGGAGATTCACAACCAATATGCATGAGAAAAAATTACATGCACTTTCTCCGCAGTATGCAAGTTCTCACTCATTCATATTCATTGTGGATATTGACTGACTGGCTGGGGATCCCCTCAGATCTAAATCCACTGTCTGCTACCATATATTTGTAACCTATCATTAAAATAGTCCATTGTTCCTGAAGACTGGAGGGTAGCCAATGTAATCCCAATATTTAAAAAACTCCAGGGGTGATCCTGGAAACTATAGAACGGTAAGCCCAACTTCCGTGCTGGGAAAAAACAGTGGAAACTATTCTATAAAGATCAAAGTCACAGAACATACAGAAAGACATGGTTTAATGAATTTACCCAAGGGAAGTCTTGCATAACAAGTCAGCAACATTTTTTTGAAGGGGTTAATAAACATGTGGATAAAGGTGAACCTGTAAATGCAGTGAATTTGGATTTTCAGAAGGCATGTAACAGAGTCCCTCATGAGAGGCTTCTAAGAAAACTAAAAAAAAAAGTCATGGGATAAGAAGCAATGGCCTTTCGTGGATTGCAAATGGGTTAAAAGACAGGAAACAGGATTAAATGGTCAATTTTCTCAGTGGAAAAAGGTAAACAGTGGAGTACCACAGCAATCTGTACTTGGGCTGGTGCTTTTCAATATATTTATAAATGATCTGGAAAGGGATACAATGAGTAAGGTGATCAAATCTGCAAATGCCAATTATTCAGAGCAGTTAAGTCACATGTGGATTATGATAAATTGCATGATGACTTTGCGAGGGTGGAAGATTGAGCAACCAAATAGCAGATGAAATTTAATGTTGACAAGTGCAAGGTGATGCATTTAGGGAACAATAACCCATGCTGTAATTACACAATGTCAGGTTCCATATTAGCAACAAACACACAGGAAAATGATCTAGGCATCATATAGTGGATAACACATTAAAATAGTCAACTCATTGTGCTGTGGCAGTCAAAAAAAGCAAACAGAATGTTAGTAATTATTAGGAAGGGAATGGTGAATAAAATGGAAAAATGTCATAATGCCTCTATTGCTCCATGGTGAGACTGCACCTTCAGTACTATGTGCAATTCTGGTCACCACATCTCAGAAAAGAAATAGTTGCACTGGAGAAGGGCGACAAAAATTACAAAGAAGATGGAACGGCTCCAATATGAGGAAAGGCTAAGAAGGCAAGGGCTATTCAGCATGGAGAAGAGACGGCTGGTGGGGGGGGGGGGGGGGTATGAGAGGTCTATAAAATCATGAGGGGACTAGAACGTATAAATGTGAATTGGTTACTCACTTTCAGATAACAGGGGCACTCCATGAAGTTAGAAAGCAGGACATTTAAAACAAGTCAGAGAAAGTTCTCTCTCACTCAATGCACAATTAAGCTCTGGAATTTGTTGCCAGAGGATGTGGTTAGAGCAGTTAGTATAGCTGGGTATAAGAAAGGTTGGATGAGTTCCTGTAGAAGATCATTAACTGCTATTAATGAAGATAACGTAGGGAACAGTCACTATTACTGGCATTAGTAACATGGGATCTACTTAATGTTTGGGTACTTGTCAAGTACTTGAAATCTGTTGGAAATAGGATGCTGAGCTTGATGAACCCTTGGTCTGACCTAGTATGAGCACTTATGTTCTTAAAGAAATTGAGCTCTGCCTCCCTCTCTAGTTACACTCTCCAGCTCTGTTCCTCTCTCTGAATTACCCAGTACCCTTCTCTACCACCACACAGTACACCCAAGCTCAGCATGCACTCACTACCACTCATCTCACACACTCCTCTCTTAACAGTATTTTTCCATACATAGACAGGCTTTTACTACTAATGATATAATGATCACACCTTATCCTAGGCAATTTTTGTCATCTGCCTCTATTGTACTCTACCCTCATAGGCAGAGTGCATGCAAGACACTTGTTTTAGTTCACAGCCATCATCTACGTAGCTGTTATCTCAACATGCAGCCTAAGGCCGCATGGCTTTTCTATATAGAGCAGTGGTTCTCAACCAGTGTGTCGCCAAGAACACGCAGGTGAGTCGCCAAACTTCCCGATCCCCCGCTGACCCAGCTGCTCCCCGGTCCACCTCCACCCGGGCTTAAAATGCTGTCAGCCCAGGCGGAACGCAGCAGGACAGCTGAAGTCAGCGGCATCAGCATGGTCTCTTCTTCCCGCCCCCCCCCACCCCCGCAGCCCGGAAGCGGAAGTGGTGAGCAGCGGGTGCGTGCGCGGGAAGAAGAGACCATGCTAGTGTGGTCAGAATTGGCCCGAAGAACAGAAGAGAGGCGCAGTCTGAAGAATGTGCAGCGCGGCTTGGAGAAAATGAAGAAGAGCGTCAACCCCCGCAGCCCATGGGACTCCTCCTCCGCGAGGGCTGAAAATGAAGGCGGTTAGGGTTGGTAGGAGGCGGCTGCTGCCGCTAGTTCTTGGGGGGGGGGGGGGATGAGCAAGCAAGCATGTGTGTATGTGTGTGAGATAGCATGTATGTCTGTGATTGAGAGCCTGCCTGTGAGAGAGAAAGCATGAATGTAAGTTTACAATTGGGAACCTATATGTGTAAGTTTGTGATTGAAAACCTGTTTGTGTGAAAGAGTGTGTGTGTATTATTGAGATCCTTTGTGTGAGAGAGAGATCATGTGTGTGTATGATTGAGAGCTGGTTTAGATGATGGAGCATGTGAGTATGTGATTGAGAGCCTGTGTGTAAATGAGAGAAAGAGAGGACATGTTTGTAAGCATGTGAATGAGAGTGTGTGTGAGAGAAAAAAAAAAAGACAGCATATATGTGTGTGATTGAAAGCCTGTGTGTAAGCGTGAAAAGATAGACAGCATGTGTGTAATTAAGAGCCTATATAAGTGAGAGAAAAAGCATGTGTATATGTGAGTGACAGAGCCAGTGTGAGAGAGAGCGCTGGTATGTGACAGAGAGAGGAGAAAGTTCCAAGCAAACCACCCCTCCTGCTAATTCAAAACAATCTCAGGACACCTGGATATCAAACGTTTCAGGGTATGCAGAGCAAAAACATTTTTGTATCCTTATTTTTCATTACTGGGTCTTTGTGTCTGCTATTTTGAAATATTTTATTGGTATCTAGAAATTTTTTATATGAGTTTTTAATTATTGGATATTCCACTCATCAGCTGTTTCGAAATAATTTGTTCTTTTTGTTAGTATGGTTTTACTGCTACTGATTTTATATTTCTTGATTTGTTTTATAAGGATAGGTGATGTTTCTTTTTTCCCTTTATTACACTGCACACAGAGACTCTGGCTTGTTGCAGTTTCCAATTCAGTTTTTTCTGCATGCTTCTAGTTATGTGTTTTGGTCTCTTTATTCTTTGTTAGGTGAGGGTCAGCACATGTGACTCCGGTGAGGTTTTCTGCTGGCGTGTAGTTTCTGTGTAGGGCTCTATAGCAACCTGACTTGGTCCGTTTTCCTAATAAGAGATGTATTGGTGTCTTAAGGCCTGGTGTAATATTTCAGTGTTGCCTTTTCTTAGGTAAGGTGGTTACTGTTTAAGTGCTGGAAATTGGTGCTGTTTTGGTGTGGGATGTTTACTATTTATGCAGTTTCTGTTCAGACAGAATATGTATCTTTTCCTTGTATCATTTTAAACAATAAAAATAGTTACCGGACCTTTACTTTTTATTTCCGCCGGGAATTGTAATGAGCAGTGTGTCACTCATGTGAGCGTGGCCTGTCCTTTTTCCCATCGTGACACACCGGTTGAGAACCACTGATATAGAGCCCCACACCAATAAACCCAGAGCTGTCACATTACCCAGGTCCAGCAGGGAGATTTGAGGCCAATCTTGGGATTTCTGATAACCCTCTGAAGAGCAGCAATGATTTAGAGTGTTTAGGATGCAAGTTGGCAACCCACCTCACTAATCTAGTCTCCCCCTCCCCCCCCCCCCTTTTCCCCCTCCCCTCCGCCCTCCCTTTTTCATCCCCTCCCCTGTTTATTGTATCAGGTTCATTGTAAAGCCCTGTTGGCTATTTTATTGTTCTATGGAAACCGATGTGATGCTTTCCTAACGAATGTCGGTATACAAAACCTTCAAAATAAATAAATAGTCAATACAATGAGCATACAGCTGCCAACCAGACCTAGCTATGACCATGAATTTCCACTGTACATGTAACTTGTATGTCACTGAACCTTAACCACTCAGCAATTTTTAAAATGTTTATTTCACACTGTAATACTAGAATAAGTACCAAGGCAGGGTATCTTAATACAGTGTGTGCAAACGTCAGAGAATCATGGCTGCAGGTGGAATAAGCACTCATCTGAAACATGGAGAACTCCCTAATACCAATTTTTAAGAATTATTTAAATACAAAAATATTCTAAACCAGTTAACTTTCCTTTCATGGCACTTTCCAGTGAGATATTGAAAAAGTCAACTGCCACTCTCACCAATTACAATGCATTTCAAATGAAAACTAATCACATGTTAACAAATAAAAGCTGTAACCGGAGTGCCCAAACTATGCATGAGACAAAGATGAGTGCACCTTTCATTCAACCAGGTAAAATACAAATGTACAAAGAAGAGTAGCAGATAAGTTTATTTAAAAGTCACACATATAGCATTAAGGTTCCACCATCAATTACTAAAGTTATTTTGTTTTATGAATCTGCTGCAATTTAAGTGTAAGTCAAGACCTAAGAAGTCTGGGAGCCGCTACTTTGCAACAACTGTTTTCTTTAAACAAATCCCTCGTTAATGGAAAATCTTACGGTTTCCAGAAACCGCCGTTAGGAAAGACAAGCGGCAAGTTTATAAACAGAAATAATGCTTTCATATCATGTTCCCAACGCACCACCTTCGTCTCGGGCACAGACCTGTACAGCTGCTCTCGGAACAAACTGGTCAGTTCCTGCACTGTCTGCAACAACTCCGGGTCCAGTTCTCCACTTCCCCGCAGTTTTGCAGCGAAACCCTCCAGCTTCAGAGATAACGCAACCAAAGTCTCGATGGAGGCAGCCATCTTGCTGCTTATAGTCCCTCCTCCTCCTTCCGCTTCAGAACACGGAAGCGACCGGGGTGGAGACGCTAGGACAGCTCTCTGTTATTGGCTACTAGGGACCCGTCGTCGGGCGCGGTGAGCTGCTATTGGATAGAATGGGCTCTCTCGCGGCGCGATGGTCAAATTCACACTAGATTTGGCGCACATGGCATTGTTTGGAAGGCGACTGATTTCTCATTTGCTTTCATTGCCTTTTTGTAAGGAGTGGGAGGATCCAACAGGGGTAATATTGTACGGAAGAAGTCAATTGGTTGTTTTAATCCAGAGATCAGCAACCTATGGCACGCGAAGCCATTGTTAGTGCCAAAAAAATGAAATTTAATTTTAAACTGAAATAAAACTATAAAAAAAAAATGTACTGCGATAACTTTCGATGGAAGAGTATTCGGCACGTCCGACCCTCTCTGCAGAAAAATTAGATTGAGGTAACTCGGACGGGCACAATCGCGCATACTCTGAGTCTTTCTAGTGTTTTGCCAAATTGGGCTACTTGTGCGGCAAAAAAAAAAATTGTATAGGTTGGGCTAGTTTTGGGCTGGGCAAATGGGCGGCTGAGTGTTAGCAATCCTCTTTGTTGTGGCACTTTTTTCTTTGCTGAAGATAGCCGGGCTGCCTTGCCAGCAATTGCAGTGTTATGATTCACCGACACTAGAGTTGCCAAACGGTTCCACAGACCAGGACTGGACACTTGAGGAGCCCTGGGGGAGGGGAGAAAACATGTTGACATTCGTTTGCATACATTTTACATCCGGTCAGTGAACTACCTAAAAACTGTATTTATGTATGCATTAAAGGGCAATAATGAATTGACAGGCTGCACACAGGCAACAATTGCGCTTCCAGGTTCCCAGAGCAATGGAGGGGGCCCTCTGCCACTCAATGGTGCCCCATTTCTTGTCTGGTGGATTATTAGGGGGTGGTCGGGGAGAGCACAAACTTTTTCCTGTATCCCTCTCTCATACACATATATATTATTTTTGTCTCAGACCAACACACTCGCTCATACATGCTCCCTCTCTCACACATAATCTCAGAAGGTCAGAACATCCAAGGAAGAACTGCCTGCCCCCCCCCCCCCTCCCCTCAATAAAACCTACATTGCCTAGAGCACTGAGCAGCCCAGTAATAGGTCTGAGCGGAACAGTGAGATAATCGGGGGGGGGGGGGGGTGAGACTGGGTTCAGGGCATGGAGTGGCCCCCTTGTGCAATCCTGCTGACGCAGCCAGCTCGAGCTTCCAGTAACAATGCTATCACTCCCCTAGGGATTAGTAATCACGAGCCTCTTCGCATACACTCTTGTTTAAATATAGAGAGCAACCTGGGCAAAGTCAGAAGCAGATCCTGCAACGAGGACGCACGTAGGGAGTTCCCACAGTAACTGTTCCCAGACAAGGAGTATTCCATATTCCTTACATTTGGCGCAGTCAGCAGGATGTCTATATTTAAAAAGAAAAATAAAGACAAAAATGAACCGGCTGGTCCGGTTGATTTGGCGATTCCCGACTGGGAAAAAATGCCATACAAAGTACTAACTCAGGAATGGGCAACAAATACCGGACTAGCGGAAGCATGGGATATAGGAAGTGAGCCGCTAGATATTGTAAATCAGTTACAAAAAATACCAGTGGTAGTAGGAAGAGAGCTGGGATGTATTAGGAGACGGGGATGGGTAATTCTATCTGGCTACTGAACCTGCCACGAACAAAAAGGCGTACTACAAGCACGACTAGCCGGGATAGAAAAAGAACTAGATGTCTTGCTAAAAGATAATGTGATTTATTTATTTATTTATTTAAAGTTTTTCTATACCGGCATTCGCGATAAATATCGCATCATGTCGGTTTACAATTAACAAGTAGATAGGGAACAAAAGGCAATAAATAACATTGATCTAAGTAATAATAATAATAAAATAATAGTAATAGTAGTAAAAAACGTTAAACAAGAGAAGGCTAAGGAATGCAGTTACAATAAAACAAGGGAGTAATATAACTTGGATCAGAGAAAAGAAGCAGGGGTTTAAATATATATAACATATATGCCAGTCAATGTGCTTATAGCGTTGAAGAATTGCCCTTATGAGGTAGGGATATTAATTACTATGATTAAGGCAAAGTCTTAATGATGTTACAAAGTCTTAGTGTTGTTACAATGTCTTAGTGTTGTTACAAAGTCTTAGTGTTACAAAGTCTTAGATGTTACAAAGTCTTAGTGATGTTACAATGTCATCTAGAAACTTACAAGCAAAAGGCAGAGCACTTTCAGTCTATTGCTGAAAGGGCCGCCGTAAGGGTGGCACAACACAAATATAGGAAACGTAAGGGAAAAATAAATACTAAAATACGAGCGTGTATTACAAAGTCAGACTGGGATCCGGAGATATGGGACGGAGATATATGGAATTCTACGGACAGTGAATCTGAGGCTGCTGCAGAACCGCCTCCCGTAGAACAAACATGTCCCATTGTCCGGAGGCGCATTTTACAGCGAAGCTATGGACAGGTAGTGGAGCAAGAAGGCACACAAGTAATGGAAGATTTCTCTCAGCACGAAATTAGCAAGATATTAGAACGAATGGGACAAAAGCCCAATGAGGCGATTGATAGATGGCTAGTAAGGCTATATGAGTCTGGCGCAGGAGATATTAACGTAGACCAGGCTGATGTTAAACGATTTACTATGATCAGTACTGACCCAGAGGTACGGGCAGCCTTACGCACGCTAGGATGGCAAGGGGGGCAGATGACTACATTATTCAATGCCATCTCTGCCTCTACCAAGCGGAGATATGCTACCATCCCCGATTGGCCACAGAGCAATCGTAACCTGTATACTATCAGGGATATTATACAACGTATTAAGGAATTGACCATGCAAGTGTGGTGTATGGGTGATTTAGCGGGTGACTTCTTAAAATTAAAGTTGCCTGGAACTGCCCATGCAGAGATTATGAAAAATGTATCCCCTACCTATAAGTCTATAATGATGACTTTGCTCATTAATAACGATGGGAAAACTATTGGAGACTTAATTGTCTCGATTCGGGAGGTACAGGATTTGGAGATATATGATGTGGGAGGTAAGGGCACTCAAAGGAGTGAAAGAAGCGAGGGGGCCCAAAAGGGGTTCCGTGATTTACGAAATCGAGACACTGAGGCACGAATATCTAGACGAGATATGTTTGCAGCTCTGATAGCTGCGGGGGTGGCAAAGGAAAAAATTGATGGTATCCCCACCAAGGGAATGTATAAATTGTACTTGTAAAAATGTAAGGGGAGGCAGAAAAAGGTATATACGGAAAAGGGCGGAGAAGACAAAGAACTGACCCAGGTACTGTTTCAAAAAATGAATCAATTATTGCATGAGACAAAGGAACAGGAGACAAATTCGACCAACCGTTTTCCCCTAGAGTGACACCTAGCGTACTGGATTCGAGATTATATCCCGATCTATCCTGGGCACAATAGGAAAGTGGCCAAACCCCCCATATCGCTGCCATTACTACTGATAACTGCCCTCACATAGGGCTGGAGATACGATGGCGTAATGGGGTACAGCAAGTAATGGCACTGGTAGACATGGGGGCGGAGGCCACCCTAATATATGGAAACCCATGTAAACATGGAGGGAAGAAGGTGGAATTGGCAGGTCTAGGAGGAAAAGCAGTGGTAGGTAAATGGACTATATTATCCCTAATAGTGGGAAGATACAAAATTCCACATGCCAAAGTAGTAATTGCGCCTATTAAGGAATACATAATTGGGATGGATTTGTTACAGGGGTTGAAGTTAAACACTACGTGTGGGCTTATGATGTTTGGACAGGCCCCTGTTCATAAAGTAGCATTTGAACAAAATCGACCTACCTACCTATCCCACCCAGCAACGGTGGGCAGAACCGTAGGGCCCCCCATTAAGTTACCTGTAACGAAAGGACCGGTATGTCAAAAACAATATAGAATACCGGGAGGACACAAAGAGATCACCGAGACAATAAAAGACTTACAGGATGCAGGAGTAATTATCCCCACTACGAGTGGCTGGAACAATCCCATCTAGCCCGTAAAAAAGCCGAATGGCTCCTGGAGAATGACTGGATTACAGGGCTCTGAATAAGAACACTGTCCCTTTAACTGCAGCAGTTCCAGACATAGTTACTCTGGTAGAAAAGATTCAAACACACCCTGGGAAGTGGTATGCAGTAATTGATTTGGCAAATGCTTTCTTTACTATACCCATTTGCAAGAAAAATCAGGAACAATTTGCGTTTACCTGGGAAGGGAGACAGTACACGTTTACCAGGCTTCCACAGGGATACTTACATAGCCCCACAATATGTCATAGGAAAGTGGCAGAGGGCCTGGAGACGTACGCCTGTCCGCCACCGGTGCAGGTGACACATTACATAGACGATATACTCGTGCAAGGAGAAACTGAAGAGCAGGTAGTGAAGGTGTTAGCGCAAGTTGTTGAAACAATGGAACAAAAGGGATGGAAGATTAATAAGAATAAAATTCAAGGACCTAGTAATGTGGTAAAATTTTTGGGACTACAATGGTCGGAGGGAAAACGAGAAATCTTGCCGAAAGCGAAAGATAAAAGTGTTGTTATTTACCCCGCCACGCACTCAGAAAGAAGTACAGAAATTTATTGGGCTATTTGGATTTTGGAGACAGCATATTCCACACTTGGGGGCAGATATTAGCTCCCTTGTATCGAGTTACGAGGAAAAAGGAGAAATTTGAATGGGGAAAAGAACAACAGGATGCATTTGACCAAGCGAAAGTTGCTATTCAGACTGCACTAGATTTATGGCCCCTGAAGGAGGGCCCAGTAGAACTGCAAGTGTCATTTAACTCCTGTTATGCTGATTGGAGTCTATGGCAAAAACAGGATGGGAAAAGAGTACCGTAAGGGTTCCTGAACAAAAAGTTGCCAGGTGCAGCTTGGCAGTACTCTGCCTTTGAAAAGCAGTTATTAGCAGGCTATTGGGCTCTAATTGACACTGACCAATTAACACATACGCATAGAATTGGATACGCACAAGATGCTTCTGTTGTCAAATGGAAATGGTATATTCAGGATAGAGCAAAAAATGGGCCAATGGGCCACTCGATGTTACATGAACAAATTGCAGATATTCCCAACGAGGAAGAGGGAAATGGTTTAGATAAACTAACCCTACCCTCGTCTCACGTACAGCTCACGTACAGCTAGGAATTCCATTTGACCAATTATCGCCAGAATATAGACAGTATGCATGATTCACAGACGAATCAGCTAGCGTGAAAGGTAGTGAAATGATGTGGAAAGCGGCTATTTTTAACCCTCACACTAACGAAATATATAATGAGGAAGGAAAACACACCCTCTTCGGCGCAAGGTGGATTCCACAAACTGTTATCAACGATCCAGGCATCAAATCGGACGACGTGGAAGTTATTCCGCAATGCAACCTGTAACAACTGTAATTTATGGAACTTTACAATAGAGAACATTACTCCGTACGCTATATCTCTTAACAATATCAACCAGTATGTTTGGTTGTACCAACATAATGCGAACGCGACTTTAGAGCTTAGTAACACTACAGAGTATGTTTGTAAAAATTTTGATTATGTTTGCTTTATGGGCACTCAGCATGCATTACGATACCAATGTGACAATGTTTCTGTTCCATTACCTACCATTAATGTTTCCAAACCGGCCTGGATACTTGGCTGCATGGAATCCAAGACAAATAGTACATCTGAAACGTTTACATACTATTGGATCATGAGTCAGGTGTCCCAGCCCCAATTCCGGGAACAATCTTTAATTCGCCTATGTTACGCTCAGAGGTGTGGACCCTTGGTCCGGCGATGACCGTTTAGGCCACCGTCGGTAGGCGAGGCCGGTCCTCGGGATTGAAGGTAGGATTGAAGAAGATCTGGATGCAGGCGCCTCCTGCAGGTCGTGTTTTCCAGATAGCTGGCGCCTCCAGCGGGTCAAGAAAGCAGTTGCTGAGGCCTTCAGCAGGTCGAAGAGCCAAAACTGAGGATTCCTCAGTAGCCCAGCCAGGAACCAGGAGCTAGACGGTACTGCAAACAGTTCAGTGATCAAGAACCAGGAAGTTCCACAGCCAGTCAGAGGTCTAGAGCCAGAGAGTTCCGCAGCCAGTCCAGGGGTCGAGAACCAGAAAGTTCCGCAGCCAGTCCAGGGGTCGAGAGCCAGAGAGTATCGTAGCCGGTCCAGAGGTCAAGAGCCAGAGAGTACCGCAGCCAATCCAGGGGTCGAGATCCAGAAGATACGGCAGCCGGTCCAGGAATCAAGCACGGAGGGAACAAGCAGGAACCAAGAGCAAAGACAAACTCAGGAGCCAAGAAGCCAAGGCAAGGTCTGAGGGTTCAGACCTTGCCTTAAATAGTCCTCAGCAGGTTGGAGACAGCAGGAAGGGACCAACCTACTTCCTGTGGGTGTTTCTTTAAAACCCAGGCCATAGCCGCCCGCGCGGCCCTAGCAGACATCAGGGGGCGGAGCTTAGCCGCGCGGGGAAAGACGCCGCGGCCATCTTGGAGCAGCAGCAGCTGCTGCCGCTGAAGGAACCCCCGACGCCGGCCTCAGCGTCAGCGGTCAGTCCAGGTGCTGGGGTAAGTGACCGGGCCCGGTCGCGGCTTGCCGCAGCCGGTAGTCATAACAGCCTACCAGAAACCTGTGCTACAGTAGTATTTTATAAAACCGTTCATAAATTGTATTTTAATATATCTTTTTCCCCATACCCCGGACTGGAAGGCGAAGGCGAGAATGATATGATACTCTTTTAGGAAGTGCTGGCCTAGGTGTTGGAGTTCTTAATAGTAAAGTACTAGCGGGTAAGGTCGCTCGGGCCGGCACGGATACGAGTACCGCTATTAACTTTATGGCCGACTGGATACTGGATAATGCGAATCTTTTTCACCAAACATTGAACTACTTGCAAGCACAGTCGGATACTCATCAGAAATTATTTGACCAACAAGTACAGGTCACGGAAAATGTCTCAGTATTGTTTAATTGGACGCAGGTTCAATTGCAGATTATTTTTCTCACCCAACAAATTCAATACATCCAGACACAATTGTATATTGGACATGCACCTATTTGGAGAACCTTGTTTGAACAATATGTGAAAACTCTGATCCCCTACCCTATTGGGTGGAGACAGTGCCCAGAGCAGACAAGGTGTAACCATCTATATTGTACTGGACTAATTGAATGGTACCACGGTACCAATGCAACGGCATGTAAATTTATAGCGCTCCCTTTTCATGTTTGGTCCTCTTCAGGATCTGTAATGGTCCAACCGACTTTCTCCGGTAAATGGATTTTTCCTGATAATCGGACTTCCTCTCTGGATAATTGTGTTCCCCTTTTGTCGGGACATTTTGCTTGCCACTTTTCAATATCCCGTGTTAAAGAGGATTGTACTTTGCAACATTCCACGAGTGAATGCGAGTTATGGGTATTACCTGCCCAGGCGCAAGGATTCACCGTAGTTGCTCCTCAAGTAGTTTGTGTTTATAATTCCTCCTTTAGTGGCTGCATTTATAATATCTCAGTGTTTTTGTTTGATAATACCACTTATTACTTACCTGCTAAAGATACACTAAACATCTCTACGGGGATAAATATATCAATCGCTTTTTTGCAGATGCCCCTTTTAGATCTGCGGCCTCTGCAAAAGGCCATTAATGCTTCTCATCAGCTTCAGCAAATACTAGCGCGATTAAATAAGTCTACAGACATTGTATTGCTTAAAACTTTGTTTTTGGATGACAGACTACATTCATTAACTCAAAAAATTGTTGATGATACTCATCATTCATGGTGGGATATCTTCACTGATCATTCCCCCACTGCCCGACAAACGCTTAATTGGCTATTCCACCCTATTCTAGTGCTTTGTGTTGTTTGCATTTTATGCACTCTCAGTACTTGTTACCTGGCCTTTCGTGTCCGTAAAATGGTAAATCAACAGACCCACCTTCGTCTGGTTCGGGCCCGCTATGGACCGGAGTGCTTGCTAGAGACTCGTGATTAAAGGGTGGATTGAAGGGAAAATTCTAGCACTGTGCAGGAAGGTTACGTGCTGGGCGGTGGTAGTTTGACAAGGGTGGCCTCCTTGTGCAATCCTGCTGACGCAGCCAGCTCGAGCTTCCAATAACAATGCTATCACTCCCCTGGGGATTAGTAATCACGAGCCTCTTCGCACACACTCTTGTTTAAATATAGAGAGCAGCCTGGGCAAAGTCAGAAGCAGATCCTGCAACGTGGACGCATGTAGGGAGTTCCGGCAGTAACCGTTCCTGATGGCAGCCCCAGCTTCTCGGTTTGAGGAAATCGGACGGTAAGGTCTTGAAACAAGTACTGCTGGTGAAGCATCTAGTCTATTACATTGTTTTGTGATATGATGATTGTGTGTGTATGTCGATTCAATTCTTTATAAATAAATTCTTGTTTTATACATCCTGACTGCATTCTTTTTGGGACCCCGTGATAAGTGGTTCCAGACAAGGAGTATTCCATATTCCTTACAGAGGGGGTCACTGCAGTACACTATATGTTTTTGTTTAACATCAGGTAAATTCCAAGTTGCTAAGGGACAAGACATGAGACCCGAGGGAGGAAGGTACAGCCTATAAGAGCAATTGGGGATTAAAATGTAGAAATGTTTAAAAAAAAAGGGGGGGGGGGAATTGTTATTGTGTATTTATGTACTAGGGCAAGTGGTTGCTACTGTCTCTTTAACTAGAGCTGGTAGCTGAACTAAGAAAGCCTGTGGTTATGTGATGCCATGCAAAAAAAAGCATGCAGGAGGCAAATGAAAGACAGAGAGACACGGGATAATTTGGCACAGATTAGAAATTACTGGCCAGAAAATAATCACAGCAGGAGTTCTACAAGAGAAATGTGAGGAAGAAAGAGGCTGATGACTGAATTGTTTGGAGGCAAGTAAAATGGACATTTATTGTATGCGAACTGAGATGCTGGGGGATTTGAATACTGTCTTATAATAGGAGCCAGGTCCTGAGAAACAAAATTAACAAGGGAAATTATTAAACCTCTTTTCCTGTGATAACATTAAGAGGTGGGAATAACATTGGGAGTACATGTGTGAGAAATCCTGAACAGGCCACTCTGAATTCCTGCTGAAGCAGACAAACCCCAGGGAAATCCAGACTGGCTGAAGCCAGTACTTTGAACGGAGATTCACATGCCTGCTTTAGAAAAGTTGCTGAACTATGACAGAATGTGGAGAAAGTGGAGCTTGCTGGAGCAATTACTTGAAATGGACTTACCTAAAAGAATAATTCTGCTTAATATGAATGACTGCAAGCAGAGATTAGGAACTATCAAAAACATTGAGACTGTTCCCTTTCACTTACTTCATGAGACATATTCTAGTGTACAATATAATTTGCTGTGGTTTGAAGGTATAGGAAGACAGGTGATTTCTGGAAGACACAGTGACGGGATTAAAAGGGACTGAGAGAGCCTGCATCGAGGGTCCTACTTCACAACATTTGCACTTGACTGTGGGACTGGATGTCAGCAACTGTAGATCACCTTCGACTGGGCCCCACTGAAGAGAAATTGTGAGCTCACAATTATTGCATACACACACACACACACACACAGCACAGTACTCGAGAAAAGCCGAAGAATAGTGAGATCAGTATGGTGACAGAGGAGAGCAAAGAAAATCTAGTGACCCTTTTGACTGATAATCTCATACAGCAGAAATCGAAAAGTGTGTGTCTCTCTTCAGCACTAAAATGTAGATTTTAAAAAGGCTGCACCCATATCTCTCTGCACTATCGGGCCGATACAGAAAAAAGTGCGGGAGAACTCCCGACGCGCGCACAGGCCACTCTCCTGTGCACGCAATTTAGTATCAGCCCGCATGCAAATGAGGGCCCGCGGTAAAAAGAGGCGCTAGGGACACTAGCGCATCCCTAGCGCCTCCTTTTTCACAGGAGCGGCGGCTGTCAGCAGGTTTCACAGCCGACGCTCAATTTTACTGACGTCGGTTCTCGAACCCACTGACAGCCACGGGTTCGGAAAACGGACGCCGACATAATTGAGCGTCCGTCTTCCAACCCGCAGGCCGAGGGAAGATTTTTATTTTTTTTTTAATTTTTGGGGCCTCTGACTTAATATCGCTATGATATTAAGTCAGAAGGTGTACAGAAAAACAGAGTTTTCTGCTTCTCTGTACACTTCCCCGGTCCCGGCCTAAATCCTGGCTTTGGGCAGGCGATAATTTCTGAAAGTAAAATGTGCAGCTTGGCTGCACATTTTACTTTCTGAATCGTGCGGGAATAACTAATAGGCCCATCAACATGCATTTGCATGTTGCAGGCGCTATTAGTTTTGGGGGGGGGGGAGGGTTGGCCACGCATTTTCGACGCACTATTACCCCTTACTTTCAGGCAGATACAGAAAGAAACGCGGGAGAGCGGGCGAGCGCCCGCTCTCCCGACATGCACACAGGCCACTCTTCTGGGTGCGTGATTTAGTAAAAAAAAAATTCAAATGAGGGCCTGCTGTAAAAGGAGGCGCTAGGGACACTAGCGCGTCCCTAGCGCCTCCTTTTTGACAGAATCTGCTGACAGCCGACGCTCAATTTTTCCGGCATCGGTTCTCGAGCCCGCTGACAGCCACAGGTTTGCAAAACGGACGCTGGCATAATTGAGCGTCCGTCTTCCGGGCCGCGGGCACATTTTAAATTTTTTATTTTTTTTAATTTTTGGGGCCTCCTGCTTTTCTATACACTATTTTTGGGTTTTTCTGCTTTTCTGTCACTTCCCCGGTGCCAGCCGAAATTAGCGCCTGCCTTTGGGCAGCGTTAATTTTTGAAAGTAAAATGTGCTTTCTGTATCATGCGGGAATGTCTAATAGGCCCATCTACATGCATTTGCATGTTGCGGGCAATATTAGTTTCGGGGGGGTCGGCCGTGCGTTTTCAACGCGCTATTACCCCTTACTGTATAAGGTAAAGCTAGCATGTCGAAAACATGCGTCCGGTAGAGCGCACTTTACTGTATTGGCACTTTACTGTATCAGCCCATGTATAAGGGTAAAAATAGCACGGCGAAACGCGGGCTAACAGTGCGCTCCACTGGAGCACACTGTACTGTATCGGCCTGTATGTGAGAGAGAGAGAGAGACTTTTTATAAGGCTCAGTCTAATACCCTGTATATGATCATTATAAGGGGGGGGTACTTTGATTCGGGATGAGTTTTCAGGAGGTGGGTTGGAGTTAGGGGGGTGGTGTTATAGACACACTCAGAGGTATCCATTGAAAAATTGACATCATTAAAGAAATTTTGACCTTATAAGTGATGAAATTTTAAAAATAGGAGTTGATTTGTACACTGGTCTCTGCTAGCTGTATTGTACAAATAAACTCCTTTTCATCTCTCTCTCTCTCAACTCCTGTAGGAAAATGGCATGCATAACATAAACATACCAGCTGAGGAAAATTTGGAGTTGTGCTGGCTCCGCCTCCAAAATGTCCTTTTCCACCTACTTTTTCTGGACATGCGCCCTTCCTGGCTATTTAAAATTCGCATACCTCCTGTGCGACCCACTTACACGCATCTGTGGCCGTTTTTGCACGTGCAAGGCTTTTAAAATCTACCTTTAAATGAACGCCTCATAAAATTACAGCATCTTTGGAAGCTATTAGAGAGTCTTGAAAGCAATACTAGATGCCTGGAGGCAGCAGAGCAAAGACTCTCTGATCAAGAAGATCAGGTCAGGTGGACCAGCGGATAGCTGCAGGTCTGTGGTGGGGGCCAGTAGGCCAACCGTTATTTTAGCATGCAACTGTGGAAGCCTTGAGCAGATACTGGAGTACAGTATTAGATAAAGCTATCTCACCTGAGGAGATATTGTAAGGCTTTGTATAAAGCCCATGTTGATGTAAATTTGAGAAAAATGTAATTTAAACTGTTGCATCATGCTTATTCTGAAGCGTTATCATATGAAACTTGCTGACATGCCTTTGTTCTCTAGGTACCATATGGAAAATGGCACTATGCTACATAGATTTCTAAATTGTCTAGGGCAGTGGTTCTCAACCGGTGTGTCGCGACACACCAGTGTGTCGCCAAGCTCCGGCAGGTGTGTCGCGGTTCCCGGTGTTCCACTGCCCCGCTTGAGCTTCCCTTCTCCCTAGGGGCGGGGCCGAAGAATGAAGAGACCTGCACGCCAACGCCAGCGGGGCCGAAGAACGAAGAGACCTGCGCGCCGACGCCAGCGGGGCCGAAGAACGAAGAGACGCTGCGCGCCGACGCCAGCGGGGCCGAAGAACGAAGAGACGCTGCGCGCCGACGCCAGCGGGGCCGAAGAACGAAGAGACCTGCGCGCCGACGTCAGCGGGGCCGAAGAACGAAGAGACGCTGCGCGCCGACGCCAGCGGGGCCGAAGAACGAAGAGACACTGCGCGCCGACGCCAGCGGGGCCGAAGAACGAAAAGACCTGCGCGCCGACGTCAGCGGGGCCGAAGAACGAAGAGACGCTGCGCGCCAACGCCAGCGGGGCCGAAGAATGAAAAGACCTGCGCGCCGACGTCAGCGGGGCCGAAGAACGAAGAGACGCTGCGCGCCGCCGGCAGCTGAAGAGCAGAGAGACCTGTGCGTCACCAGCGGCGGGGCCGAAGAACAAAGAGATGCTGCGCGCCGCTGCCGGTGGCTGAAAAGCGGAGAGACCCTGCACACTGCGGGAGGCAGCTGGAGAGACGTTGCGTACCGCGGGAGGTCAGGCCAGAGGTGGCTGAGAAGTGGAGGCCAAACAATGAGAAGAGGCTCCATGTGAGCTTGTGTGCTTGTGGTAGAATGGGTGCCTGGGTGCTTGAGTGAGAGCTTGTGTGTGTGTGTATGTGGTAGAATGGGTGCCTGGGTGCTTGAGTGAGAGCTTGTGTGTGTGTGTATGTGGTAGAATGGGTGCCTGGGTGGTGAGTGGCAGTGTGTGGTAGAATGGGTGCCTGGGTGCATGAGTGCCTGTGGTAGAATGGGTGCCTGGGTGCATGAGTAAGAGCGTGTGTGTGTGTGTGTGTGTTAGAATGGGTGCCTGGGTGCGTGAGTGAGAGCTTGTGTGTGTGTGGTAGAATGGGTGCCTGGGTGCATGAGTGGGAGCTTTGTGTGTGTGTGTTAGAATGCATGCCTGGGTGCGTGAGTGGCAGCTTTGTGTGTGTGTGTGTGTGTGTGTGTGTGTGTTAGAATGCATGCCTGATTGCATGAGTGAGAGCTTGTGTGCCTATGGTAGAATGGGTGCCTGGGTGGTGAGTGGCAGCTTTGTGTGTGTGTGTGTTGGAATGCATGCCTGGGTGCGTGAGTGGCAGCTTTGTGTGTGTGTGTGTGTGTTAGAATGCATGCCTGATTGCATGAGTGAGAGCTTGTGTGCCTGTGGTAGAATGGGTGCCTGGGTGGTGAGTGGCAGCTTTGTGTGTGTGTGTTGGAATGCATGCCTGGGTGCATGAGTGGCAGCTTTGTGTGTGGGTGTGTGTTAGAATGCATGCCTGGTTGCATGAGTGGTAGTGTGTGTGTGTGCGGTACAATGGGTGCATGAGTGGCAGTGTGTGTGTGTATGTGGTTGAATGGGTGCTTGGGTGCATGAGTGAGAGCCTGTGTGTGTGGTACAATGGGTGCATAAGTGGCAGTGTGTGTGGTTGTAAGTGACAGAGTATGTGTGAGCTTGTATGTAAGTGACAGCATGTGTGTGATTGAGAGAGACTGGTCAGGGAGGTGACTGGTGTGTGTGTGAGGAAGAGATACTAGTTAGGGAAGTTACTGGTCTGTGTGAGACAGAGACTGGTTGTGACTGGTTGTGGGCCCTAAGGAAGAGGACTGTGAGGACAGAGCTTCAGCAGCCACTGCTGCTTCTGCTGAGTGCTATTGGCCTGCAAGGGAAAGGAGTAGGAGAGTTGCTGGAGAGGGTAAGTAAAGGCAGTTTAAGTTTATTTTTCTTGATTGACTGCCATTTTAATTATTGGGTGTTATGTGATGTCTGCTGTTTTGAAATATTTTATTGATACTTAGACAATTTTTATTAATTTTTATGAGTTTTTAATTGTTGGATGTTATTCTGTTCATCAGCTGTTTTGTAACATTTATTAGTATAGTTTTACAATTATTTCTAAGTGGGTATCTATAGCAGCTTGGCTTGCTCTGTTTTCCCAATAGGAAGTGTATTAGTGTTTAGGGCCTGGTTAATTACTGTCTTTTCATAAGGAGGGGTATTGTGCTTGCCAGTAAAGAGAGTTTGCTTTGCTTTTATTGAGATGTCATCAGATCCAGAATATCTTTTTTTTGTATGGTGAGTTGTACGGGTAATGCCCTAGTTCTGCTCTGCACCCATTTTTGGGGGTCGACGTGGTTCCTGAGGATGCAGAATGTATATTTACATTTTGTCCCGTGACGGTCACATGTTCAGTGTGTCACACATGTGAGAACCATCTGTCAGGTGTGTCCCGGCCGAAAAAAGGTTGAGAACCACTGGTCTAGGGTATCCATATTTTGGGGAAATGTTACGTCAACCTTACAGAAATGTACTGAGGTTTTGCTTTCCTGCAGTGGAGAGATATTGCTGCTAGGTAATCTCTTGGGGATACCTGGAAGCATGGCCACTTTATTTATCTGGAGTTGCAATTAGCCTATAAGTGCCTTTCGATTAAATGTGCTGAGGAAGTCCATCTCCTCTAGGTCTATGGCATTCCACACTGGACCAGACTATGCAGATGGAGAGATTGGATGTTATGTTGTCTAAACACAACATATCTTACTTAGTAGCATGGAAAGTGTTCTTTCATCGACTGCCACTTGATATGGCTCAAAGTTTGTTGGTTATGGGCTTTTCTGTCGAGTAGGGTAAGCTACCTGCATCAATTGCATAATATATTTTGGTGACTTAGCAATGCACTGTGTGATGCAGTACGACCTGGCCAGGGGCAGAAACAGCCGGGACACAGAAAAGCAGAAGCTAGCAGTACCAAACCTAGCCACCGGAGGCCGCTGAGGAAGGTAGCAAAGACTACACTTCCCAGGTTCCCCGAACCGACACCTGACCCCTGGCTGGAGAGTGAGCAGGAACAGGTGGAGGAAATTGGGACTGATCCCTATGACTCAGCAGAGTCTATGGAAGCTGAGGAAGAGGGCGTGCCGCCTTGGTGGAGCTAGCCACAAAAGCCCGGCTCCTCAGAGTCTGGGGAGAGGAAAGCTCCAGCTGTTCCTCTATGGAGGTGGAATAACCAGGAGGTTGGGGGATGGTAAATCCTGGGTTTATACAAGGATGTTTAAGAGAGGTTGGAAGGAAATTATGGTTTGAATGCTGTTTATAACTCTGAGCTTGCTAAAGAGAACCTAAGCAGTTAGGCTTGGGGTTTGTAAGGTCAACCAGGCATTGTTGCAGGGCTGCAGCCGGTGAGGCTACAGGACTACATTAAACCCTTTTTGTGATAAAGCCCTTTTTTTCTGTGTACTGTTTGGACTAGGCCCTGGCACTCTGACTAGAGACCGGGAGGAGTCCCTAGCAGTGCTGTGCATGAGCTGTACAAGTGGACGGGACCTGGTATATAAGCCGAGCCGGAGGCCTGAAGCCCAGCAAAGCCCACAGCGTGCTGAGCGGAGGGGCGTGATCGTGACAAATGGTGATAGCAGTGGGATCCTTGGAACTCGCTGACCGGAGAGCGGACCCAGTGGTCAACTACCTGTGCTTCTACTGACCTAGTGAAGGTAAAGGTGAAGGAGGGCGTCGGGGCAGGATTGCTCACGGAAGCCGGGGAGAAAATAGCGGAAGAAAAAAAAAAAAGTCTTGCCACTTTAGTTTCTGGTAAGCGGCCAGAGCTAAGGGGGGAAGTGAGAAGAAGTACGACTCCACGGGAGCTGAAGGGGCTGGTGTTGTACGGCCACACTGGTGTTTTCTCATTGTTCCCAGGCATGGCGTCCGAGGATGTGCTGAAATGGATGGTGACGCAGATGCAGCAGCAACAAGAGACCATGCAGCAGCTGATTCAGCGCATGATGGAACACCAGCAGCAACAACAGCTCCCGTTGATCCAGATGTTGGAGGAGCAGCGCAAGGTCACACAGCTCTGGGCAGCCCAGCAGGCTACTGGAACAGCAGGTACCCCACACCCGATAACAGGGGCTGGTGGAGTAGGCCGGATGGACCTCATGCACGGTATCCACCTGGAGAAGATGGGACCGGGAGATGACCCTGAGGCCTTCCTGGTCACATTTGAACGGGTGGCTAGTGTGGCGGGTTGGCCCAGAGAACAATGGTCTGCCCGGTTAGCCCCTTGTTTAACGGGCGAGGCCCAAGCCGCCTATAGGGCTTTGGCCCCGGAGCAGGCCATGAACTATACCGAAAGACAGACCTCGGGCCCTGGCCCAGCATTTGAAGGACCTCGCATATAGATGGCTAGAACCCGAAGGGAAAACTGTGACTAAGCTCATGGAGCTGATAGTGCTGTAACAGTATATAAGAGCGCTACCACCTCCGATGAGGAGCTGGGTGATTCGCCAAGGAGCAAGTGGGCTCGAGAGGGCGGTAGTAAATACAGAGAGGTACTTGGAGGCAGAAGCCGCTATGGGAGGCAGCACATCCTCCAACAAGGAGAAAGGGTCTAAAGGACCAGGCCTGAGTAAGGAAGATAGTCAAGGGGTTGCAAGGAATCAGAGAGGTCCCCTACAGGTGCCCGGTAGAAGGGGTGGACCGCAGGAAGAGAGGCCCAGGATGGGAGGTGGGTGTAAAGCCGGCCCCAGGGCGATGTTTAGATTGTGGTGAAGTGGGGCACTTCAAAAGGGAGTGTCCAGGGACCCGAATCCGTATTTTCAGCAGGTCCAGGTCAACGGACAGCCAGTGCAGGCCTTAATAGACACAGGCACTAATCAGGCGCTGCTCTCCAAGAAAATGGCTATAGCTTTGGGAGTCAAGACGCCCCAAGCCCAAAAAGGGGAGGTAGTGATACGGTGTGTACACGGCACGGCCGTTAGGTACCCGGTACATGAGGTACTGGTTCATTGGAGAACCCATAAGGCATCGTAGAGGTAGCCATAGTAGAAGGATTGCCTGTGCCCCTCATTTTGGGGAGAGAGTGGAGGCACCTCGCGGAGGTGTTGGCGGGCAGGCAAACGTTTATAATCACAAGAGCTCAAGCCCAGACACAAGAGGTACGTGAGCATGAACCTCCCCTGGGAGAGATTTTTCCTTTTGAGGAGGGGGAAGTGGTGGAAACTCCAGGGGTAAGTCGTAAGCCCCGAGCGGAGAGAAAGAGGGAGAAGAGGGGACAGGCTGGCCCAGAGGAAGGTGGGGATGGGGGTCCACTAAAGAAATGGTAGGCACCTTGCTAGCCCAGTTCCCAGAATTTAGAGATGAGCAGGTTAAGGACCCGGCCTTGAAGGTGGCCTGGGAAAAGGCTAAAGTATCTATACAACAGCTCGCTAATAAAGAGGCTATGATATACCCCTACTTTATGGTCCAGAAAGGATTACTTTACAGGGTGGAGGAAGGACTGCAGGGACAGGGCCCGCATAAACAACTGTTAGTGCCCCTACGGTTTCAACCAGAAGTCATGTCACTGGCGCATGACCATCCCCTGGCTGGGCACTTAGGCCTACATAGCACTTTAGCCCGTGTCAAGCGGCGATTCTTCTGGCCGGGTATCTACAGCACGGTTAAGAAGTTTTGCAGATACTGCTCCAACTGTCAGTTGGTCGCCCCAAGGGCCCCCCCTAAGGCACCTTTGGTACCCGTGCTGGTAGTTCATGAGCCGATGGACCGGGTAGCGGTGGATATCATCGGTCCGATAGAAAATAGTAAAAGGGGTCATCAGTACATTCTCGTGGTATTAGACTACGTGACTAGATTTCCGTGGGCCGTCCCTTTGAGGTCTATCGGGGCAAGGGTGGGTAGCCCCTGAGTTGATAAGGATATTTTGCCAGTTCGGCTTTCCCCGTGAACTACTGACAGACAGGGGTACCAATTTTATGTCCCGGGAATTGGCAGGCCTATGGGCCCAGTTCGGCATTAAACATGTACGAACATCAGCGTACCACCCCCAGACTGACGGGTTAGTGGAGCGCTATAATCAAACCCTGAAGTCCATGATGCGCAGTTGTCTAGAAAGAGATGCTAGTAATTGGGATCGCCTCATCCCATTCTTGTTTTTTGCCTCCCGGGTGGTGCCTCAAGCTTCCACAGGATTTTCACCTTTTTAACTTATTTTTGGGAGACAACCCCGGGGTCTGCTGGATGTTATCCATGAGCAGTGGATGGGGGCAGAGGCGGAACCCCAGGACATCATAAGTTACATTGGGGGCATTAGGCAGCATGCTGAGACCGCCCTGGGTTTGGCCAGGGAAAATCTCGAGCAGGCTCAAGAAAGGCAGAAGACCTATTACGACCGAGGGGCTATGGACCGGGAATTCCAAGAGGGAGATCAGGTCTTAATATTGGTGCCTACATCCCCTAACAAGCTTTTGGCCAAGTGGAAGGGCCCAGGGACAATTTTAAGGCGCCTAGGGCCCCTAAATTATCAGGTCAAGGTAGGACTTAAGCGACCCCAGGTGTACCACGTCAATTTGCTGAAACCCTGGGTAGAGAGGCAAAGTATGGCCGCGGATACGATATCCTAGGAAGAGGTGGATTTAGGTCCACAAGTAAGGGAACTTAGTCAAAAAGACGAGGTCCAGATAGGAGAGGAGCTAACTCCCAGGCAAAGAGCCCAAATACAGGAGATAGTTAAACAGGCCAAAGAGGTGTTCTCCCCATTGCCAGGGCAAACCACGCTAATTACGCATGAGATAATAACACCGCCAGGACAGGTGGTTAGAAGGCGGCCCTATCGCCTCCCTGAAGCCATGCAGGATGAGGTTAGGAGGCAGGTTGAGGAGATGTTGCAACTGGGGGTCATCGAAGAATCCAGTAGTGCCTAGTGTAGCCCCATTGTCCTGGTGCCTAAGCCAGACGGAACTTTACGTTTCTGTATAGATTTCCGATTGGTTAACGCTATCTCAACTTTTGATGCCTACCCCATGCCACGGGTCGACGAACTAGTAGAGAGGCTGGGAAGGGCCCAGTATTTAACCACCCTGGACCTGACCAAGGGATATTGGCAGATTCCCTTGGCCAAGTCATCGCGAGAGAAAAACAGCGTTTGCCACCCCAGCGGGGTTGTTTCAGTTCGTGCGTATGCCGTTTGGGCTACAAGGAGCTGCGGCTTCTTGTCAGCGCCTCCTAAACATGGTGTTACGCCCCCATACAGCGTATACAGTGGCCTACAAGGACGACGTCATTATATACTCCACTGAATGGGAATCGCATCTAAAAAGAGTTAGAGCGGTACTGAAATCACTAAGGGATGCAGGGTTGACGGCCAACCCAGCTAAATGTAGGATTGCCCAACGGGAGGTTAAATACCTAGGACATCTGGTGGGGAGAGGGGTGGTGAAACCGTTGCTTGATAAGGTTAAGTGCATTAGAGATTACCCGCTGCCCAAGACCCAGAAGCAGCTCCGAGCCTTTTTAGGTCTAATTGGATACTATTGACGGTTCATACCACACTTTGCAGATCTGGCCACCCCTTTAAATGATATGTTAAGGAAAGGGACCCCAAACAAGTTGCGGTGGGGCCCACTGGAGGTAGGGAGGTTGGAGAGGCTTAAACAGGCCTTGTGCCAAGATCCCGTGTTGAAGGCGGTTGACTTCACGTTGCCTTTCCTGTTACAGACAGATGCCTCGGGATGTGGGTTGGGGGCAGTTCTCTCCCAAGTGGACAAGGGGGAGGAACATCCGGTCTTGTACCTTAGCAGGAGACTTTACCCCCACGAAGAAAAATATGCAACTATCGAGAAGGAATGTCTAGCCGTTAAGTGGGCTATAGAAATGCTAAAATATTACCTGGCAGGGCGCCCCTTTGTGTTGGTGACAGACCACGCACCCTTAAAATGGTTGCACGTTATGAAAGAGTCCAATGCCCGCTTAACCAGGTGGTATCTTACCCTCCAAACCTATCGCTTTGAGGTTAGACACAGGGCCAGTAGGGATCATGTTAACGCTGACTTCCTTTCCCGGTTGGGGAGAAGACTGGAACTCGGGTGAGGAGTTCCAGGGTTTTTAAAAGGGGGGGTGTGTGATGCAGTACGACCTGGCCAGGGGCAGAAACAGCCGGGACAACAGAAAAGCAGAAGCTGGCAGTACCAACCTAGCCACCGGAGGGCGCTGAGGAAGGTAGCAAAGACTACACTTCCCAGGTTCCCCGAACCGACACCTGACCCCTGGCTGGAGAGTGAGCAGGAACAGGTGGAGGAAATTGGGACTGATCCCTATGACTCAGCAGAGTCTATGGAAGCTGAGGAAGAGGGCATGCCGCCGTGGTGGAGCTGGCCACAAAAGCCTGGCTCCTCAGAGTCTGGGAGAGGAAAGCTCCAGCTGTTCCTCTATGGAGGTGGAATAACCAGGAGGTTGGGGGATGGTAAATCCTGGGTTTATAAAAGGATGTTTAAGAGAGGTTGAAAGGAAATTATGGTTTGAATGCTGTTTAACTCTGAGCTTGCTAAAGAGAACCTAAGCAGTTAGGCTTGGGGTTTGTAAGGTCAACCAGGCATTGTTGCAGGGCTGCAGCCGGTGAGGCTACAGGACTACATTAAACCCTTTTTGTGATAAAGCCCTTTTTTTCTGTGTACTGTTTGGGAGTGCCAGGACTAGGCCTGGCACTCTGACTAGAAGCCGGGAAAAGTCCCTAGCAGTGCTGTGCATGAGCTGTACAAGTGGACGGGACCTGGTATATAAGCCGAGCCGGAGGCCTGAAGCCCAGCAAAGCCCACAGCGGTAAAGAAAAACTTTAAATAAATAAATAAAATAAATATTGATTTGTTTTTGTTTGTTTTGTTTCTTCTGCTTACAGAAAAATGCAAATTGTATGTCTTGTTTGGGCACTAATTATCTCTTATGATGGCTGTACTTTGTTTCTTGTGTTCCAATGAAGCGCTCATCTATTTATGCTTTGATTGTATTTTCATTGTTCGTATTTGACATGCAATTATGTACAATAAAAATGACTTAAAAAGAAAGAATAGCAGACCTGGATTCACCAGAGGTAGGAGAACTGTAGCCAAATGTCTTCCTCCAGAAGCGACCCCCAAAGGATGCCACAGCCAGCTGGAATGTAGGAGGAAGAGAGGCCCTTCTTGATGACATCATCCCCCCTCCACAGTACACACCAGTAGGTTGGAACAACAAACCTGGATCCATCGGCAATAGAACTGTAGCCAAACATCTTCCTCCAGCAACACCCCCCTTATATAGGGCAGTTTTGTCTACTCTCTTATTTATATTCTATCATCTTGAGCAGATGCACATACAAAGTCCACCACAATTCATATCCAGCATTCCTCCCATTTGTAACCACTAAGCTTTGTAATAATCTAAGTAGCTACCAATATTAGTATGACTGTTGGCTTAAGTGCTTGTCCTCACTTAATTGGAGGTCCAATATATTGTTTCAGTTTACTGGAACACTTTGCATGAGTAAGTGATCGATGTGCAGTGCTGCCCTCTTGAAGGCAGATGCCTTCAGTGGGTCATGATCTTGGCTGCTTAGTCCTCTAAGCTCTATGACTTGGAAACCCTGCTGGCAGCCATGCTTGCAGCAGTACTCAGCATTACCACACACTTAAAAGCCTGCCTCACTAACAGTGTCTTGCTTCAGCTTGGTGTCATTCTTTTTCCTAGTTGTGGCCTTGTTCTTACCTGAGTGGTTGGCCCATTTTATTGTGGCCTCTTCTCTATCCTGTTTCTTTCTTTGAGTTTTGTGTATCCTGCTTGTTTGGCCTTAGCTTTGGCCTTCTGGTGTCCTGTCTGTTTCTGTTCTTGTTTTTGGCCCCTGTTCTGTCTTCTGTCTTTTGTTCATTGTCAGTTTGCCTGTCTGTCCTGTGGTGCACTTCCTGTTCCTTGTTTTTTGGGGGGTTTTTTGGACACCTTTAAGTATCTTGCAGACCAACTTTGCTTCAATGGGTGTCCTTTTGTACCCTGTTCCTATGTGCACCTCCTGCCAAGACTTGCAGACCACCAGAACCCGAGAGCTCAACTTGAGGGTGTGGTGACTGATCAGGCAGAAGATCCTGCACAGCCAGCTGCTCCTCCTCTAGGGATTACCCTTACTGACATGCAGTGGCCTGTCATCAAGCTGAAGCCAGACAAACCCCAGGAGGATGGTATCATGAACTGTGTCAAGCCTGGCTTAAATTTTTCAGATTCTGACTTTGAACTGCAACAATCCAGGTATAAGCTATACTTTTGTTCATTTTCCAAGTTCAGAACCAGGAAAATGGGTTTGCCATTTGTGTTTGATCAAGAATGCTGTGGACTATTGCATACCTTGCCAGCTTTCTGAATTTAAGATCCCAGCACTAGTACCAGTAAAGACAGTCTCAGTCCCTGTTCCAGTAAAGCCAGCCCCAGTTCCAGATCCAGCCAAGCCTGCTTCAGTCCCAGCTTAAGCCAAGGCAGCCTCAGTTATAACTACTATGGAAATCCTGACTCCAATTCTGGTTCCAGGCAATCTGGCATCTGTCAAGCCAGAGACTGCTCCTGTAGAGGCCCTGGTATTTCTGTTTCAAGATCTCTACCTATTCTTGATGAGGAGCAATACTATGCTGTATGATTGTTTTACAGCTAGCTTCAGTGAATCCGCTGTGGCCATCAGCAGCACCTGCCTCTCTGCCAGCTCCAGAGGATGTGGTCCAGCCAGCAGCAGCTGCCTCTCAGCCAGCCTGCTCTGGCAAGCAGCAGCTGCCCCTCAGCCAAATTGAGAGGATCCACTCCAGCCAACTTCAGGAGCAGCTGCCTCTCAGTCAACTTCAGAGGGTCTGCTCTGGCCAACAGCAGCAACTGCCTCTCTGTCACCTCCAGAGGATCTGCTACAGCCAGCAGTAGCAGCTGCCTCTCAGCCAGCATTAGATAATCCTCTCCATCCAGCAGCAGGAACTGCTTCTCAGCCAGCTTCAGAGGATCCTCTCCAGCCAGTAGCAGCAGCAGCAGCAGCTTTTCGGGCAGCTGCAGAGGATCTGCCTTTCAGCCATCTCCAGTGGATCCAGTCCAGCCAGCAGCTGCAGCCAGCCATGCTCTAGTGCCTCAGTTCCAGCCAGCAGCAGTCTCCATCTCTGCACTGGAGAATCCACTCAAGTCAGACACTGGCTCTGCTCCAGCCAGACTCTGTTCCAGATCTTGTTATCCTCCAGGTAGACAGACTCCAAACCAGGCACTCTGCACCAGTTTAGCTCTATTTCAGATGCTGGTCCAGATGCCCAACCTTCTCCCTTTAAGTTGGGATGGGGATGGGGGCAGGGGAGAGACAAGGTTCCCGGGGGCATCTGGAATCTGCCCTTTTTTGGGGGAGGGGAAAGTAATGTAAGAGATCAATGTGTAATGCTGCCCTCCTGCCAGCAGGGACCCTCAATGGGCAATCATTTTAGCTGCTCATCCTCCAAGTCCTATGGCTTGCAGGTCCTGCTGTCAGCCATGTTTGCAGCATTACTCAGCACTACTCCACCCTTAAAAGTCTGCCTCACTCACAGGACAGTCACTTCAGCTTGGAGTCAGCTTTGATCCCAGTAGTTGGCCTTGTTCTCCTAGTTCATGTTATTGCCTTGATGTTATCTAAGTGGTTAGCCTGTTTATTGTGGCCTCCATCTGTCTTGGTCTTTGTTTGTGCTTCATGTATCCTTGTTTGTCCTTACTTTTGGCCTTCTGGTGTCCTGTCTATTTCTGTTCTTTTTTGTATGTTGCTGTGTTTACTCTGTTTTTGGCTCCTGTTCTCTTTTATCTGTTTGCCTGTCCATTTTGCGGTGCACTCCCTGTTCCTTGTTTTCTAAGGATGCCTTTTAATTATCCTGTAGCCCAACTCTGCCTCAGTGTGTGCCCTTTTAAACCCTGTTCCCATGTGCACCTCCTGCCAACTCCTGCAGGCCACCAGAATCCGAGAGCTCAACTCGAAGGGGAAGGGGCTGGTCAGGCAGAAGATCCTGCATAGCTATCTGTTACTGGGTCCAACCTGCTCCTGCTCTGGGGGTTATTCTTACCAACATGCAGTGCCCTGACATCATGACCATGTTACATCAGGACCAGCTGGGCTACACCTCCACTCACCCAACTATGCTAGATGCCTTGTCCCCATCCTCTGGCAACAAATTCCATATCTTGACTTAAATCTTAGCTACCAGGCTCTAGACCATTCCTTGAGCATTGCTAGATCCCTCTTCATGTTTTTCACACCTTGCTGGCTGTCTACTTTCTGGCAAATTTTGTTGTCATCGTGGAGCCTTGCTGAAATCCAAGAACATTACATCTAGCACTCCCCCGAATCTAACTCTGTGATCACCCAAAGAAGATTTTGTCTGACAAAATTTACCTCTGGTACAACCATGCTGCTTCAAATCTTGTAATGCACTGGCGCCCAAAAACTCTACTACCATTTGTTTTAATAGCAATTCTATTAATTTAATCACCACTGAGGTCAGGATAACTGGCATGTAGTTTTCAGACTCTTTCCACTTTTGCAACGTGAAAACACCTCTGCATGTCTCTAGACCTTTGAACCAGGAATCACTTCTGACTAAAGAAGTACTGAAACAAGTAAGACAGCACTGCTGCAAGAACTTCCCTAAGTTCCCGTAATACCCATCCAGCTGCAATACATTTTCTACTTTTAGTTTTTCTAGCTCTTCTTGAACACAGTTGTTGCAATTTGTGGACCCTTGGGCTGAAGTGAGGAAGAGGAGCCCCACAGGTCCTCACTATCAGCAGGCGGAGTTGGTTGGTGCAGAGGCCCAACTGGAATTTCACCACTACCAGCCCCCTTTCCCCGCAGGTTGAGCCCTTGGGTGCCAGGGCTGGCTGGACTTAGGCACGCGCCTCTGGGTAGTGAAGAATCTGATGTAGAGGAGGGAGACCAACCAGGAGAAGACAATCCGTAAAGACCAGGTTGAGCTGGTGGAAGAAATAGAGACAAAGACTGGGCGAGGTTAGGGCAGGCAGCAATCAGCAAGGTCAAGAGGAGGTCTGAGGTCGGGCAGGCAGCAATCAGCAAGGTCGAGGAGGTTCAAGGTCAGCCAGGAATCCACACAAAAACGAGGTCAGGAAGCAAGCCAAGGATCAGCACCAGAGGGAGCAAACCAGAGGGAGAAAGGCTGGAAGAACAACTGTAGAAGGAAGATAGGGAGATCACCAGGCAAAAGCAGGAACAACAAGGAAGCCGGAACAGGCACAGCAACACAGGCAGGGCAGGAAATCAGCACACTGTGGCAATCAGTAGCTCCAGAGCCTGACCTATTGCCAAGGCCATCAGCTGTTAGAGGAGCAGGCCTTAAATGGGGCTTAGGATGTCATCACAGGGCACCGAAGGGGATTTCCCACCGTGAGCCATTTAAGAGAGTACCCCTCGGGCATGCACCTAGGAATGCTCAGCAAAGTGATGGCCCTGCTGGTGCACGTTTGGCTTTCGTGGCAGCTGGCCACATTTTCTCTCCCGACATCAACAGAAGACCTGCCATGACCTGGGAGGTGAGGTAAGGGCATCCAGTCATGGGACAGGACCACGGCAAGCAGAGCGCAACAACAGTCTTCTGAAAATTGAGGCCTACCTCTCTTCCTTTCCTATTTGCAGTTGTCATTTGTGGTTCTGCCTCTGGCCCTTCCTCACTGAACAATGAACAGAAATAGTTGTTAAGCAATTGTGCTGTCTCCCTATCAGCCTTTACATATTCCTCCCTTTCATTTTTGAGTTTTGCATTCCCATTTTTGCACTTCTTGCTTCATTAACATATCTAAAAACAGTCTTGTCCTCCTGTTTTACTATTTAGCTATTTTTAATACCATTTGTGATTCAATCTGTTGACTGTTTTCCCAAATTGTCATAGCTGTTCCAGATATTGTTGCCTGTATACCCATTTTGCGATCTCTTGTAGTTTTATGACTGCTTACCACTTTAACTTTTCTTTTTATAGCCACTCTCTAGGAAACCATAGTGGGCTCTTTTTACTCTGACCTTTATTTACTTTTCTAACAAAAAGTTGTGTTGTCCTTACAATATCTTCTTTTAGTTATGCCCACTGTTCTGCTTTCTCAAGCTTATCCCATCCAGTTAATACCTCCATGAGGTTTCCAGAATCTTAGCAAAATTAATTTTCCTGAAGTCCAGGGCCCTTGCCTTTGAATGAACCATCTTCACTTTTGCTCTAACACTGAATCCTGTGATTATTGGATCCAAGGTGATCTCCACTATGACATCAGAAACACTTTCCCCATTTGTAAACCCCAAATGCGGTATTGCCCCTCTTATCTATCTTTGAAGAATACTAATGAAACAGGAGAGTTAGGGCATCCCAACAGAAAGGTTCCAATAAAAGCAAAAGTAGCCCATGTACCTATAAGTATAGAATAACCTGAGCTAAAGAATTCCAAATTATCCATATCAACTGAAAAGAAGGTTGTTAATATAAACAAAAAGTGCACTTTGAAATGTCTGTATGCCAGCCAATGCCAGACATCTAAGAAGTAAGATGGGAGAGTTAGGGTGTATGATAAGATAGACATAATTGGCATCTCAGAGACCTGGTGGAAGGAGGATAACCAATGAGACAGTGCTATATTAGGGTACAAATTATACCACAATGATAGGGAGGATCAACTTTGTGGGGGTGTAGCACTTTATGTCCGGGAGGGTATAGAATCCAACAGGATAAAGATCATAAAAGAGACTAAATGCTCAGTAGAATCTATATGGGTAGAAATCCCATATGTGTTGGGTAAGAGTATAGTGATAGGATTATACTATCATCCACCTGACCAAAATGATCAGACAGATGATGAAATGCTAAGGGAGATCAGGGAAGCTAACCAATTTGGCAATGCAGTAATAATGGGAGATTTCAATTACTCCAATATTTGCTGGGTAAATATAACATCAGGACCTCCTAGAGAAATAAAGTTCCTAGATGTAATAAATGACTGCTTCATGGAGCAATTGGTTCAGGAACCAACGAGAGAGGGAGCTATTTTAGATTTAATTTTTAGTGGAATGCAGAACAGTGCTCTCTTGTGAAGATTTGATGACCTTCGGAGTGAGGAAACTCACCCAAAGATGAGATTTGTGCAATGTTCTCTCAACCTAGCTTGATTTTTCCCAGGTAGAGAGTCCATCATGCTAGGTTGAGAGAACATTGCACAAATCTCATCTTTGGGTGAGTTTCCTCACTTCGAAGGTCATCAAATCTTCACAAGAGAGCTCTGTTCAGTTCGTACATCTCACTTTGAATGTCAAAGTGGTCCCTAACCCCTACACTAATATCTAAACCTCACCTCGAGTTTCTAGGTGGGCCTCCCATAGAGATATAAATACCTATCTAGTGTGAGTGCATTACGGCTAGGCTCTCTCTCTCTCTTGCGCTAAACTGCCTATTACCATAAAACATGCCCCTTTTCCTATCACATGCGATATTTAGTGCATTTTGATAAATCCAGGCCATAGTTAGGTTTAAAATTATCTGTGTAAACTTATCCAAATAAATGTAGTTGTGTATATTTAGCAGCACATCTAGATATTTTGCTAAAGTTACCTGGATCACTTTAGCCAAGTATATTCAGCAGGAAACTTGTCCCACTGAATTTTCAGCTAACTTTATCCAAGTAGGTTTACCCAGATAACTTTTTTGCTCACTGGCCTACTGAATATGAACCTCTAGATGCACAAACAATTTAAAAGGCAGACAGTTTGACAGAGGGTTTGGAATAGATTGGCAGTTAATATTTTTCCCATTACTCAAAAGAATAGAAAAGCAATTAATATTTCTGTTACAACCTAGGCCATCAAAACCACCTGAAACTGCCCAACTGTCTTCCAGTTCTTGTGATCCTACTTTTTTTCTAGAACATAAAAAATTGTAAAAACCAAAAAATAAAGAATGCAACTAATAGAAGGCTTTGGAAGAGGTTTCCATTTTTTTCCGATGACCTTGGTTAATATAACCTTTGCAATGGCATAAACTGCTGAATGTGCAGTGTCATTGTAGAACAATCCAAGCCACAGCAAAGACACTTGAATTTACCTAAGAAAGAAGTTTAAAGTGTAGAGAGAATGATGTCCTGCATCTGGTATCAATTTGAATTGAATAAATCACTTCTCCCCTGTAATGGGAAGCAACCCAGATGGCACACCCTCAATAGCAACCACTCCAGAAACCAAGAATGGCTTTCAAAACATCCTCATGATTATTTCTAAAACTACACAGCCATCTATAAGAAGGCTCAAATATGGAAAATAGATCAACAAAAGCTCACAAAATTTTAAAATATATGTGGACAGATCCTTGATCAATGAAGAGTTAAATGCACTAAAGTAAAAAAATAGTGTTAAATAGAGTGCCCAGGACACGTCAATCCTATTGCTTCTTCCACCCCATTAACTTGTCTTTTTAATTTTTTTAAGCATTTTTTTTAATTCTTGGGACAATTTATACCTTTCTGGTTGACTTGTATATTTAGTGCAGGAAGATTACAGATGTTTTGCAAAACAAAGAGTAAACCAGTCCCTCTGAAAATACATTTTTAGTCCAGCTTGATAGCACAATGGCAATACAATGTGCATCATGTTATGACCTGATTGCCATTTTTGACTCTTATCTCTTTCTCCTAGGCATCAGGTCTGGGAATATTGTGGAAGCCTTAAACTCTTTCCCTACAATGATACCAACCAGCTAGCAAACAGCAGACAGTGTGTACCCAGAGATGACATCAACTTGCTAAATCAAAGGAGATTACTGTGGTTACTAGAATGCTGCATCACAAACATTTTATTGATTAATTAGACAATGGTATTAAATTGCTTATGTGTCTATTACAATTTTGGTATAAATACAGGAAGAATGTCCATGCATTCCTTTATAACTTGCTAATGACAATAGTTCTTAAAATAATATTCTGCTTAGCTGAGATGTGGTGAATCCTGCTGTGGTCTTTGATGTATGCATTCCAAGGACATTTAGAATAGAAAGAAAGTAGTTAAAAATGAACAGCACAGTAATTATTAGTTAAAACCCTAGAATAATGGTCAGATTATACCAAGAATATTGTCTAAACTAGGTAAAAAATGTCCTCAGTATAATGCTTCTGGAATAAATTAGTTTGAGAATTAGATTAGTCTAATTGTTGCGGTCTCGGTCGCCACGGTGGCGTCCGAGGCCTTACCTTCTCTTCCGGTCCCGGAGTCTCCGCCGCGTTCCGCGACTCGGGACCCTGACTGCAGCTCCCTTCTGCCGCTCCGACCCTGCACCGCAGCTCCCGCTCTCTGCTCTGACTCTGCACGGCCTGCAGGGCCTTCAGGCGGCCATGCACCGGCTCCCTCTTCGCCGCCGGCGTCCTCCCGCGGCTAGCCCCCCGCCCCTAGGCACGCGCGCGCGGTTCTGCCCTGTTTTTAAAGGGCCCAGCGCGGGAAAGCACGGCTCCTCCCTTTCCTGACGTCAGACGCTGCAGGGCTATTTAAGCCCTGCAGTTCCTAGCTTTCCTTGCCTTGCAACGAGGTTCCCTACTTCTGGTAGCTCTGAGTTGCGTTCCTGGATTGCCTGTTTCCTGCCTGACTCCGCTTTGCCTGACTCCGCTTGCCTGTCTCCTGCTTTGACCTCGGATAGCTTGACCACGCTTGTCTTCAGCCTGCCTTGACTCCGGTCCGTGACTTCGACTCCTGTTGTCTTCAGCCTGCCTCGACTCCGGTCCGTGACTTCGACTCCTGTTGTCTTCAGCCTGCCTCGACTCCGGTCCGTGACTTCGACTCCTGTTGTCTTCAGCCTGCCTTGACCCCGGTCCGTGACCCAACGTCTGCTTGCTCGCCGCCCGCCCGGACTCCTGTCCGGGATCCACTCCTGGGTTTCTTTGTTCTCGCCTAAGTCCCAGCGGTCCGGGTCCCTACGGGCTCCTCCTGGGGGGACCTCGGGCTTCCAGGGCGAAGACTCCTAAGTCCTAGCAACCCGGGCTCCCACAGCTCCTCTGGAGGAGTCACGGGTTTCCAGGTGAAGCTCCAATTGCCCAGTGGGAGTTCTGCCTACCGACTGTTCCTTCGGGTCGGTCGGCCTAAGGATCCACAACCGGATTGTCTCCATCGCAACACTAATTACTTTAAAAGAGTTTGACAGACTTTAAACTAAATTGTTATTGTACTAGATAGGGATTTTGCATTTATTTTGGTAACACTAAATAGAGGTGAAGAGCATATATACTGTGAGGATGTAATATTAAATGCTAGTCATCAAAAGGGAAACTTTGATAAAATGAGGAAAATAGAAAAAAACTGAAAGGTGCAGCTGCAGAGGTTAAAAGTGTTCAACAGGCATGGACATTGTTTAAAAATACAATCCTAGAGGCGCAGTACATATGTATTCCACACATTAAGAAAGGTGGAAGGAAGGCAAAACAATTACCATCATGTTAAAAGGTGAGGTGAAAGAGGCTATTTTAGCCAAAAAAAATCCTTCAAAAATTGGAAGACGGATCTATCTGACGAAAATAGGATAAAACATAAGCATTGTCAAGTTAAGTGTAAAACATTGATAAGACAGGCAAAGAGAGAATTTGAAATGAAGTTGGCCATAGAGGCAAAAACTCATAATAAAAACTTTTAAAAATATATCCGAAGCAAGAAACCTGTGAGGGAGTCGGTTGGACCATTAGATGACCAAGGGGTTAAAGGGGCTCTTAGGGAAGATAAGGCATTGTAGACAGACTAAATGAATTCTTTGCTTCCGTGTTTACTAATGAGGATGTTGGGGAGATACCAATTCCGGAGATGGTTTTCAAGGGTGATGAGTCAGACGAACTGAACGAAATCACTGTGAATCTGGAAGATGTAATAGGCCAGATTGACAAACTAAAGAGTAGCAAATCACCTGGACCAGATGGTATGCATCCTAGAAACTCAAAAATGAAATTTCAGATCTATTAGTTAAAATTAGTAACCTATCATTAAAATCATCCATTGTACCTGGAGGGTGGCCAATGTAACCCCAATATTTAAAAAAGACTCCAGGGGCGATCCGGGTAACTATAGACCAGTGAGCCTTACTTCAATGCCAGGAACAATAGTGTAAACTATTCTCAAGATCAAAATCGTAGAGCATATAGAAAGACATGGTTTAATGGAAGACAGTCAACATGGATTTACCCAAGGGAAGTCTTGCCTAACAAATCTGCTTCATTTTTTTGAAGAGGTTAATAAACATGTGGATAAAGGTGAACCGGTAGATGTAGTGTATTTGGATTTTCAGAAGGCGTTTGAGAACGTGACTCATGAGAGGCTTCTAAGAAAACTAAAACGTCATGGGATAGGAGGTGATGTCCTTTCGTGGATTACAAACTGGTTAAAAGACAGGAAACAGAGAGTAGGATTAAATGGTCAATTTTCTCAGTGGAAAAGGGTAAACAGTGGAGTGCCTCAGGGATCTGTACTTAGACCGGTGCTTTTCAATGTGTATATAAATGATCTGGAAAGGAATACGATGAGTGAGGTTATCAAATTTGCAGATGATACAAAATTATTCAGAGTAATTAAATCACAAGCAGATTGTGATACATTACAGGAGGACCTTGCAAGACTGGAAGATTGGCATCCAAATGGCAGATGAAATTTAATGTGGGCAAGTGCAAGGTGTTGCATATAGGGGAAAATAACCCTTGCTGTAGTTACATGATGTTAGGTTCCATATTAGGAGCTACCACCCAGGAAAAAGATCTAAGCATCATAGTGGATAATACTTTAAAATCGTCGTCTCAGTGTGCTGCAGCAGTCAAAAAAGCATACAGAATGTTAGGAATTATGAGGAAGGGAATGGTTAATATCGCTCCATGGTGAGACCGAACCTTGAATACTGTGTACAATTCTGGTCGCCGCATCTCAAAAAAGATATAGTTGCAATGGAGAAGGTACAGAGAAGGGCAACCAAAATGATAAAGGGGATGGAACGGCTCCCCTATGAGGAAAGGCTGAAGAGGTTAGGGCTTTTCAGCTTGGAGAAGAGACGGCTGAGGGGGGATATGATAGATGTCTTTAAGATCATGAGAGGTCTTGAATGAGTAGATTTGACTCAGTTATTTACACTTTCGAATAATAGAAGGACTAGGGGGCATTCCATGAAGTTAGCAAGTAGCACATTTAAGACTAATCAGAGAAAATTCTTTTTCACTCAATGCACAATAAAGCTCTGGAATTTGTTGCCAGAGAATGTGGTTAATGCAGTTACTGTAGCTGGGTTCAAAAAGGTTTGGATAAGTTCTTGGAGGAGAAGTCCATTAACAGCTATTAATCAAGTTTACTTAGGGAATAGCTACTGCTATTAATTGCATCAGTAGCATGGGATCTTCTTAGTGATTGGGTAATTGCCAGGTTCTTGTGGCCTGGTTTGGCCTCTGTTGGAAACAGGTCAGACCAAGGGCTTGTTGGACCCTTGGTCTGACCCAGCATGGCAATTTCTTATGATCTTATGGGCCATGCCAAGACTCACTCACCTGCCATCGGCACAAATCTTAGGGCCCAGCCCACAAGGTTGCACCAACTGCACCGTGGCAAGAGGGGATGAGGCTCACGTTGTTCATAACAGATTGCTGAGGCCATGAGCTTGGTGAATGCTTCCCCACAACGGGCCTTTGCTTCCTCGGCCCACCAGATGTAGGAGCAAAAAACAGAATTGATTGGTCTTCTGCACCAATTCATACAACAGGCCTATCAGCAACTCAATCAAGTAAAAGATTCACTACAGACTTTGTCTCAGTGCCTAGATATGTTATAAGCTTCATGTCCAGGGTGATAAGTATCATATCACCTAACACCGCACAAGATTTACATGTACACTATACACTCTCTGGGTCTAGAACCTGCAATTGCAGCTGCATATTTCTGCTCCTTAGAGATGAACAAGACCTAGAGCTTTATGAATTTTTTCAAGTATGCTTCTGACTAAGACTTATGTGATGACAGCATTCAGTGCTAGACCCAGAGAGAAGGCCCATTGTTTGGTCAGAGGTGATAGATCTTCACTATGGAAGAGGCCAATGGTTTGTTATAGCTGCACTGTGACATTCGCTTAGCTATACGACATATTGGTCACCACAAGAGTGAAGAAAGTGCTACAACACCTCTACCCAAGCATTTATACACCTCTTCTACAGGACAGCTTATGGAGGTAAATACTAGATAGTTCCCATCTCAGATACTTGCCCATGTACCCAAGAGTTAGCTAAGAGTATGCTCTCTTGAGAAGGCAACAAGAGCCACTTGTGAAGCTCTTCAGTAAGAAGTTTCCTGTTTTGCTCTTGCTGTCTTCCTTGAGAACATACAATGAGCTTTCAGTTTTAGGGCCTAGGCCATATGGTCTTGCATGTGAGAAATGTGCCTAACACAACCATAGAGTGAAGTTTCAAAGTATGTGACCACTTTATTAAACAACAACTACAGTCACCAGATTCAAAGCAAGACTACACCTTTACTAAACAATACTTTTCATATTTATGCAAAAAAGTATTGTTTAGTAAAAGTTTTGTAAAAATGTAAAACAAAGAGTTTTAAAGACATTTTTTCATCACTTTATATATGATTTGTATCTATTGTGTGAATTTAACTCTATAATTGGTGGATTATTGGGGGGGGGGTTAATTCATTTTGTATATTAAGTACATATGTTTGTCCAGCTAAGGCCTAGAATAATCAAAATGCAATAAATAAAGCAGAAATATGGCACATTACTGTCTGCGATTAAAAAATTGAAGTCGCTAGGGAAATTTCTGATATATCGCATTGCAGAGGTAAGTTGCGCAACTCGCAAAACTTTATCGTATTGCGTGACACAGTATTACGTTGTGCAATGCCTTAGCATGTCACACGTCATTTTATATGTCACATGTCAGTTTACATCTGGCGCATTATTTTCTTTGTTTATGTATACCAGCTTCCTGCAGCTGCTCCTTTGAGGGTGTGTTAGGCGTGGGAGAGACTGAAGAGGAGCTGAGTTCATGGAGTTTAGTGGAGTTGGAGTTTAGTGATTTCTGAGTGAGTTGTCCTGTTGTTTAGTGGGAGGGCGACTGCCCCAAGTATTAAGCTCAAGGAGACATCATCAGCAAGGCTGCTTTAACCTATGGGCATAAGCACACAAGGCTCTGCCCCGATGACTCTACTGGCATGTGCCCAAAATATCAGGCAGCAAAGATCAGCCCTCTGCTTCCTACTCCAGGCCTTCCCCTCCCAAGCTGCATGCAAGGAATTGGATGGGGTGGATATGAGCTGGAGTAAACAGAGCGCAGTGCAAATCAAAGAAGAATCCTCCCTAATCCAGCCCCTTCTCCCCCTTATTCTCCTATCTACAGGAAACAGAAATGGGAGAGAGGAACTGGAGAGAATAGCAGAACAAAGAAAAAAAATCATCTTTTTGTCTGCATATTTCTATTTCTAATTTGTGATCTCTTACTCTGTATTTGGTGAGAGTCTGTGTTCTATATGTGTGACGGAGGTGGAGTATTCTGCTAGCATGTAACTTCTGTGTAGGGATCTGTATTAGTCCAGCTTGTTTTGTTTTTCCACTAGAAGGTGTATTGGTGTTTTAGAATATTTGCAATGTTGCCTTTTCATACAGGGTTGTCATTGTTTGAGCTTTAGGAGTTAATGATGCTGTGTTGATATAGCAGGTTTGCTATATAGTTTGAGTAATTTTTTGCAGGGTTTTGTGTTTCTTTACAAAGTGCCTGATAATGGACTTTATGTCATTGTAATTGAAGTGACAACATAATTTGAATGTTTTTCCTACGAAATGTAGTAAAGGGAAAACATTTCATTTCAGCCCAGCGAGCCATTTCAGAGTTTACCTTCAACCAATGTAATATGAATATCTTTTAATTAATAAGTTTAGGTATTTCTTGGGATTTGGGTTTTTTTTGCAGTCTAATTCTAAAAATCATAGAACACATTCATTAGACTGTGACATGATTTCTGAAATATGTACTTTGCAAAACAAAGTTTATTATTTAAAAGTATGATGTCCAGTTATGTGATTTTACAGGACTGTTCTGGGAAGGGTTGTGTGTGTGTGTGTGTGTGTGTGTGGAGGGGGGGGGGGTGGGGGGGGGGGCGGGAACGACATGATAGTTGAGTTTAATTATAAAAACTCTGGGGGAGCCTATGAGCTTAGCAATGAATTGAGAGTGCACAAGGCTGAAGGACCTTGGGAAGTGGTTCCCAAATCTGTTCTGGAGGACCTCCAGCCACTCATGTTTTCAGGATACTGAAATAAATAATATGTAGGAGAAAGGTAGTGGCTGCCTCATGACTCACTGGCCCTGTGTTGATTTTAGGTTTCTTCAACTATTGCTGCTGCCACTGCAGAAACATCTACAGCATTGCAGGCTGAGGAGCAGAGGAAAGAGGAGAGACAAAAAGAGAGAGGGGGGGAAGGCTGCCACTTGGCAGGGGTAAAGAAGGTAGCCAAAGAAGGGACTGATGCTGAATAATAGATTAGGGGTGCAAAAAGAGAGAAGGTCTGCTGTTACTCCTGGGCAGAGATGTGGAGGAGAGGGGACTCCTGCTGCTGGGCAGGGGGTGGGTGAGGGTGAAAGATGGATGCAAAAAAGTAGTGAGGCATGGGAGAAAAAGAGGAAGACCTAGGGCAATTGGTAGGGGAGATGCAGGGCAAAGAGTGGGGGGAGAAAGAGAAGGACTCAGGATACAGAGTGGCTTGGAGGGCTGCAAGGCGTTGTGAGGGAGAAATAGGATTAAGGGCAGAGTGGAGAGGGGAATACAGGGGAAGAGAAAGGGATTGCTGGGCATGGGATGGTAGAAGAGGTGGATGCTGGGTAGAAGGGAGGAGAGAGAAGGGGTGCCTCACTGAGGCTTCCAACACTAAAAGGACAAATGTGCCTTTGCTGCTAAAGGAGAAAGCACTGTGTCAGAGTAGACACTGGTAAGTGAAAGAGGGGGAGGCAGCGTAACTCTGTATATCTGCCCCAGGTGCAGAAAAAGCTGGACCCAGCTCTGGATTGGGCATTCATAAATCACAGATTCAGATTTCCTTAAGGATAAAATATCCATTCATAGTAGACCACAGAATTCTAATCATAGCCCATCTTGCATAACTTCAATTACAAAAGCAAAAAATGAATATCAATGACAATTTATAATAAATTATTTTTTTAATGTAAATATGACCATCACTTATCTTTTCAAAGCAGACTGCAGCTCAGCAATCAAATTCCATGTTCAATATCCATTGTACTTCATTGCATATACACCAACCTAAAACCCATCATTGGTATAAAAAGGAGAACCTCAATATTGCTATGTTTCGGTGATTATGCCACCTGTTTGGGGGCTTGAAATTCTATAATACTGCACAGTCCTTCCTATGACAAAACCAACCAATATTAAATATCAGCTAAGAGTCACATGATAAACTGTGAACCAATCACATTATAGGCATCAATCAAATGTACCAATTAAAAAAAGAATGGCAATAAGAAAATTTTCTTGGTAAGACTAGACATAAATAATAACAATCATAATAAAAATTCCCATTCCATATCGAGCATGAGACCCAAAGAATGAATTGTTTGAAGTTTGAAAATCCATCAGTAAAATTATAAGAACATAAGATTTGCCATACTGGGTTAGAACTTCGGTTCATCAAGCCTAGTATCTTGTTTCCAAGAATGGCCCATTTAGGTCACAATACCTGGCAAGATCCCAAACGGCCGATGGATTCCATGCTGCTTATCCCAGGGCTAAGTGAGGATTTTCCCAAGTTCACATTAATAATGGTTTTTGGACTTTTCTTCCAGGAACTTGTCCAAACCTTTTTTAATCCCAGCTATACTAACAGTTTTTATCACATCTTCAAGCAACAAATTCCAGAGTTAAATTATGCGTTGAGTAGAAAAATATTTTCTCATATTTGTCTTAAATGTATTTCCTAGTAACTTCATTGCATGTCCCCTAGTCTTTATACTTTTTGAAAGAGCAAACAACCAATTCACGTTTAACCATTTCTTACCAAACTACCAGGGAGCCTAGAAAGCTGTACACATAGCTTGATGCAGTGGAGCAAAAAGTGAGAAAAATGGTGAAAGACTTTTGCGAGTGTTCTGTTCTCTCGGGGTTATCTCCTTGATCAAGTCTGAAAGTGCATCGTCTACATTTAGATGGCAAGTGTGAGACACGATCACGTGCACTGCAGAAAGATCTGTTGAACACTGGTATGATTGACCAAGGAGCCATTTTCACTTCCTTGGCTTCTGGAGGTGATATGGCAGTGGGAAGATCTTTCAGAGAGGAGAAAACGGTGAGTGGGACATCCATTCATTTATTTATTTAAAAGTTTTTATATACTGCTTTATACAACTGGGTAATTGATCTATGCAGTTTACAAATTGGTTACATACATAAGTAAAAAATGAAATAACAGAAATAAAACAAGTTAAGATAAAATAAAAGCAATATACAATAACAGACTAAAAATTAAAACTTAGGCCTGGATTTATCAAAATGTAGTAAATATCGCATGCAATAGGAAAAGGGGTGTGTTTTATGGTAATAGCTTGTTTACCGCAAAGTGCGCTATCTTACCGCTTTGCATAAGTATTACTGCAGAGTGTGAAGCCAGCCCACTTGGCCAGAAATCCTGCCCCCAAATTCTCCCCCTTTTCCAAATTAACATCACACCATGCGTTATGGTGCTCTTTGTGTATATTATGGTGTTTTCACATCTGTTATGGTGTTTTTCGCATGCAAAAACACCTTAACGTACCTTAACATGCAAAAATACTCAAAAAAAAAATACTCAAAAAAAAAACACATACTCAAAGGATACACAAAATTTCTTCAAATACCGACCTCCTTTTCAATCTGATCTTCTCCTGCAAGAACTGGGTTCTCAGCTTTCTAATCTCGACCTCTCTAACATAAATAACGCCATCCAATCCTGGTTTCAAATTACTGAAGAAACCGCTAACAACATTAACCCAGAGAAAATCAAACGTCTAAGGAACAAAAGAGAACAACAAAACCCCTGGTTTAACACCACTCTTAAAAATATGAAAACGGCTCTCAGGAAAATCGAAAAAGAGTGGCAAAAAAACAAACAGCCACTATTTCAGCAGAAATACCGCACACACCTAGCCACCTACAAAAAAGCCATCCTGAACACGAAACGTGATTACTACAGTAAAAAAATAAATAACTCAGCCAACAAATCTAAATCATTGTTCAACATAGTAAACAACCTCATCGCCGAAAACAACAATCACAATACCACCACAACAAAAAATTTAAGCCAAGACTTAGCTATCTTCTTCAAGAACAAAATCTCAAAAATTACTGACGCCTTCAACACCCCATCAATCATAGAAAAGCATCCTTCATTAAACTTAAGTCCTTGGCTTGAATTCAATCCCATCTCCAACTTGGAAACTGAGAAAATGCTGAAAAAAATAAACCCTGCACGTCATGATATGGACACCATCCCAACCCGAGCTCTAAAGGAAATCGCTCATCCCATAGCCCCAACTATAGCAGCAATCAACAAATCTCTTATTGAGGGTGAGCTTCCTACCAAACTAAAAATCGCTACTATCACGCCACTACTTAAGAAAAAAAACCTCAACCCAGAAGATTTAAACAACTACCGCCCAATTTCAAACCTTCCCCTCTTTGCCAAATTGACAGAAAAGGCGGTTCTGAAACAACTAAATAAACACCTTGATGACCATAATATTCTATTTCCCACACAACACGGCTTTAGAAAATACCTAAGTACAGAAACCCTTCTACTCAATCTTTCTGACACATTATTAAGAGGCCTCGATAACAAACTAGATCACCTTCTGATCCTCCTCGATTTGTCAGCAGCCTTTGACACAGTGGACCACAAAAGGCTTATTTTTAGTCTGGAATCCATTGGTCTCGCTGGAAAAACCCTCAACTGGTTTTCCTCTTTCCTTAAAAACAGATTTTTCAAAGTTTCCTACAACAGCTTTTCATCTGAGGCCATCCCTCTGGATACGGGAGTTCCTCAAGGGTCGGCTTTATCACCCATTCTCTTTAATATCTACCTTCTTCCTTTATGCCATCTCTTAACTAGCCTTAACATCATTTTCTACATGTATGCTGATGACATACAACTTCTCATTCCCATTACTTCGTCTTTAGAAGATTCAATGTCAAAAGCAGCCTCACACCTTGAAGCAATACGAAAACTACTAAACAACCTAAAATTATGCTTAAATATGAGCAAAACAGAATGTATACTAATCACAAGGAAAAATTCTGGTATAACATACACTCCTCCCTTCCAATTTGACAACATTCAAATTCAACTCAAAGACAACGTTAAAGATCTGGGTTTCTGGCTAGATAATGAGCTAAATCTTAAAAAACACATCGCAGCAAAAACAAAAGAAGGCTTCTTCAAAATTCAAATACTCAAACACCTTAAACCGCTGCTTCACCCCCGGGATTTCAGAACCGTTCTTCAAACCCTCATCTTCTCCAGTATTGACTACTGCAACTCCCTTCTAATTGGCCTTCCCAATGCAACCTTAAGACCACTGCAGTTACTCCAACATGCAGCTGCCAGAGTCCTGACTGGTAAAAGAAAATCCGACCATATATCCCCAGTACTCCACAACCTACAGTGGCTCCCTGTTAAAAAAAGAATAGAGTACAAAGTCATCACAATTCTACATAAGACAATTCACAAAGCAGACTTCACTGCCCTGGACAATATTATACATCTGCATAAACCATCACATATAACAAGATCTACATATAAAATTCAGCTGGATGTCCCTTCATTACCACAAGCCAAACTTTCCTCCACCAGAAATAGAGCCATTTCTATAGTCGGCCCAAAATTATGGAACTCTTTACCTCTACACCTCAATTCACAAGAAAATCTTAAATCCTTTAAAAAGGAACTTAAAGAATGGCTACTCTCACAGTCTTACAATGACTGTTCACCCAATGATAACAGAGCATAAATCCTTTTTCATATCCACCTCTCGCCCCCTTTTTTATTCCAACAATCCTTCTGACTCTCGCCCGACTTGCAGAAACCTTCTTTCTCTTTAACGGCTTCAACCGTCAACTTCAAGAACTGCATACATTCTTATCTATTGTTCAATGTACTTGTTAACTTTTACTAAGTTAATACTCTGTTTCTATCTGTTTTAATGTTATGAATTTAAATGTAACTGGTTCGTTGTAATGTAAACCGGAGTGAAGGCATTGTCAGCTGTACCTCGGTATATAAACAAATGCTAAATAAATAAATAAATAAATAAATAAATAAATAAACAAAAACACCATAAAGCAATTTGATAAATGACCTCCTTAAATAGTCAAGTAAAAGTAAAAAAAGAGCAATGGTTTGTTGACATAGTTTGGGACTGGAAACTCACCCAGGTCTTTCCACTAGCCAAGCCCCAGTAGTCACCCTTGACTCCAATTGGAAGGCCCTGACTAAGCTGGATTCTTCAGTATAAAATTCTCCTGGAGACTTGAGCTGTTTAGCTCAGTGTATGAACAGGATCATTCAGGTCCCAGGACTCTTGCTTGAAGAAAGTTAAGACTAATGTGGAAAATTTGTAAAAACATTGACTACTTAGAGGTTAGTTCTAAGATAATACAGGATAAGATGTTACTTTACTAGAAAATGGAGCAATCTGAAAAATTTTCAAGAGCATTAAATCTATAGTTATTGTATTTCCCAAAATTGTAGATTTTTCCTGAAGAGATGTCTTTTAAAAAGGATCTTAGGAAGGTTCTAGGACTCTGCAGGCTGGACTGGAGCTGTGTGGAGGTAAGAGTGAACTGGACCACAGGAACAGACTGGAGCTACTTGGAGGTAAGGGTGAACTGGAACAGACTGGAACCACATGGAGGTAAGAGTGAAACTCAGAAACACTGGAACAGAGTGCAGGTAAGCATGGAACAGGAACTCAGACAAGGACTGAAACTGACTAAGACAGGACAAGACAAGGACAACACAAAACATGAAACAAAGTCCGAAGGCAGCATAGGCAAGAAAAGCCACGAAGGGCAAGACAGAAGAGACCTAGAGTCAGGAAGAGGCCTAGGGAGGCCTAAGGGCTAGGCCTAAGGTCAGGGAAGGCCCAAACAAGGAAAGGCCCAGAGGCCACAAGGCAAAGAAAAGGGAGAGTGAAGTCAGAAGGTCCAAAGGACAAAGCAAGGCAAAACGAGATCAGAAAGTCCAGAGGCCACGTGGCAAAGCAAGGATGCAAGACGGAAGTGGCTAGAGCAATGATGGCAAAATCCAGTCCTCAAGTGCCACAAAGAGACCAGGTTTTCAGGATATCTACAACCAACATGCATGAGAAAGATGTGCATGCACTGCCTCAATTGTTTGCAAATCTATCTCATGCATATTCATTGTGGATATCCTGAAAACCTGCCTGTTTGTGGCACTTGAGGACTAGAGTTTGCCATCACTGGGCTAGAGCAAGGAGTACAAAGGAACTCGATGCCTAAGCAATGAGACAAGGGACAGATAGGGTTAAATAAAACTAGAGTTTGGGCATGGTGCAGGCAGGCAAGAGGAGCTTGGACAGCCAGGAGAGTGTGCTGAAGGAGGTCCCCTGGTGGAGCAGAGGATGTAAGACTGGCTGAGGCAAGAAACTAGAGATATGCTGGAGAGTACAGTTCAGAACAGGGCTCACCAGGGTCCTCTAGTGGAGGGGAGGCTGCACAGCAGCTGGAACCATAATAGTAACCCCCCACCTTTAAGATCCCCTCCTCCTGGGTCCCATTTCTTTACTGGGTGGATTGACTCTGGATAGGTGCCCTCTTCTGGGCAGACTGGCTGAGACAAAGTGCTTTCTGTTGGTCACACTTGCTGTAAGCAGGCCCCCCCCCTGCTGGGCAGACTGGCTGTGAGCAGGTACCTCCTGCTGGCTGAGGCTACTTCCAGAGCAGTACTGGTGACTGTGGCTCCTCCTGGAGCAGCAGGGCTGGATTGGACCCCTCCTGGAGCAGTAGGGCCAGACTGGCTGCAGATGAAAGAGAGTTGGCTGCAGGGTCAGTTGCAGTTAAGAACATAAGAACATAAGAAAATGCCATACTGGGTCAGACCAAGGGTCCATCAAGCCTAGCATCCTGTTTCCAACAGTGGCCAATCCAGGCCATAAGAACCTGGCAAGTACCCAAAAACTAAGTCTATTCCATGTAACCATTGCTAATGGCAGTGGCTATTCTCTAAGTGAACTTAATAGCAGGTAATGGACTTCTCCTCCAAGAACTTATCCAAACCTTTTTTAAACACAGCTATACTAACTGCACGAACCACATTCTCTGGCAACAAATTCCAGAGTTTAATTGTGCGTTGAGTAAAAAAGAACTTTCTCCGATTAGTTTTAAATGTGCCCCATGCTAACTTCATGGAGTGTCCCCTAGTCTTTCTACTATCCGAAAGAGTAAATAACCGATTCACATCTACCCGTTCTAGACCTCTCATGATTTTAAACACCTCTATCATATCCCCCCTCAGTCGTCTCTTCTCCAAGCTGAAAAGTCCTAACCTCTTTAGTCTTTCCTCATAGGGGAGTTGTTCCATTCCCCTTATCATTTTGGTAGCCCTTCTCTGTACCTTCTCCATCGCAATTATATCTTTTTTGAGATGCAGCGACCAGAATTGTACACAGTATTCAAGGTGCGGTCTCACCTTGGAGCGATACAGAGGCATTATGACATTTTCCATTGTATGCATTCCTTTTCTAATAATTCCCAACATTCTGTTTGCTTTTTTGACTGCCGCAGCACACTGAACCGACGATTTCAATGTGTTATCCACTATGACACCTAGATCTCTTTCTTGGGTTGTAGCACCTAATATGGAACCCAACATCGTGTAATTATAGCATGGGTTATTTTTCCCTATATGCATCACCTTGCACTTATCCACATTAAATTTCATCTGCCATTTGGATGCCCAATTTTCCAGTCTCACAAGGTCTTCCTGCAATTTATCACAATCTGCTTGTGATTTAACTACTCTGAACAATTTTGTGTCATCTGCAAATTTGATTATCTCACTCGTCATATTTCTTTCCAGATCATTTATAAATATATTGAACAGTAAGGGTCCCAATACAGATCCCTGAGGCACTCCACTGTCCACTCCCTTCCCCTGAGAAAATTGCCCATTTAATCCTACTCTCTGTTTCCTATCTTTTTGCCAGTTTGCAATCCACGAAAGGACATCGCCACCTATCCCATGACTTTTACTTTTCCTAGAAGCCTCTCATGAGGAACTTTGTCAAACGCCTTCTGAAAATCCAAGTATACTATATCTACCGGTTCACCTTTATCCACATGTTTATTAACTCCTTCAAAAAAGTGAAGCAGATTTGTGAGGCAAGACTTGCCCTGGGTAAAGCCATGCTGACTTTGTTCCATTAAACCATGTCTTTCTATATGTTCTGTGATTTTGATGTTTAGAACACTTTCCACTATTTTTCCTGGCACTGAAGTCAGGCTAACCGGTCTGTAGTTTCCCGGATCGCCCCTGGAGCCCTTTTTAAATATTGGGGTTACATTTGCTATCCTCCAGTCTTCAGGTACAATGGATGATTTTAATGATAAGTTACAAATTTTTACTAATAGGTCTGAAATTTCATTTTTTAGTTCCTTCAGAACTCTGGGGTGTATACCATCCGGTCCAGGTGATTTACTACTCTTCAGTTTGTCAATCAGGCCTACCACATCTTCTAGGTTGAATGAGAGCTCTTTGCCTGGCTGACTGCAACTGGATTCAAACTGAACCTCTTCTGGCCCTGGCTCTCTGGTTCTGGTGTTTAGCTTTCTGTTAGAAAGAACACACTCTATTCTCAGACATCTCACAGAAGAGCTTATTAGCTGGTGCTGGCCTGCAGCTGGGAAGGACTGAGCTCTGCAGAGGCTAATTAATCCCTGCTGCTTTGGGTAAACAGAGGTATAAGGAAGAGTGAATCACTGCAAATAAGGTTAGTGCTAGTTTTTTCTGATACAGTTGGTGCAGGTTTTACAATTGTAATTCCAGAACTGATTAGTGCTTTTCCTCTTGGCCCTGGTTCTCTGTCTGGCTTTACTGATACAGATTTAAGGTTACTTGAAGGAAAGGTTTTCACAGAGTTCATGCTGGTAGTGAGGAGCAGCGGTTTTAATGCAGGAGCTGATTTCTTCTCTCCATAGGCTGCATTTGTGTTCCTATGCACAGGGTTTAAATTGGTCAGGCAAACTGGGGTTTCTTAAAGTGTTGTATTAAGAGTTTTTGCAGCAGTCTGCACACAGCCTGGATTAATTTTCCCCTGGCTCAGGCTCTGCGTTTAAAGGAGTTCTGGTCATTTTAAGAATTGGCTTGATGCCCCCCTCCAAATGGGGCAGGGTCTCTCTGGAGGGATATAGCTAGTAAGGCAGGGGCAGTTCCACCAGCTTGGGTTAGGAGAATAACAGTGCAAACAGTGGGGAAATAAAAAAGCATTTTTTACTCTACACTCATTGCATGTGCAAGCACTGTGGTTGAGGAGCTGACATGCTATATATTGAGTAGTGTGGAGGGTTTCAAAGTCAGACAGGTAGTTCAGGAAAAATACTGTTCAACTGTGAAGATATTATTGTCTGAATTAAATGCAGATTCACCGGACTGGTTCAGGGTCCTGCCCCCACTCCTAGAAGCTTTGTCATTCTGTTGTGGCTAGTTGCTGCAGGAATGTGGTGGACACCACATCTAGGATAGCATGGCTAGCCTTGGGTGGTTCACTGAGGCTAGAGCAAGGCAGGCTATGCAGGCTAGGCTGGACAGGAGCTCAGGAATGTACTGGAGCTGTGTAGAGGTAAGGGTGAACTGGAACCCAGGAACAGAATGGGGAGGTGAAGGTGAACTGGAACAGACTAGAGCTGCCTGGAGGTAAGAGTGAACTGGAATACAGGAACAGACTGGAGCTGCCTGGAGGTAAAAGTGAATTGGAACGCAGGAACAGACTGGAGCTGCCTTGGAGGTAAGGGTGAACTGGAGCTGCCTTGGAGGTAAGGGTGAGCTGGAGCTGCGTGGAGGTAAGGGTGAGCTGGAACACAGGAACAGACTGGAGCTTCGTGGAAGTAAGAGTGAACTGGAACACAGGAACAGACTGGAGCTTCATGGAGGTAAGAGTGAAACTGAGGAACACTGGAACAGAATACTGGTAAACGTGGAACTGGAACTCAGACAGGGACTGGAACTGACTAAGACAGGGCAAAACAAGAACAACACAGAACAAGAAACAAAGCCTGAAGGCAGTGTAGGAAAGAAAGTCCTTGAGGGGCAACACAGAAGAGGCCTAGGGTCATCCTGAGGCCTAGGGATCCTCAGGATTAGGCCAGAGGTCAGGAAAGGCCCAAAGATCTAGAGGCCACAAAAAGGGCTCCAGGGGCGATCCAGGAAACTACAGACTGGTTAGCCTGACTTCAGTGCGAGGAAAATTAGTGGAAATTGTTTCTAAACATCAAAATCACAGAACATATAGAAAGACATGGTTTAATGGAACAAAGTCAGCATGGCTTTACCCAAGGCAAGTCTTGCCTCACAAATCTGCTTCACTTTTTTGAAGGAGTTAATAAACATGTGGATAAAGGTGAACCGGTAGATGTAGTATACTTGGATTTTCAGAAGGTGTTTGACAAAGTTCCTCATGAGAGGCTTCTAGGAAAAGTAAAAAGTCATGGGATAGGAGGCGATGTCCTTTCGTGGATTGCAAACTGGCTAAAAGACAGGAAACAGAGAGTAGTATTAAATGGACAATTTTCTCAGTGGAAGGGAGTGGACAGTGGGAGTGCCTCAGGGATCTGTATTGGGACCCTTACTTTTCAATATATTTATAAATGATCTGGAAAGAAATACGATGAGTGAGGTAATCAAATTTGCAGATGATACAAAATTGTTCAGAGTAGTTAAATCACAAGCAGAATGTGATAAATTGCAGGAAGAACTTGTGAGACTGGAAAATTGGGCATCCAAATGGCAGATGAAATGTAATGTGGATAAGTGCAAGGTGATGCATTTAGGGAAAAATAACCCAGGCTTTAGTTACACAATGTTGGGTTCCATGTTAGGTGCTACAACCCAAGAAAGAGATCTAGGTGTCATAGTGGATAACACATTGAAATCGTCGGTTCAGTGTGCTGCGGCAGTCAAAAAAGCAAACAGAATGTTGGGAATTATTAGGAAGGGAATGGTGAATAAAACGGAAAATGTCATAATGCCTCTGTATCGCTCCATGGTGAGACCGCACCTTGAATACTGTGTACAATTCTGGTCGCTGCATCTCAAAAAAGATATAATTGCGATGGAGAAGGTACAGAGAAGGGCTACCAAAATGATAAGAACATAAGATTTGCCATACTGGGTTAGAACTTCGGTTCATCAAGCCTAGTATCTTGTTTCCAAGAATGGCCCATTTAGGTCACAATACCTGGCAAGATCCCAAACGGCCGATGGATTCCATGCTGCTTATCCCAGGGCTAAGTGAGGATTTTCCCAAGTTCACATTAATAATGGTTTTTGGACTTTTCTTCCAGGAACTTGTCCAAACCTTTTTTAATCCCAGCTATACTAACAGTTTTTATCACATCTTCAAGCAACAAATTCCAGAGTTAAATTATGCGTTGAGTAGAAAAATATTTTCTCATATTTGTCTTAAATGATAAAGGGGATGGAACAGCTCCCCTATGAGGAAAGACTAAAGAGGTTAGGACTGTTCAGCTTGGAGAAGAGACGACTGAGGGGGGATATGATAGAGATGTTTAAAATCATGAGAGGTCTGGAACAAGTAGATGTGAATCGGTTATTTACTCTTTCGAATAATAGGACTAGGGGGCATTCCATGAAGTTAGCAAGTAGCACATTTAAAACTAATTGGAGAAAATTCTTTTTCACTCAACGCACAATAAAGCTCTGGAATTTGTTGCCAGAGGATGTGGTTAGTGCAGTTAGTGTAGCTGGGTTAAAAAAAGGTTTGGATAAGTTCTTGGAGGAGAAGTCCATTAACTGCTATTAATCAAGTTTACTTAGGGAATAGCCACTGCTATTAATTGCATCAGTAGCATGGGATCTTCTTGGTGTTTGGGTAATTGCCAGGTTCTTATGGCCTGGATTGGCCTCTGTTGGAAACAGGATGCTGGGCTTGATGGACCCTTGGTCTGACCCAGCATGGCATGTTCTTATCTTATCTTATCTAAAGAGTGAAATCAGAAGGCCCAAAGAACAAGGCAAGGTAAAACAGAGATCAGAAAGCCCAGAGGCCACAAGGTGAAGCAAAGAAATGCCTTAGAAGGCCACAAGACAGAAGTGGCTAGAGCAGTGATGGTAAAATCCAGTCCTCAAGTGCCACAAATAGGCCAGGTTTTCAGGATATCTCCAATGAATATGCATGAGAAAAGTTTGCATGCGCTGCCTCCATTGTATGAACATCTATCTCATGCATATTCATTGTGGATATCCTGAAAACCTGGCCTGTTTGTGGCACTCGAGGACTGGAGTGCACCATCACTGGGCTAGAGCAAGGAGTTCAAAGGAACTAGATGCCGAAGCATTGAGGCAAAGGACCAACACAGGGTTTAAATAGAACTGGACCCTAGGCATGGTGCAGGCAGGCAAGAGGAGCTTGGTCAGCCAGGGGAGAGTGCTCAAGGAGGCCCCCTGCTAGAGCGGAGGCTGAAAGGCTGGCTGAGGTAAGAAACCAGGGACATGTTGGAGAGTATAGTTCAGAACAGGGTTCACCGGAGTCCTCTGGTGGAGGGGAGGGCTGCACAGCAGCCGGAACTGTAACATGGCCTGCATAAACAGGTGTGCAGATCATACATTTGCACAAGGTAGAAATTTCTGGGGAGCAGGAAAAAGCAGCTCAACAACAACAAGTCCTATCAACTACTCAAACTCAAAATACTGTCAGAGCTTCATCTTCATATCTGTGATACATACAATAATATAGCTATTCCATGCAATATTTTTCACTATGGCTTTGTTTATTTTTCTGTTTTAGACTTTATGATTTTTCAAATTCCTCAATTTGCTTTGGAGGTAATTTTAAAAGGAGTTACACTTGTAAATGTAACATTCTATCATAGGAATTTAAAAAAGCCATTTATGTGCATAAAGTGCATTTGCACGTGAATATCCTATGGACAATTCGGTGGCATATTTTGTAGCAATTTTCAAAAGCCCACATACACAGCTAAAGTGCAATTACGTGTGTAAAACCCAATTTATGCATGCAAATGCTTTTTAAAATCGGGCCCTTTGTGTCTTTGCCTCTGACAAGATCCTTAGTTGGTAGCTCTCAGTTTTCTACTATTTCTAGGGGCTTAGAAAGTGAGGTTAAGTTCCTCCTGGAAAGGGAAAGCACGAAAAAGTAATATCTGCTAATTCATGTTCTCATCCTCTTTCATCTGCCAGCCACAGTCATTTGAGATGAAAGTGTTTAATAAGCACTCAGCAGGTGAAGGTTGGGGTGCCACAGGGTTCAGCCCTTTCGGCAATGTTGTTTAATATATATCTCGCCCCCATTACCAAATTGCTAGTTACCATCTCAGATGGGTATAAGATCTATGCTGATGACATTCAGTTTTATATAAAAGTTCAGAATTCATGGCAGGAAACAGTGAATTCGTTATCCTTGTGTTTGGATACTATTAAGCAATAGTTGAAGCACAATAAGTTGTTGCTAAATACTGGTAAGACCACAATGTTGTTAATTCATCGACCTCATTCCGAACCTTTACAGGACACTATCTCAATAGACAATTTCTCATTTTCTCTTACTAAACCTATCAAGAGTCCAGGCATCATGATTGACTCTACCTTATCTTTTAAACCTCAAATAAAATTGCTGATTAAAACAGGCTTCTTTAAACTTCGGCTGTTAAGAGGCCTTCGTCATTTGTTGTATGACAAAGAGTTTTTGATGGTTGTTCGTGCCATTATTTTTCCGCACATTGACTACTGTAATGGGTTATATATTGGTTTACCGAAGTGTTTAATTCAATCAGTACAACTTTTGCTAAACTCAGCTGCCAGGCTGGTTTCTCACACAAAGCACTTTGAAAAGATCTCACCAACCCTAAGTAGACTTAACTGGTTACCAGTGAATGAACATATAGTGTTAAAAATAGGCATGTTAGTGTACAAGCTTCGTGCGTCAGATTCTACCTTTTGGTTTAATGTACTGTTACGGATTTATAATCCAGTTAGATGTTTGAGATCTTCACAATGTAATTTGCTAGAGATTCCCTCAATTCGCCATGCCCGTTTATCCTGTACTAGGGAGACTTCTTTCTCCATTGCGGCACCCATTCAATGGAACCTTCTTCCTTTGAACCTCAGATCTTTAGAAGATGTTAAAAAATTTAAAACGGCATTTAAGGAATATCTGCTTCATTGTGCGTTCAATGATAAATGAGGCTGCATGAATGTTCTTAATCTGCTCATTAAAAGATATATGACGATTTATTAATTGAATATTCAATTTTTGGAATATGCTCTTATGTCTAAAATAGTAAATGTACCATTAATATTTGGTATTTTGTGGCTTGGTTTCTGTGAAGCTGAAATCTGTTGTTTGTATTTTATTTTGTTTTTATTATGTATGTACCCTTGTATATCGCCTAGGCCTTGTTAAGTGTTAGGCGATTAATAAATTTTAATAAAAAAAAATAAATAAAAAAATAATAAAATGAAACTCTTCTTCTATTAAGTCTCTTCTTTCTGCTTTAATATTCTCATAATCCTTTTCCTGGGCTCTGCTCTCTAACTGCAATAGCTAGGGAGGCTTCCTAGTAGATTTAGTGCATTTAATTGTCCTCTCTTGTTGATTTGTGTTACAATAGCCTTGTGTAAAAAAAACAAAAAAAAAAAAAAAAAACTACACTATTTATTTAGTGAACCAATAGTGTTTGTTGCTGATGAAAAACTTGCCAACACTGGAGATGGAGATAGAGACAGAGAGGCCAAAGGAGAGGTAAGGGAGAGGGGTAAAAAGGAGCCACATGGGAGGGTGATCCAAACAATTTACATGATATTAGGCTCCATACTCGGAATCACCACCCAGGAAAAAGTTGTAGATGGCATGGACAATATGTTGAAATTCTTGGCTCAGTGTGTGGTAGTAGTCAAAAAAAAAAAAAAAGTAAACAGAATGTTAAGAATTATTAGGAAAGGAATGAATAATAAAATAGAGAATATCATGATACCTCTATCTTGCTCCATGGTACAACAGCATCTAGAGTACTGTGTGCAGTTCTGATCATTACATCTCAAAAAAGATATAGCAGAATTGGAAAAGGTTCAGAGAAGGGCAACCAAAATGATAAATGCAATGGAATAATTCCACTCTGTAGAAATGCTAAAGAGGTTAAGCCTCTTCAGCTTGGAGAAAAGATGGCTGAAGGGAAATATGATAAAGAGCTTTATCATGAATGGAGAGGAATGGTTAAATGCAGATCAGTTGTCTACACTTTCAAAAAATAAAAGACTTTAAAGTTACTAAGTAACACATTTTAAAACAAATTGGAAAAAATACTTTTTCACTCAATGCACAATTAAGCTCTGGAATTCATTGTGGGAGGATGTGTTAAAGGCAGTTTATTTAGCTGGGTTTAAAAAAGGTTTGGACAAGTTCTTGGAAGAAAAGTCCATAAACTTGGAAGAAAAGTCCAGGAAGACTTGAATAAAGCAACCGCTTATTCTTGGTCAAAAGCATCATGAGGTTTGATATTCAAAGTGATTTAGCACTGTTTAGCTAGATAAGCAGGATTTATGCAGCTAAGTAGCAGCCACTGAATATGTGCCTATTTTCAGCAGCCACTGATTAACCTTTTAAGTCCTTTATACAGCTAAAAGTTACATGCACAAACAGTAGGCGTATACTGGGTGGATCATGGATGGAGCGAGTTAGCCATATGATTTATACGGCTAGCTACCAATATTCAGAGTTAGCCGCATAGGTATATGTGTAAGTTTAGATGCCCCATAGAGCAGGTCTAAACTTAGCCAGGTAGACTTATTCTCCTATGTGCGTATATATACACACGTATATTCAGTGGCTTCGCCATGCCGCTGAATATACATCTTAACTCAGCCAGATAAGTTCTAAACAGCTAAATTACTTACACGGCCAACTTTGAATATCTAGCTCATGGAGTCTTATCCACTATTTGGAATACTTCCAGATACTTAAAACTTGGAGTGGCCAGTGGACTTGATGCACCCTGCCAGTATGGCAGTTCTTATGTTAATGTGGGCATTTAATAGTGTTCCCATCTGCAAATAATCATGGGGGTCCAAACAAATTCTTAGCTCCCCTGTGCATGGCTTTTCTACCATTGGCATCAAATATACCTGTTCTGTGGACTCATCAGCTTTGACAGCTATACCAAGTTTTTATATTCTGTTTATTTCTTTGGCAGGTCTCTCTCTCTCTCTGTGCCAGGGGAATTCTACATGGAGCAACAGGAGTTATTGTTTAATTCACTTTGATTTTATAATCTCCAGGAAATTTCCCTAATCCAAGTAAAGTATTTCTATTTTCTGTTAATATATCATCAACAGAGGTTCTGTTGCGGAGCGCTCGGAGAGCGATCCCACTTCCTGAGAGAGGTGTGTCCTTGGGCCGCGGCTCGACCCCAGAGGATTCCGAAGAGGGCCGCAGGAGGCGTGGCATGCCCAAGCATGGGTAGGACGGAAGCAAGACTGGAGTGATGACCAGGCGACAGGCCCTCCTCCGGACCTGCACGCTTCGGAAGACCCAACAACGCAATGTTGGTCTTGTGAACAGTCCTCCGACCGTTCCCAGCCCTTTCGGACCTGCCGCAGGGTATGGCACGAAGCGGCAGGCCGGACAGAGGCCAGGACAGCGAAGACTGGAACATAGATTCAGACGAGACTCAGGAACAGGGTACTGGAAGTGCAGACGTAGACTCAGAAGCAATGTACTGGGAGGGCAGACTCAGACTCAAGACTCAGACTGGGAGGGCAGACTCAGAGACAAGATACTGGGCGTGCTGACGTAGACTCAGAAACAAGGTACTGAAGGTGCAGAGGTAGATTCAGAAGCAAGGTACTGAAGATGCAGGGGTAGGTTCAGAGGTGAGGTACTGAAGGTGCAGATGTAGACTCAGGAACAAGGACTGAAGGAAGACATGAACACAGTCCCTTAGGGCACCCTGCTCAGACCACTCCTGGGACTGAGTCAAGGGCCACCCTGTCCCACGCGTCCCCAACACTGCCTTGGAGGGCAGGTTACGGACCACGCGGAGAATGGGAGAATGCAGGAGAGATCCAGGCGAAGCGAACTCCGATGCTGGGATACTGACATCCGAAGCCCCGTCGGCTGGCAGGAAGGGAAGCTCCAAAGCACAGGGACGAATCCCACCTGTTGGCCCCTCCAGGGCCCAACAGGCCAGAAGGCTCAGGAGCCAGACAAGGACGAAGGGCAGAACAAATGGGACTGGATCAGGAACTGGATCTGGCACCGACATCAAGGTAACAGGGAAGAAGCTGGTTTGCTGCACACCGGCAGCCAAGGCAGGAGACAGGGTCAGGAACAAGGACTTCTCAGAGACTTAGAAACGAGGTACATGGCTTGCATCACAGATGGCCCTAACCAGCCCGCCCCGAGGGTTGGTCACGGCCCACGGCGTGGCTTGCCGCGAGGTACCAGGACATTGGAAGACACAGGATCAAGGTGAAGGGCTTTTCAGAGACTTAGAAACGAGGTACATGGCTTGCATCACAGATGGCCCTAAACAGCCCGCCCCCAGGGCTGGTCATGGACCACGGTGTGGCTTGCCGCAAGGTACCAGGACATTGGAGGACACAGGATCAAGATGCTAGATTTCAGGAGATTCAAGGCAAGGTACTTAGCTTTCAGGCGAGTTTCAGGATCAAGGTACAAGGCTTGTAACATCTGGACTGGATCATGGATACTGGATAAGAATCAGACCTCAAGGCAGGAACAGGAACAGGCAAACATCAGGACTGGAACAACTGAAGACATCAGGACTGGAACAACTGGACAAGAAGCTTCAACGGAAAACATGGAACACTGGACCTTGCAGAAGGCTGGAACACAAGGCAGCTCCTGGAACGAGGATCTCAGGAGTGACCAACTCCTTGCGAAGGCAAAGACAGACTGAACGTTGAACCCCTTTGTAGAGCTGAGGTGGACAACGCCCAGGGAGGAGCCAGCAGGGGTCACACCTGGCTGGCCCTTGAAGAACAGACGAGAGGCGCGCGCCCGCGCTCTAGGGAGCTGGAGTGAAGAGCTGGAAGCTGGTGGCGTCCTCAGCCACGTGGAAAACCCAGGGAAGCAGCGGAGCAGCCCTGGGCTAGAGCTGGGTGAAAGCAGGTCGCTGGAGCGGCTCCCAGCCGCCAGGACTGAAGCAGAGAGAGAGAAGTGCTGGCTGCAGGACGAGCAGGGAGCTGTAGCAGGCTGCAGGCAGAGAGGTAAGGCTGGCTGCAGGGAGCTGTGGGAAACTGCAGGCACCAGCAGGGACGGCTCCCTGCCGGTCGAGGACCCGGGCAGAAGCAGGCACAAGCAGGGACGGCCTCCCTGCTGGCTGAAAGCCCCGGGATCGGCAGAGACGTCGGGGAGACACAGGGGCTGACACAGCTGACTCAGCCACATGGGAAGGCTCCCGGTGGGCAGACCCTGCAGCGCAGGGCTGGAGGCAGCCGGGGAGGAGCCTGGACACTGCAGCAGAGCTGCCGCGGAGGCAGCAGCGTCAGCGGCCCGACTGGCCGCATGGAGGTGAGGGCCTGCCCGCGCTCCTCGCGGGCAGGATCGTAACAGGTTCACGCTGAGAGAACTTTGGTTTTGAGCATTGTAAATAAACAAAAGTAACTATGTTGAGTTTTAAGTCCAGACCAGCTCTGAGTCTGAACACTAAATTGGCCACAGTCTTTATACAATGTAATACTCCAGGCTTTGTTTGCTACATTTGTATTTACAGTCCAACATGTTCATACTTTCACATCCCTTTACTCCCCTTTATATCCATATAGCTTGTGATTGGTGGCTTTCACTGGTACTGGAAACTTTTGCTGCTGAAATATATTTAAAGGTAGCACATTTACTTGCACCCTGTGTTCAGCTTAAACTTTATTTGATTTGGTGTTTTCCCCGCTGCTCTTTCCACAATACTCGGTTAGGTTACTCCTTTTCAGTAACACTTTTGAAGTTAGTGGCTACTGGAAGTGACAATTTTCAGTTGATAAGTCGCCTGAGTCCTCCTGTGAGCCCACATCAATATCCTGCACACTATTAGTTTTCACATCTTAAATGACTGTTCCTTTTACATTTGTGACAGCTTCCATTTGCAGGGCAGTTTTGCCATTCATGTTTGTTCCCATATGTGCCACATTTCTTTTTGGGAGCTTTTCATTTTTATTTTTTTTTACAAAATTATTTTTATTCTGTAACCCGTTACAAATTGCAAATAACTCAAAACAGTTTCAGGGAGTTTTTAAAATTTTGTTTGTGTCTCTTTGGTATCGTATTTGCCTTAAGGCTGTGTGTGCTTTACATAAGAACAGAATATATGCCATACTGGGTCAGACCAAGTGTTGCGCGTCCCGGCCGCAACACCACGGTCAGCCCTGCTCACCTTGCACTCCCGTCAACCAGCTCCGGGCACCCCTCCCTTGTTACCGCAGCCAGTTCATGGCGTCCTCGGGCTTCCAGTTCACCATCCTCCTCATGGCGGAGCTCCCGTCGGGGCTCCACGGCATCAGCGTCCTCTGCAACGCCCCTAGGCACGCACAGCTGATGTGCAGCCCTTTAAAGGGCCCAGGGCAGGAAAACCCGCGGGGGCACCTCCCGTTGACGTCACATAGATGCACTATTTAAGGGAGGCCCTTTCCCCAGGATCTCACCTTGGCAATCGGGACGACACCGTTGGTGTAGTAAGTTTGCTTTCGTGTTCCAGTGTCTCCGTGTTCCTGCGTCCTTTGTTCCCAGTGGCTCCGTGTGTTCCTGTATCCTTCCCAGGTAGTACCTCTCCGGACTGACCTTATGGTACTGACCACTGTCTGCCTGACCATTCTCTTGCCTGCTGCCTGGAACTGACCATTGCCTACCTGACCATTCTCTTGCCTGCCACCTGGAACTGACCCTCGCTTGTCTTGACTGTGCCTGGACTGTTTCTGGTTTGACCCCTGCTTTGGCTGACCTCTCCTGGACTGATATTCTGGCTCTGACCCTTGTGCTTCACTCAGACACTCTCTTCTGGCCTCCTGTTAACATTGGGCCAACCTGCTTGGAAACCAACCACAGCTTCACTTGGCTAGCCCTACAGGCGCTGCCTGTCTCGCTCGGAGGACCTCCCTGAACTGTTGCCTCCATGAGGTCTCCGGAGCTTCCAGTTCAAGTCTAGCTCACCCATTCTGCATCAGCTGCGCACCCTTGCTCGTAGTGGGCCCACCTCTCCACTACCTCTCCGGGAGACCACCGGAGGCCCACCTAAGTCCAGGCGGTCTGGGTACCCAAGGCTCAACCTGTGGAAACCACGGACTGTTATTGGTGAAGCTCCAGCTAGCATCTGTCTCCTTGTGTGCTCCGACTCCTGGTGGCAGGAGCTCTCTGGGTCCGACCAGAGGGCTGTACCAATCCTGCGCCAGGCCAAGGGTCCACCTCCAGCGCAACACCAATGGTCCATCAAACCCAGTATCCTGTTTCCAACAGTGGCCAATCCAAGTCACAATCCAAGGCAAGTACCGACTCCCTTGTAGGCTTTCTGCTTTGGACATATTTTTAAAAGTTTTTATTGTGAGTTTTTGCCTCTATGGCGAAGGAAAGTTCCCTCCGAGGCCGCTCTGAAATCGGAGCGGCCTCGGAGGGAACAGGCAGCTCGCACTGGGCTCGGCGCGCGCAGGTTGCACAAATGTGCACCCCCTTGCGTGCACCGACCCCGGATTTTATAAGATACGCGGCTAAGCGCGTATCTTATAAAATCCGGCGTACTTTTGTTCACACCTGGTCTGCGAACAAAAGTATGCGCTCGCGTATTTTTTAAAAATCTGCCCCCAAGTGAAAAAGAATTTTCTTCAATTTGTTTTAAAATTTGTACCCCCATGGTTCTTCTATTATCTGAGAGAATAAATAACCAATTTACATTAATGTGTTCAAGTCCTTTCATAATTTTGTAGACCTCTATCATATTCCCCCTCAGTTGTCTCTTCTCCACACTGAACAGCCCTAACTTCTTTAGCCTTTCCTCATAGGGCAGCCATTCCATGCCCCTTATCATTTTGGTCGCTCTTCTCTGCACTTTCTCCAGTGTAGCTATATCCTTTTTGAGATGCGGTGACCAGAACTGCACATAGTATTCAAAGTGTGGTCTCACCATGGAGCGATACAGAGGCATTATGACATCCTACGTTTTATTTTCCATTCCCTTCTTAATTTTATTTTTATATACCAACATTCAATCTCAATTGAGATATCACACCGGTTTACATTCAGGTACTGTAGGTATTTCTCTATCCCCAGAGGGCTTACAATCTAAGTTTTTGTACCTGAGGCAATGGAGGGGTAAAGTAACTTGCCCAAGGTCACAAGGAGTGACAGCAGGACTCAAGCCCTGGTCTTCTGGTTCATAGTCCACTGCTCTAACCACTAGGCTATTCCTCCTCCCTTCCAGTCTTGCAACATCCTCCTGCAATTCATCTCAATCCATTTGAGATTTAACCACTCTACATAATTTTGTATCATCCACAAATTAGATCACCTCACTTGACGTACCCATTTCGAGATCATTTATAAATATATTAAAAAGCATAGGTCCAAGTACATATCCCCGAGGCTCTCTACTGTTTACTTTTTTCCAGTGTGAAAACTGACCATTTAATCTCTGTTTCCTGCCTTTTAACCAACTTGCAATCCACAAAAGGACACTTCCTCCTATCCCATGACTTTTTAATTTTCTTAGATGCCTCTCATGTGGGACTTTGTTGAACGCCTTCTGAAAATCCAAATAAATGACATCTACTGTTTTACCTTTGTCCAGATGTTTATTCACCCTTTCAAAAAAAAAAAATGTAGATTTGTGAGGCAAGACTTCCCTTGGGTAAATCCATGCTGCTGTGTCCCATCAAACCATGTCTGTCTAAATGTTTTCTGATTTTATTCTTTATAACAATTTCCACAATTTTTCCTGGCACTGAAGTCAGGCTCACTGGTCTATAGTTTCCCGGATCACCCCTGGATACCTTTTTAAATATAGGGATTACATTGGAAGATGGCCAATCTTCAGATACATTGGATGATTTTAATGATAGGTTACACATTTTTCCTAATAGGTCTGATATTTCATTTTTTTTATTTCTTTCAGAACCCTGGAGTGTATACCATCCGGTCCAGATGATTTACTACTCTTCAGTTTGTCAATCAGGCTTACCACATCTTCCAGGTTCACTGTGATTTGGTTCAGTTGATCCTAATCATCACCCATGAAAAGCTTCTCCGGAATGGGTATCTCTCCAACATCCTCTTCAGTAAACACTGAAGCAAAGAAATCATTTAATCCTTCCACGATAGCCTTATCTTCTCTAAGTGCCCCTTTAATCTCTTGATCATCCAACAGTCTAACCGACTCCCTTGTAGGCTTTCTGCTTTGGACATATTTTAAAAAGTTTTTATTGTGAGTTTTTGCCTCTATGGCAAACTTCTTTTCAAATTTTCTCTTAGCCTGTCTTATCAATGTCTTACATTTAACTTGCCAATTCTTATTCTTTATCCTGTTTTCTTCTGTTTTTTTTGAATGAAGATGTTTTGGCTAAAATAGCCTCTTTCACCTCACCTTTTAACCATGTCAGTAATCGTTTTGCCTTCCTTTCACCTTTCTTAATGCATGGAATACATCTGGTCTATGCTTCTAAGATGGTATTTTTTAACACCTGCTACAAACTTTTTACTTTCGTAGCTGCACCTTTGGTTTTTTTTTTTTCAAACTATTTTTCTCATTTTATCAAAGTTTCCCTTTTGAAAGTTTAGTGCTAGAGCCATGAATTTACATACTGTACCCCTTCCAGTCATTAATTCAAATTTGATCATATGATCACTATTGCCAAGCGGTCCCACCACTGTTACCTCTAACACCAAATCCTGCACCCACTTGAGAATTAGATCTAAAATTGTTCCCTCTCTCGTCTGTTCCTGAACCAATTGTTCCATAAAACTGTCTTTTTATTCCATCCAGGAACTTTATCTCTCTAGCATGCCCTGATGTTTCACTTACCCAGTCAATACAGAGGTAATTTAAATCTCTCATTATTACTGTACTACCAGTTTGGTTAGCTTCCCTAATTTCTCTTAGCATCTTGACCAGGTGGACGGTAGTATACTATCACTGTTCTCTTCCCCAACACACAAGGGATTTCTACCCATAAAGATTCCTACTTCCTTCCTACACATTATCTGTCTGAAATAGTCATTAGGCTTGTGCTGCTTCATAAGCTCTTCCAATGTCAAAGGCTTTGTTTAGATTGAGATCAGCACCAGGATTTATCAATTTCTCATGCACCTTTAAAGAACTTGTATCAAAAACAGTATAATTCTATCATGAATCAAGTCATCAGTGTCAGCAATGCACAGTCCAGCTAACAGTTTTGGGTCTGTCACAAATTGTTTTGTTTGCATCCTGTACCCTTTTGTAGAACTTATCTTGCAAATAGGGGGTTTGCCTTAGGGGTTTGCATACTCTTCATACCTTTTGTAGTAGGCACTGAGTTGCTTATTATCCCTTGTTATGTCTCTCCTTGTATTATAAATGTCCCTACCATTCTCTCCAGCTCATAGTACTCCTACTCAGCATTTCTACAGCACTATACTTTGTATGCAACATTGTACAAACACACAAAAAACCAGTCCCTGCTCAATAGAGCTTACAATCTAATAAGACAAACATACAGGGCGAGAGACTTGGGGAGTTTCATGAAGTGAGACACTGGTCAAAAAGTTAGTTAATGAGGCTAAAAGTAGGTAATCACACCTACACCATTTCAGCTACTCTGAATTCCTAAGCTGGGAGTGAGTGTGTCTGTGTGTGTGTGTGTGTGTGTGTGTGGTGAGGGTGGGGGCATACAGGGTAACAGCTGCTTACCTTGCCAACAAACTCCAACTACTTGCTGAGTCTCAATCTGGAGGGGTGCTGTTACTGGGTAGGGTTCATAAGAAAAACTATCCACATAGAGAGTCACATCACATACCTGGTCTAATTGCCATAGTAGTATTATCTGCTTCATTTCTTGACTTTAGAGGTCCCTTGAAGTTGAGATCTTCATGTTTGTACATTTCCATTACTCCAGAAAGGTTCATACTGGGCAGCTGCAAGTCTGCAAACTCCATGATCAGGTGGAAATGTCATAGGTTATTTGTGGTTGTTTACAAATGTGTGGACTGAAAACTACTTCAGCTTCTGACACCATGTGTTTTGCTTGTTTCGTGTGTAACAGATTGTGAAATGTAAATTGTTAATAAACACTCAGGAGCCATATATATTCAAAGGTGGTCATGATAAAAATGAAACTGTGGAACCCAAAATGGTTCCCTAAACTCTTTCCTAACAAGTCCCAAAACTCTAGATTGCTTCATTATCTATAGTGACACACAGTGTTTATCACAATGTTACACCTCCAATATTACATACTCCCATTCCATCTGGCTGCAGCTCTAAGAGCATTTGCCAAATGCCTGGTGGTTGTAGCTGCCTATGTCAGGAAGAACAATGTCTTAATGTTTCCTTATTTGAACTAATAAGCTAATATTGAGCACTTCCTCGGAGAAGGTGATCCTATACGATCCATACTTTACTCTCCCTAGGGTTTGTACTGAATTATGAAAAGTCCTATCTTGCCCCATAGAGGCTTACCTGAATATTCAGAAGGGGAAAACCTTTCTGCCCTCCTCAGGAAATACAAACTAACTTGTATAGTTCATGCTCTGTCAAACTGCTTTGATTATATATAGAAGACGAGTGCTAAATTCAATAAACATAACATATTTGCCAGTTCATGCCACATGCTCATGCTACATGAAGAAAGCTTAGTAGAATTTGAGACTTCATTGGAATCAGCATTTACTGTACATCTAATGTCCCACAGAATACTTATCTCCAAATCTCTGTAATTCCCTTTTGGTTTTAAAGCACCTAGTTCCAGAGGTTATAGCAAAACCCAGTGCCTTTCTCACCATCCTAGTCCTCCAATCCATCACGCCTGCATCAGACTTCTGACTCTGGGTGCTGGGGTTCCACCAGCAGGGAGGAGGATCTAAGCCTTCAGGACCACAGTGTGGCTGGTGAGTGTCTCACATGGTCTCTCACTCATCACTCTGTGTCCCCAAGGGTACTCACTTGGGCAGTCTTCTAAACCGTCCTCAAGTGGGAGGTAATAAAAACCATGCACTAGACAAGGAGTAATGTTCAACGAAAAAAGGTTTACTGCAACTTAAAATACAATATGCATGCCACGATGGTAAAAATCATCATCATGAACCAAAGACTAATGACTTTTAGTATTACTGCCTCATTATCCATCTCCCAACTTGAATCAGTGTCCATTCCCTAGTGGTTAGAAAGGGAAAAATAGTGCTTCAACAAATGGGGCAGAAAGGTGAAGGCCAAAATAATTCCTCCCCTTAAAATAAGAAAAAAACACTAACTTCCCTTCTGCCCAATAACCCTCCTTCTGTGCACTGCAAGTCCACTTGAATGGTAGATAAGAGAGGCAGTCTCAATCCTGCTTCTTCCAAGAAGGGAGGCTTCCCTTCAAGGCTTGTCAGGTCTCAAAAATAACAGGCCCAAAACAATACGGTAAAAATCTCTCCTCTTTTCTTCTCCCAATGCAGGGAAAATCCATCATTGTCTGTGAAGGCACAAAATATAGGATTTCTCCTTGATATCCCTCCTTGCAGACTGTGGGGGTTATCCCTTCTTGAAGTCTGGTGTTACCAGCACAACCAGCTCCAAACCAAAACTACAGCCAAACACAATTTGAGCAAACTCCACCCAGCTTATATGAGGGAGCTTGACCAATCCCAAAATAAGGTTAATGAACAACACTGGGGAAGATTCCAAAAATATGGATGATGGAAAACCGGTAAGGATGTGAAACTTCTGTTACACATCATTCTCTATTTTTATTTATTTTATTTATGTGTTTTTATATACCACGGCACATTTGGAACATCACCTCGGTTTACATGTAACAATAATGCATCAACAGACTTTACAAATAACACATAGGCGGAATAATATAGAAACAGGGTTTGTACAGTAAACAAATATTGTAACAGGGAGAGACTAACTGGGGGAATTATGTACATTAATGAGGTGGGAGAGTGGCAAGATGAAAGGGGGAGGAAGGGGTGGAGGGGGAGGATATGGAGAAAGGTGTAGCTGGAGAAAAGATTTCTGAGCTTATATTAGGGGGGGGCAACATTGGAGTGGGTGGAACTTCGGACAGGGGGGGGGGGGCGTCCAAGGAGGAGGTGGGGGGGAGGGGGGAAAGGTTCAGGTGAATGCTTGTTTAAACAGCCATGTCTTGAGATTCTGCTTGAATTTTCTTGGACATGGTTCCTGGCGGAGGAAGAGAGGCATGTTGTTCCAGAGAGAAGGACCTATCCACTCTCCTCTGCAGTCAAAATTTTCATTCCCCACAAATTCAACACATTAACCAGATACATCCATCCAGGGTTGGGGTGCACATCTCAACAAAGTTTGCCCTCGAGGAACTTGATTTATTGAAGAGCAAGCACTATATATAAACCTGAAATTAGAGGCTATTTTCAAAACTCTCCTAGGGTTCGAGCCTTGACTAAAAGGAACAGTAGTTAAACTCTAGATAGACAATATGAGGGCAGTGAACTACATAATCAAATGAGGAACATGATCCTCAATGCTATGCCAGGAAGTATGCAAACTTTGGAACTGGGCAATGATAAGAAAGATTCATCTCCATGCCATTCATCTCTTAGACAAGAACAATATCTTAGCAGACTCTGGGGTAGATTTTATAAATCTGCGCCCGTGCGTATTTTTGTTCACGCACCAGGCGCAAACAAGAGTACGCGGGATTTTAATAGATACGCAGGAACTGTCTTTTTGTATGATTTTACAGTGATGCATATGTCGTGTAGTGCTATAGAAATGTTTAGTAGTAGTAGTAATAGTAGTTTTTTGATTCTGTGATGCAAACACCTGATATATGCCTTCCCACCAATACCTCTCATTGCCAAAATGATATTTAAATTAAGAAAAGACGGAGGGGAAATGATTCTAATAACCCCCTTTTGGCCATGCTAAGTCTGGTTTCTGTAGCTTTGAAGTCTAGCTGTCATTCAACCAGTTTGTCTGCAAATTTTCTCAACAATACGAGGGGTCTTTTTTCACCTCAGCCTTCAATTTCTAGCTCTCACGATATGGATATTACTTGTGATGCTTTTACCCACAGATGTAAAAGAAGTCATTTCATCACAAGAAGACCATATATTAGATGTTCAGACAACTTTAAATGGAAAAAGGTTTTCATTTGGTGCACATCTTAAGAACAGAATCCATTTGAATGCTCAACTTCAACACTGCTTCAGTATCTATAAGTCTCTCTGAGGTTGATATTGAGTTTCACTTAGCCTGAGAAGTTCAGACTTATCTGGCTAAGTAGAATCATTTTAATATGTGGTTGCATTCAGCAACCACCAGTTAGCTGAGCAACTATTAATCCAACTAAATATTATCCAGTTAAGTAGAAGGCATCCCAGCGTGGAGCTGCTTAGCCAGATAAGTGCCAATATTCAGCCTTATCCAGCTAAGTTAGCCAGTCAAGGTTAAACCTGCTATTGAGCAGGAGTAAATTTAGCCAAAAAACGTAACCAGCTATTATATAGCTGGGTATATTCAATGGCACAGCTGCACCGCTGAATATCCCAGCCAAGTTAGCCGAATATGTTTATTTGGCTAATTTGCTCAGCCTGACATTCGCTAAATAGGAACCTCTCCAAGTCTAGATTGAAAACCAATTCTATCAGAGTTCACATAAGTGCTATTGCAGCATATCACCAACTTTTGGATGGTCTTCCAGTCTCTCACCTTCCTTTAGTGACAACATTCATTAAAGGCCTCTATTGTCTTCTTCCTCTACTAAGAGTTCCCTCGACTCAATGTGACCTCAGTGTTGTATTTTCCAAACTGATTAATTCTTCATTTGAGCTTTTAGCAATGGTTGATATAACATTTTTAAATTGAAAAGTATTTTTGGAAGTGGTGACCTCAGTATGCAGAATAAGCAAACTCCAAGCTTTAATAGTCCGTTTCTTATACATGCATTTTCAAGATTAGAGTAGTATTTAGAACTCATCCTAAGTTTCTACCTAAAGTATTCTCAGTTTCATTTGAATCAATCCTTTGTACTACTAACATTTTTTTCCCAAAACTTCATTCCAATAAAGCCAAAGAAGATCTTCATAACTTGGACTGCAGAAGAACTCTACTATTTTACTTAGAGAAGTCTAAAACTTACAGAAAATCTCATCAACTGTTTATTTCTTATTCCCCAGTTTAGCAAGACCAAACAGTTAAACAGATGCTGTCTAATAGGCTTTCTGAGTGATTTCCTATTGTTAAGATAATTCTGTAATTGACCTTCCCAGTAAAGTGAAAGCTCACCAGATATGAGCAATTTCAACCTCTGTAGTACACTTTAGATCAGCCTCAATTCATGAGATCTGCAAAGCGGCCACCTGGATCTCTATTTACATCTTTATCATACATTAGTGTCTTGAAGACTCTTGCAAAGACAATTTTGGCCAAGCTTAAGATTTTATTTAACTAACAGCTTCCTCTCTTATCAGTTTGTAATTGCTCCTTATCCAGAAAAAAAAATATTAATGTAACCCTCCGTGTGGGAATCCCCTCTTGTGTGGCTATATTTTTTCCTGCTTGTCTATGGAGAAAGCAAAGTTGCTTACCTTTTTAATAAGTGATCTCCATAGACAGAAGGACAAATCAGCCACACAACCTCACCCTCCTCCTCATAGGATTGAAGTTTAGCTTGTAAAATGACTGAGCAAACTTGCACGGTGGTGGCTGTGCAGGAACAGCCATGCCTGCTCAGAAAGACTTCTAGGTCTTTCTGAGTTCTGAGAGAGCATGATCCATGTCATTGCCATCTGATGACATCACCCACTTTTATGGCTGCAGAGAACATCTGTTACACGTAACCAACTTTGCCTGCAAAAATGCCTTTCAATATTGCCCCCTCCATGACTTTGATATTTACTTTTTTATCCCCTGCTGTCGGCAATGCACCAAAACATGATCAGGTTGGGACCTTCTTAATTTGGGTTGTGTGCATTTAATTACTCTTTATTTGTGATTTATTGACACCTGGTTTTTTTTTTTTAATTGTTTTTACTGATTTATTGATTACATTGTTTATGTGCTGTGATTAACATTTACTTAATTTTTCTCAGACCTAGTTGTTTTATCTGCTTAGGTTTATCCTGATCTTATTACCTGACACCACTCTTCTTATAGTCTAAAGCAGTGGTTCCCAACCCTGTCCTGGGGACCTCCCAACCAGTTGGGTTTTCAGGATATCCACAAAGAATACGCATGAAAACCCGACTGGGCTGGGGGGTCCCCAGGACAGGGTTGAGAACCACTGGTCTAAAGCATTACAGGTTCTTAGGATGATTCTGCATCCTTCTTGTAAAGGATGCAGAGTAGCACAAGGGTTATTTGGAACCCTTTCTAGATTGATCCTGTCACTTTAACAAGCTTTGCCTAAGAAGGGGTAAACATTCTGGAGTCAAGATCTGCAGAAAAAGAAAGTTTTAGATCTTATGGCTGAAATGTACTGGAGAGTGTAGGTTTTTTCTTTTATAAGTTTGAATAACATGCATATTATGCTTCCACCTACAGCACGTTCTCACAAAGAAAGTGTGCTCTCTTTCACTGAGCACACTGAAAGAGAAAGAGATTTTTTCAAAAATTGAAATGTGAAGGCGTGCAGCAAGTTCTCCTAATTATATCTTTATGAAGGGGCGCTTTGTCCCACTCTTGTTTGGTATCAGTTTTCAAAGGATTATGTTACCATGATTATTTTTTTTTTTGGATGCTTGTTGATATAGAGACATTGTTTGAAAAAGCAGCTACTTCACTTCTATGAGGCAATTAGATACAGAGATTAAATTATCACTAAACAGTTATATACTCAGGGAGACTGGATTCTTCTGCATACACAGCAATACTGATTTGGATATTCAATATCTCTATAGCTTCACTTGCACAGTACTTACTAATTTCAGTACTTGATATATAGCCATATTGTGCAATTTAATGGATCAGTAAAGCACTATATTATTTAAACAAAGTAATCAGATGCAGGCATTGCTGGAAGAATTAAGATAGAATCTTGCTAATACAAAGTATAGCAGGACAAGTCACAGAATCATAAGCAAATATTAATAAACACATGGGCCATGTTTGCTTAACATCATTGTTTTTATGCTTAACTTTGTTATGGTAATAGGTATCATGATAAAGTTCTGAAATTAATTCAGATATGAAAGGTTGTAGTGGAAGAAATATAAATACCTGAACTGTTTATTTCAGACCTTACATTACTTAAAATATTTACTAGATAGTATAGTTAATTGCAGTAGAAAATAATTGCTATGAGGACCAAAACTGATGACTGATAAGGGTGTTTGTTATTAACCAAGGATCATACATTCACCCTACTGGGCACTAACAATCACTATAACCTTGCAAAGTCAAGTTACTCTGTTTTACTAAACCCTAAGTAGTCAAAAAATTGATATAATGAGGCATTTTCCAACTTGAAAAATTGTTGAACTTAAAATGTCTTCAAATTAAAAGTCATTTTTTCTATAATTCAAGCCTTTGTGCAGTCCAGTTAATGCATTCCCTCTGCCTAGCTCCTACAGAACCAGAATCAGTGAGTAGTTTGCTGCAAAGTGTCTCACTTTTAGGCTCCATGATTGGTTTGATGATAGTGAGATAATAAACTGTAGCATAGTAACATAGAAGATGATGGCAGAAAGAGATCAACTGGCCCATACAGTCTGCCAAGTGGTTCCTGTCCATACTAGTAGGGATGTATCCCAACTACACAGTGTTTGTCATCTTCCTCCTTTGTACTTTAGCATTGGGTATATAAGCATGCTAAATCCTCTACTTACTCTTACCCAATATCCTTCTCTTCCCCATACAAAGTTTTATACTATTATAAGTAACTGCCACTATTAGCATAGCTGTTGTCCAAACATCCAGAAAGGACTTGTGTCCTTTCTAAACATTATCCCACCAACTGTAATCTGCTACACTGACCCAGCAGTTTCAGGGGAGTTGTAACTTTATTTATATAATTATAATAAATAAATAACTATAATATAAATTATAATATAATTCATAATACTAATCATGATATCACACATCATATTACATTTCTATATGTAGTGATCAGGATCCCACTCTTATGGTTCATTGTTGTTGATTCTATGTAGTTTAAGTTTAGTTCTTGAATTCAGATACTATTTTTGTCTACACCATCTCTGCTGGGAAACTGTTCCTTGCATCCACTACCTTTTCTGTAAAGAAATATTTCCTAAGATTACTACTGAGTCTATCCCCTTTCACCCTTATACAAATCTATTTCATGCATATTCGTTGTTGATATCCTGAAAATCTGGCCTGTTTTGTGACTCAAGGACTGGAGTTAACCACCCCTACCCCAGAGCATTTTTCAAGTCTTGCTAGATTCCTCGTTTTCCCACACTTTCGTAGCTGTCTACTCTGTTGCAAATTTTGGTATCATAACTGAGATGTAGGCATAATACCAAAAGCGAAACCAGGAGAGTCATGAAACATTCAGGCTGGTATTTTTTAACTGTGCTTTCTGCTTCTACAGATTCTTTCAGTGGAACCATGAAAATTCACTGCCTCTATCCATAACTGTGAGAAAACAAATGCAGGGTCTGTTTGTGCTGCATGCTGAGTCAGATTTAGGCATAAGCAACACCAGCATGTTCCTAGGGCGACAACTTGTGAAGGCGAATGAGCAATGGGACACCCCCTGCTGCTCTCTGATTTCTGAGGACAAAACTAACCCCCCCCCTCCCCCGTCTTTTGCCTAGAGGCTTCATAATCTTAAATCCGGTTCTGGTTGCATGCACAATGTTAAAAGACAGGAAACAGAGAGTAGGATTAAATGGTCAATTTTCTCAGTGGAAAAGGGTAAACAGTGGAGTGCCTCAGGGATCTGTACTTGGACCAGTGTTTTTCAATACATATATAAATGATCTGGAAATGAATACGATGAGTGAGGTTATCAAATTTGCGGACGATACAAAATTATTCAGAGTAGTTAAATCAGAAGCGGATTGTGATACATTACAGGAGGACCTTGCAAGACTGGAAGATTGGGCATCCAAATAGCAGATGAAATTTAATGTGGACAAGTGCAAGGAGTTGCATATAGGGAACAATAACTCTTGCTGTAGTTACACGACGTTAGGTTTCATATTAGGAGCTACCACCCAAGAAAAAGATCTAGGCATCATAATGGATAATACTTTAAAATCGTCAGCTCAGTGTGCTGCGGCAATCAAAAAAGCAATGTTAGGAATTATTAGGAAGGGAATGGTTAATAAAATGGAAAATGTCATAATGTCTCTGTATCTCTCCATGGTGAGTCCGCACCTTGAATACTGTGTAAAATTTTGGTTGCCGCATCTCAAAAAAGATATAGTTGTGATGGAGAAGGTACAGAGAAGAGCAACCAAAATGATAAAGGGGATGGAACAGCTCCCCTATGAGGAAAGGCGGACAAGGTTAGGGTTGTTCAGCTTGGAGAAGAGACGGCTGAGGGAGGATATGATAGAGGTCTTTAAGATCATGAGAAGTCTTGAATGAGTAGATGTGAATCTGTTATTTACACGTTCGGATAATAGAAGGACTAGGGGGCATTTCATGAAGTTAGCAAGTAGCACATTTAAGACTAATCGGAGAAAAATCTTTTTCACTCAATGCACAATTAAGCTCTGGAATTTGTTGCCAGAGGATGTGGTTAGTGCAGTTAGTGTAGCTCTGCTTAAAAAAGGATTGGATAAGTTCTTGGAGGAGGAGTCCATTAACGGCTATTAATCAAGTTTACTAAGGGGATAGCTACTGCTATTAATTGCATTAGTAACATGGGATCTTCATGGTGTTTGGGTACTTGCCTGGTTTGGCCTCTGTGGGAAACAGGATGCTGTGCTTGATGGAGCCTTGGTCTGCCCAGCATGGCAATTTCTTATGTTCTTATGTTCTTACTAGTTCTATTCAGCCTGCCAGACAGATCTGGCTGTAATTGATCTTACAATCATACCTGCTTTATCTAATTTGGAATTTGTTAGACCAACCCAGCTACTATCCTTTTTCTTTTCATCCTTACTTTTGGGTTGTAACCTGCTGGCACCAATCTGGTTACCCCTATGGTCATGATTTTTTAGAGCATGTGTCCACTATCCTTCACATTTTTGCAGCTAAGGATACTCTGTGCTTGCCCCATGCCTTCTGAAATTCTGTTAATATATATTTTTTTATTTTATTTTTATTGAAATTTCAATTCAAATTACATTGAAAACATTTTCACAGAAAAAGATAGAAATATCATCTTACATAATTAAATCCCCAAAGAAATACCATCTACTATATATTATAGGCAATATGGGGGAGAACCACATATTAAGCAGATAAAAAGAAATACAAATTCTTATTAATCTATTTAACTGCAACACCGTATAAGCCCCAGACTGAATTATCGACACCTCTTGGAGTATTCAGGAGTGTGAGTCTAAGTAAACACGCAATTGCTCCGGCTCAGAAAAAATATATCTTTCGTTGTGAAAAACCAAAATATACCTACAAGGGAACCTTAAATAAAATTTGGCTCCCCAAGAGGTGACTTCGCCTTTCATCGTCAGAAAACTTTTTCTTTTCTCCTGCATTTTCTTAGTTATATCCGGGAATATCCTTATTTGTTGTCCATAAAATAGCTGAGACTGATTCCTGTACCTGAAATGGCGGATTCTGAGGACTATTCGGTAAAACAGCCCTTGCCAGACCCAAATCCCCTCTCTAAACCAGGAACGCCTGCCGGAGACCCTCCCCCTCAGGACAGCCTTCTGAAAGTGAAGAGGACCAATCCCCTTTCAAAGGTTGTCCTGAGTCAGAGGGTGTCTGGCAGGCATTCCTGGTCTGGAAAGGGCTGTTTTACCGATTGGATCTCAGAATCTGCCATTTCAGGTACAGGACCCCTGGGTCTGATGAAGACCACTTGGCCCATTGGGCCAGTCCTTAGTTGGGGGGGGGGGGGGGACAGCGTTGGTCATGCCAGCTGCATGAAGTTTAACACCTGCCTCTGAGCAGGCATTACATTTATCATGGTAGTAGTAGTAGGAGACGCTTTAGGCATTCTCTTGCTTAGCGTGCCTCCTTGCATCGTATTGTAATAGCTAATGGCCTCACCTACATGGAATTTACATGTGATGAGTGCTATTAGCTATGCGCTTTTTGGACATGCTAATCCCATTATTCTAGCACACCCAAAACACACGTCCAAACACGCCTCAAGCTGTGCTCTAGGCTGAGCGCACTATATTGCATCAGCCTCTAGATGAGGTCTGACCAATAAGATATATAGACATAATCACTTCTTTATTTTAACAATTTATGATTTTCCCTGTGCATTCTAAGACTCCTTCAGCTCTGGCTACTTCTTTATCATGATATTCCACTACCTTGAAATTATTAAATGCAATCACCCTGCGGTCACTTTTCTACTTTTTAAACATCTCCTACTGTATACTGCTCCCTTAGATTTCTGCATCCCAAATGTTTTTTTACACCGAACTTTAGCTGCCAAGTAGTTAACCAAGACTGAGGCTTTTTGATATTTCAAAACATTTTATTGAGTTTTCCAAGACTGAGGCTTTTTAAAGATAGATTTTCATTCTGTGTACTCTTTTAAGGGTGTATACTATGTTGCAGATCTTAGTGTCCTCTGAAAAAAAGGTAAACTTTTCCTTCTAACACCTGTTGTACGCCCCGTCCGCGCCCGGCCCGTGCATGGGCCTGCTCACCTCGCTAGCTCCTCTGCAGGTCATGGGTCGGCCTCCCCAGCGGCAGCCGTGAGCTCCTCTAGGCCTCGGCGTCCCGCGGTGGTGGTCGCCGGGCCTTCCATTGTGCACCAGGCCTCACACCGGAGTTCAGCATCTCCAGTGGCATTGGCCATGCACCTATGTGGGCGTAGACCACCCGACCTCTTGTAGGGCCGGGGGCAGGTCCTAGCTCCGCAGTGCGCCCTGATTGATGGAATGATATAAGGAAGTCCCTGCCTGCACTTCCTTGCCTTGGCAATTGGGTCGGCACTGTGAGGGGTAGATTTTCAAAAGGTTACGCGTGCAACCCTTTAAAACCTACCCCTGCATAGGCTCAGCAATGCGTGCAAGCCCGGGGACGTGCGTATGTCCCGGGGCTTTAAAACAGGGGCAGGCCGGGGCGGGGTGGCGGTCCGGGGGTGGTCCCAAGTGCTCCGGCACAGCGGCTGTGCCAGGGCTTGGTGCCCGGCAGCTGGTCGGCGGATGCAAGTTACGCCTTCCAGAGGTGTAACTCCAGCAATTAAGGTGGGGGGGGGGGGGATTTAGATAGGGCAGAGGGGTGGGTTAGATAGGGCAAGGGAGGGGAAGGTGGGGGGGGGGAGCGAAAGGTATGTTCCCTCCGAGGCCACTCCGATTTCTTAGCGGCCTTGGAGGGAACGGGGAAAGCCATCAGGCCTCCCCTACTGCTTGGCGCGTGCAAGACTAGACTACTCAGTACCAAAAGCATTGTTGAAATCCAAGTATATTACATTCAGCACCTGCCTCAATTCTTTAGTTACCCAATTGAAGAAATACTGTAGATCAAATTTTGCCTAACATAATTTCCCTCTGGCAAAAACCAAATTGGCTCAGATCCTGAAATCCACTAGATTCATAATGTTTCATTATCCTGTCCTTCATCATTTTTCCACTATCTAAATCAGACTAGCCAGCCTGTAATTTCCAATCTCTTCTCTATTACCACTTTTATAAAAAGTGATAACATCTTCCCTTCTCCAGTTTTGTCTACAAAGATTTATTTAATGCCTTCAGTGGCATGGAAACTAGTAAAATAACTATACATTTTCAATCTTTTCCCCTATTTGTATAGCACTATATTTTAGTGCTAATCAAATGGACAATTTCAAGTTCATTAATGCTGCAAAGATGAAGTACCTTTTGCTAAGAGAGAGAGAATGGATGCTATGGCAACCTAATAGAAAACAAAGATTGTTGCTTAACCACAAGAAAGTCTGCAGCAACAGGTAGGTGATTTAAATCAAGAAGAAAACAGAGGCTATAGGAAGAAAGACTGCATAGAGAAAAATATCAATTATTTGTAATTTTGAATCTAGGAAGATGAAACACATGCGTCAGAAAACTATTTTACATACTTAGAAAATGTTTTAGTTTGCAAGAGGATAACAGAGGAAATAAATTAATTTTATCACACTAGTGAGAATAAATGTAATCATTGCTCTAATTATTTATGACTCTCTTCGCAGATTGTATTTATAACCTCCACCATTTTAGAGACTGATCTCAAACTCACACCCTCTGGGATTACAGATTGGTGCTATGGCGCAGGACAACATGTAGGGCCCAGAGGATTACACTCAATCATTCTGTTCCAAAACAGGGAGAAAACGATATTAAAAATTATACAGGGTAGCCCATGGACAAGTAGCCCACCTCCAATTCTAGTGCATTGGAGCCAGGCTACTTTTCCATGGGCCACCCTGTAGTAGTACTAAAATAAAATAAACTATAGCAGATAGTTCTTCAAAAAGTAGAAGGTACAAAAATGACAAACACACCCCTGGATGCACTAAGCCGTGATGTTTTATCTCAGGAGGTGTCTCACTATCGTGGGGGGATGCCATCAGAATAGTGTGGCCCCTCCTCTTTAAAAGCATCGCAGCTGTATGACATGTTTTTTTGGGTCACGGCCAAACACAACGACACAAAAGAACATGGCTAGTGGCCCTTTAACACGATGGCTGGCCCGAAAAATAAAAGTCACGGCAAATGGGAAAGTTGACCCCCGGGGCCACCAGTCAAAGTGTCCCCAATACCCCCAAAAAGTAAAAAAAAAAAAAAAAAGCCCACATGCAATGACTCCTGGCCCCCTGCCCCCTCCGTCATGCATGTAAAAAATATCTGCTTTGAGTCTGGGCCTTCCCACCCCCCCAAGTGTCAAAGATCGTGCCTTATCCCTACCCTCCACAAGTGTCAAAGATAGTGTGCCAGCTATTTTAATCATAGAATCTTCATGAAGATTGTATGAGGAATTAAAAGCTCAGTTGGATTAACAAATGAATAAGTTAAATATGGAATCAGTGATAGAAGTGTTTGAATCTAACTATGAAGTTCTAGAGAAAGCAGTGGAATGGTTCTAAAATGATCTCAAGAATTATAAAGCAAACAAATATTATTAAGATAAAAAGGATTATGAAGAAGGATCAGTATTTCCTTGGATAAAAAATAATCTGAAACAAGAAAGGCAGCATGTCACTTTCAATAGTTCATCATGCGATGATTCCTTGGAGGGAGAAGATTCTATGAGAAAAACATCACAAACTAATACCTCTCATTTTTTGGAAAATACCAGAAGAGAAGAGGCAGGGGCAGAGGCAGAGACAATTGGAGAAATCCAAGAGAAGATTACAATCAGAATCAAGACCAGAGAATTTGGACACGTTCAACAGCTTGACACAACAATTGGAATCCGCAGCGATAAATTTTATCCAAACGTGTACTTAATCAGGAGGAAGAGTGTGTATTATCTAAAGGCTTTTCTTTTGTGCCCTCAATCCAATATGTTTCATTTCAGTTCCGCATTGACTTTGAGAGATTCATGCATACTCTAACACTGAGATTATATTTTTCAGAGCAAACGCATTTCAAACAGACACCCTGAAGAGTTTGTGATAGATCAAAGTGGTGCCCGCCAGGTCCAAGTGACCCTGTTCTAGAGACCTATAGGAGGATAGTTATTAAGAAAGTTGAGCATGTTGAAACATCGGTTTTAGCATGGAGCATATGGCAAAAATAATTTAAGTGGAAGAAAGACTAGCATTAAAGGCTTTAAAAAAAGATTGTTCATTCATTATTAAGAATGCTGACAAAGGCTGATCAATTGTAATACAAGATTGAGATATTTATGTAAATAATCTCCTGACTCATCTTCAAGATACTAGCACATACAAGTGTTTGAAATCTGCATTGGCTTCAGGTTTTTTAACTAAAAAAAGAATATTCTTTTTTGAATGCAAAATATCCATGCATTTCAGCGATATACACTCTACCAAAAATACATAAGAACCCTGTAAATCAATCTGTCAGACCAATTATGTAACGAGGGCGAGGAGCGCGGTCGCCTCTAAAGCAGGTGATGTGAGCCCTTGAGCCACAGCGCGACTCAGGGAGGAGCCCCAAGACACATCGTGGGAGGTAAGCTGGTGCGAGTATGGGTAGCCAGGAGCAGGACAAGGTAAAAGACAAGAACTGAAGGTCTGACCCTCAACTGAACCTGCCCGCCTCAGGATGACCAGCCTTAGTGTTGGTCAATGAACAGTCCTCCGACCATTCCAAGCCCTTTCGGACTGCTGCTGGGTAATGGCAATAGGTGGCAGGCCGGACAGAAGATGAGGGTGGACAAAGACCTTAAAACATAGAAGGCTCCAAAACAAGGCACTGAAGACGAAGACTTGGAACAAAGTACTGTAGACGTAGACTCTGGAACAAGGTAAGGAACTTGGGAGGTTGAGACATTGGCACAGTCCCTCAGGGCGCCCTACACAGCCAGTACCACTGGTCTGGTCATGGACCACCCTGTCCTAGTTAGCGGGAGTTCTTGCTAACTCGATCTGTTAGCAAAAGTAAAGACCTTTTATGTTGAAAGTGGATGACGTCAATACAGGTTCGCGCCCTTGCTGGTACATACTTCGGAGCGCGCGCCCTACGTCATCAGGAACATGGTGGATCCACAGCGTTGAGCCGGCCTGGGGACACCGGGGAGAAGCGGCATGGAGACGCCGCGGCATCAAACCATCCATCAGGCATGGAAGGAGTTGCCATACAGGTAGAGAGGGTGGAACGAGGGCGAAAGCAGGCACAAACGCAACACAGGGTCACTAGTGGAGAAGTGAAAACCAGTACGTGCTCTCTCCTATCTCATGCTGAGCAAAGTGTGCAGGATATCTTTAGTACAGAAATTACTGATTCAGATGTATCATGTTATGGATTTTTAAAATTAGAGGATATTCAATAGATGATAAGGGGTTGGCGAGTCTAGTTACTATTTTGCGATCCAGTGAGTAGCTGCAGGAGGCAGAAAGCGATACTGTCAGGGCCAAGAGCATCCTTAAGGAAGAACAGATAGTAGAGATTATGAAATGCCTCTGCCTTATACTTCTTGATCTGCTCTCAACCCCAACTCCAGCCCCAGCACAAAGCATCCAGAGAAAGATGAGTGGATTCCAAAAGATATTAGAAGTGTGGAAGTCACTTTAAAGTTCTGGAAAACCAAAATTTTGCAGAGTACATTAACTGTTGGAAGTCTTTCAGTAGAGAAAAGGTCACCTTACAAAAGTGGTATGTAGCATCATCTACAAAAGCAATACCTGTTAGAGTTTCAGGGGAGGCCACTAGTACTAGGCTGGGGACCTCATCTTCCACTCAATGCAGTAGTAGCAGGAAAACCAGAGAAAAAGCTGATCTCCCAGCCCCTTCTTCCCAGCAAGGACAGAAAAGCAGCCCCCATGCCCAAGTCATTTTCAAGTCACCATGGAGCAGATGGAGAATGTTACTACCTCACTGTCCCAGGCTATGAGGCAAGCAGCATCAAAGATGGTGAAATGGTGCATCAGGGAAAAGATTTCCCTGGATGGATATCCCCTGCACATCATAGAGAACATGAAATTTAAGTGGCTGCTGCATCTCTTAGACCCAATTACAAAGTGCATTACTTGCATGTGTAGCACTCGGGCAGATAGGAGCCCATTGGCACACATCTTAACCAGCTATTAACTACTCAGTTCCAATAAAGCTTTCCAGAATTCCCTGAGTGGGAGAAAGATTAACTTCTAGGCCCTGTACATTGTGTTACTCTTAATCGCCCTTTAATTCCATAGAAACTGTACAGATGATCTCCAGAAAATAAACAGTAGTAATAATCATGCTGGAAGTTAGTCTGGTTTCCAAATCAACTTTACTGATAATTGATGGAAATAATTGCAGAGTTCTTTACAGCTCTTGATGTTTACAGTCTTATTCTGCAGTTGTCATCATAAATAAATTTGTGACATTAAACTTCCAGCAATGTCTTTAGATATTAAAGCTGATTTTTTTCATACCTTACTTCACCTCCGAAAGTATACACCTACTTCCCATGGCAGGGTAGATAGAATTGTAACACCCCCCCCCCCCCCCCCCCACAGTAGTGGTTGAATGTCAGGTCCCAATTTTCTCATACTTCTCCTGGAGTTACTCCTTATTCTCCTCCTTTCTAGTGTAGCACCTAGATGTTCCCCTCCAGCGAACAGATCATTGGAGATTATAGTAGATGCATCTAGATGGTACCTCTGGTCTTCTCCTCTCTCCTCACAGTGCTTGTTCTCCAAGATAATAGATGCAAATCCATTCCTTCTTGATGACATGGATGATCCTAAGTTTTTTTCTAGGTGAAAGATACCACTTCCTTCAGATGGCAAAGAATCTGAGATTAAATGGGCAATTTTCTCAGTGGAAGGGAGTGGACACTGGAGTGCCTCAGGGATCTGTATTGGGACCCTTACTTTTCAATATATTTATAAATGATCTGGAAAGAAATACGACGAGTGAGATAATCAAATTTGCAGATGACACAAAATTGTTCAGAGTAGTTAAATCACAAGCAGATTGTGATAAATTGCAGGAAGACCTTGTGAGACTGGAAAATTGGGCATCGAAATGGCAGATGAAATTTAATGTGGATAAGTGCAAGGTGATGCATATAGGGAAAAATAACCCATGCTATAATTACACAATGTTGGGTTCCATATTAGGTGCTACAACCCTGTGTCATAGTGGATAACACATTGAAATCGTCGGTACAGTGTGCTGCGGCAGTCAAAAAAGCAAACAGAATGTTGGGAATTATTAGAAAGGGAATGGTGAATAAAACAGAAAATGTCATAATGCCTCTGTATCGCTCCATGGTGAGACCGCACCTTGAATACTCTGTACAATTCTGGTCGCCGCATCTCAAAAAAGATATAATTGCGATGGAGAAGGTACAGAGAAGGGCTACCAAAATGATAAGGGGAATGGAACATCTCCCCTATGAGGAAAGACTAAAGAGGTTAGGACTTTTCAGCTTGGAGAAGAGACGACTGAGGGGGGATATGATAGAGGTGTTTAAAATCATGAGAGGTCTAGAATGGGTAGATGTGAATCGGTTATTTACTCTTTCGGATAGTAGAAAGACTACGGGGCACTCCATGAAGTTAGCATGGGGCACATTTAAAACTAATCGGAGAAAGTTCTTTTTTACTCAACGCACAATTAAACTCTGGAATTTCTTGCCAGAGGATGTGATTAGTGCAGTTAGTATAGCTGTGTTTAAAAAAGGATTGGATAAGTTCTTGGAGGAGAAGTCCATTACCTGCTATTAAGTTCACTTAGAGAATAGCCACTGCCATTAGCAATGGTAACATGGAATAGACTTTTTTTGGGTACTTGCCAGGTTCTTATGGCCTGGATTGGCCACTTTTGGAAACAGGATGCTGGGCTTGATGGACCCTTGGTCTGACCCAGTATGGCATTTTCTTATGTTCTTACGAGTCCCCTTAGCCATAGGCACGTAACCAAACATAAAAAAATGGAAACTTCTTAAACAAAAGGGAAAACCAACAAAGGATGCAGGAAGGGTGGACAAAACTTCATCCTCCAACAACAGAAGGTTTCCAGAAAGCATGGACAAAATTAAGGGTCAAGCTGCTCTGTCTCCATTTCTTTACTCAGGTCTCCATCCAAAAGACTCCAGAGTCCTTTCCCAGTAAAAAGTAACCAAACTGGAAACAGAAAAGGACATGCTGCCCCTGCGAGGGTCAAGTATGGGAATCCACAATTTAAGATGGTGGCAGAGGCTGATAAACTATAGGAATACAACATTTAAAGCTCCTACCTGGGGGGAGATTCAGAAGGTGTTTTCTTATAGTAGTAATAAGTAGTAGTATAATAGTAGTAAGTAGGGATGTGAATCGTTTTTTGACGATTTAAAATATCGTCCGATATATTTTAAATCGTCAAAAATCGTTAGGGCCACGATACAATACCAATTCTCCCGATTTATCGTCAAAAAATCATAAATCAGGGGAAGGGGGAGGGCAGGAAAACTGGCACACTAAAACCCCCTAAAACCCACCCCCGACCCTATAAATTAAATCCCCCACCCTCCCGAACCACCCCCAAATGCCTTAAATTACCCCGCTGAACGACCTCCTGCAGTCGATCTCCTGCCGGCGCCATTTTCCGTACGGAAAACGGTTCGCGGCAGGAAATCGCTCCCGGACCCCCGCTGGACCCCCAGGGACTTTTGGCCAGCTTGGGGGGGCCTCCTGACCCCCACAAAACTTGCCAAAAGTCCAGCGGGGGTCCGGAACGACCTCCTGCAGTCGAATCGTGTTGGTCTACGGCCGCCGCCATTTTGCGCCGCCAATTTGCAAAATGGCGGCGCAGAATGGCGCCGGCTGAAGACAACACGATTCAATTGCAGGAGGCCGTTCCGGACCGCCGCTGGACCCCAGGTAATTTACGGCATTTGGGGGGGGGTTCGGGAGGGTGGGGGATTTAATTTAAAGGGTCGGGGGTGGGTTTTAGGGTGTTTTAGTGTGCCGGTTTTCCTGCCCTCCCCCTTCCCCTGATTTAGCTACGGACCGCCGCTGGACCCCCAGGTAATTTAAGGCATTTGGGGGGGGGGGGTTCGGGAGGGTGGGGGATTTAATTTAAAGGGTCGGGGGTGGGTTTTAGGGGGTTTTAGTGTGCCGGTTCACGATTTTAACGATTTTCATGATACTCTAAACACCCAAACGGCAACGATACGATTCCCTCCCCCTCCCAGCTGAAATCGATCGTTAAGACGATCGAGGACACGATTCACATCTCTAGTAGTAAGTAGTACTGCTAACTACTTACTCTCTTCCCCTCCCAAAGATTGGATTAGTCTTTCTAGCAGAGAATCTTTTAGGTACACATGCAGGCACAGTTGGACAAGATGGAGTAGAGTAGTATCATTTTCATTAATGACATCTGGATCAGCCAGAATACTATTCATGTCTATTTCTCCCTGAGGACTACAGATGGCATTTGGATAAAGAAGGGGCAGTTTGCGACTCTAGTGGAGGTGGACCAGCAGGGAATAGGTGGGCTTTGCTGTCCACTCTGGTGATAGACAAGAGTCATATCTCAGTCTATATATTAGCAACAAGAAAGAAGATGATGGTAGACTGGCAGCTAGGATGGAGAGGCAGGGTGGTTGTTGTTGCATTTTTGTTACAGACAGTGAAATTATCATGAAAAAGGCATTGGAAGATGGGGACTATAAGGGAATCCACTGCTTTGCCCACTTGTCACATCTGGCTTTAAGGGATGCCCTGGAGCAGGGAGGCAAAGAATGACAGCTCAGTCCTGAAGGAATTAATACAGGTGCAGGAAAATAGTGGGGCTTTTTCACTGAAGCATGAAGAGTGGGCAGCAGCTTGGTGAGAAACAGAAAGCAGTGGCGATACATCTAAACCAGCTTTGAGTATGCAGGCACTAGGTGGAGTGCTACATATCTAATGCTGCAGAGGATAGTGAAACTACAGATAGCATTTTATAACGTCTCTGGGAACTGACACCCTCTTAGGAATCATGATAGATTAAACACAAGGACAGATGGTAAAAGTCCTGCAGCCCTTCAAGGATGCCTCAGAGGATCTCAGTTCTGCAAGAGCCACCTTGGACGAGGTCACGCTCAAAGTCAATCTCGTGGAGGAGAAATTAAAGAGTTTCAAGCAGGAGCAGGGACTGATACCAGAGGTATTGCTGCTTGTGGACTTCTCGCAGCAGCAACTACAAAATAGATTCAAACCCCACACTAAGCAAGATACTGATATGCTAGACATGGGTGAAGGAGAGTTTTGCCCTCCAGTCCAACACTCTCGTTTACTGGAAAGACACGCCAGTTTTTAAAGTGCAGGAACAGGAGAACCAGAAGCAGAAAGGCAGTGGGGATGCAGCACAGGAAAGAGTTGGCACCCTTTCAGCCACTATCACCCTCTCCCATGGTCAATGGAAAATGGATGCTCCTGACACATGACCCTGTATTTCCTTTTCTACCCACCAACTAGTAACCTAGTGAACGGTTATTATCAATGACAGAGGTCATCATAATTCCACATCATTCATGGCTGGCACCAGAGTTGGTGGTAAAGTTAATCTTCTGTAAAATAAACCTCATGCTGCTAGATTTCCCTGAATTTTCATGCAAGTGGCAGGAAGACTGAGTGCACAGTTACAGTCAATCAGTGCCCACAGATTTTGCCCTCAGCACTTTGCTATGTCATTGCCAGTTGCCACTCTTGCTGATGCTGCTTGGTGTGCTTCTCATGCCCTGCCTCTCTCCTGGTTCAGCAACTTGCTGTGTTACTGCACCAGTGTTGCTCTCCTGCCTGCTCTTTCTATCCTGCCTCTATCTTATTTTTCTATTTATTTATTTATCAGAAAAGAAAAAATAAAGGAAAATCTCCCATCCCACCCCTTTCCTGTTTCAGCACCTTGCTGTATTGTTATGACTTTGGTCTTACCCAGCCTGCACGTCCCACCCTTGGTTATATTGGTCTCAAAAACAAAAAATTGAAAAACAATGCAAAGCATCCTCCAATCCTGCCTTTCTCCTGATTCAGTGCCTTTCTGTGTTGTTCTGCCACTGTTACTGCTTCTGTTACTCTCAAGGTGCCTTGGGGACTTTCTACCACTTCTGGTACTCTTTTGCATTTTATATGGTGCCTTGGGGTGTTCCTACTTCTGTTGGTAAGAGTACCTAAGGAGTGGCTAGGCTGGCCTATATATCCTACCTATAAACGAAGGTTGACCGACGTGCCGCAAATGCGCAGTAGAGAGCAGCTCTACTGTGCATGTGCGGGCAAGGACGTCGGTCTCAGAAAAAAAAAACCAACATGGCGGCGTCGAGTGGCAGTGGCAGCGGCAGCGGCATCGGGTGGCAGCGGCGGCGGCGGCGGGTGGCAGCGGCAGCGGCGGCGTCGGGTAGCGGCAGCAGCGGCGGTGGGCGGCGGCGGGCGGCGGCAGGGAGGAGAGAGAGAGAGGGAGGGAGGGACTGAGTGAGAGGGAGGGACGGACTGAGTGAGAGGGAGGGAGGGAGTGGGAGGGACGGAGGGAGGGGACTGAGTGAGAGGGAGGGACTGAGTGGGAGGGAGGAGGACTGAGTGAGAGGGAGGAGGGATTGAGTGAGGGGGAGGGACTGAGTGGGAGGGAGGGACTGAGGGAGAGGGAGGGAGGGGGAGGGACTGAGGGAGGGGGAGGGAGGGACTGAGTGAGAGTGAGGGAGGGGGAGGGACTGAGTGAGAGGGAGGGAGGAGTGGGTGAGTGTGTGGGAGGGAGGTAGGGGGTGGGGAAGAGTGAGGGGAGAGGGAGAATGAGGGAGAGATGAGAGACAGGGATGTGAGTAAGTGGAAGGGGAAGAGTGAGGGGAGAGGGAGAATGAGGGAGAGGTGAGAGACAGGGATGTAAGTAAGTGGAAGGGTAAGAAGTTGTGGAGCAGAGAAAAAGGGAGTGGAGGAGGGCTGAGGGAGAGGGGATGGGATTGAGAGAGGGTGGGGAGTGACTGAGGGAAGGGGAGAGAGGTGGGAGTGACTGAGGGAAGGGGAGGGAGGTGAGAGTGAGGGGAAGGAGGCAGTGGGAGACAGAGGGTGAGTAAGACTGAGTGGAGGGAAGGGGAGGAGTGAACGAGGGGAAGGGGGAGAGAGGGAGAAAAAGTGTAGAAGGGTGCTGTGTTAAATGTAATGTAGCCCGTTTTAACGGGCTTAACGGCTTGTAGATAGATATATAAAGGGAAACCGGAAGGTTTTTCTGTTAAAGAGGTTTAAGAAAATACTTTTTTTCTTCTCATCTGTTTTCCTTCCCATACTGAAACAGATTTTCTCTGGCAAAGCATCAGAGGTACAATGAGTGTGGTAGGTTCTTTGCAAAGCAGTCTGCACTTGGATTCTGTTTCTCCCTTCTTCCTAGGCTCCTGGACTGGAATGGAAGATTAGAGCAAACAATGTTGCATATTGTGAAGTATTGTTGGGTGGATGGGTGGTTGGGCCAAAAGCCGGGAGTACACTCTGCAGTCTACACAGGGGTGCCAAGAAGAGAAGATTCCAGAGCATGGAGACAGCCAATGCAAATGAAAACTGAACACAAGTAGTTTTCTGAAAGGAGACGATTGTGGCCAACTGAGGAAAATGAGTTGGGGGGATGGGACCTCTGTTAAGAAACTACTTGGATTATTCCAGGGGCATGGGAAATCTTATTTTAAACATGACAGCCTATCTAGTTTGCCCATCCACCCAACTAGTTCACCTTTATAATTCCTTCCACACCCTCAAAGATCCTCTGTGTTTATACAATGCTTTCTTGAATTCAGATACTGTTCTTGTCTCCATCACTTCCACAGGAAAGCTGTTCCATGCATCCACCACCCTCTCCATGATGAAATATTTCCTTAGATTACTTTTAAGTATACTCTCTTTCACACTAATCTCATAACCCCTCATTCTAGAGCCTCCTCTCTGTCGAAAGAGGCTCACCTCCTGTGCATGGAAACCTTAGAGTTATTTAAAGTTTCTGTCATATCTCCCCTCTCTAGCCTTTCCTCTAGGGTATACATATTTAGCTCTTTAACAGGCCGATACAGTAAAGTCCGCAGGAGAGCGGGTGAACGCCCACTCTCCTGTGCACGCGATTCACTATTCAAATTAGGCCTGGCGGTAAAAACAGGCAAAAAGAGGCACTAGGGACACTAGCGCGTCCCTAGTGCCTCCTTTTGGACCGGAGCGGCGGCTGTCAGCGGGTTTGACAGCCAACGCTCAATTTTGCCGGCGTCGGTTCTCGATCCCGCTAACAGCCACGGGCTCGTAAACCAGACGCTGGCAAAATTGAGCATCCGGTTTTCGACCCGACAGCCACGGGCCGACTTCAAATTGTGGGTTTTTTTTTTTTACTTTTGGAAACTTTCGGGACCTCCGACTTAATATCGCCATGATATTAAGTCAGAGGGTGCACCGAAAAGCAGTTTTTACTGCTTTTCGGTGCACTTTCCCAGTGCCCAAAGAAATTAGCGCCTACCTTTGGGCAGGCACTAATTTCTGAAAGCAAAATGTGCGGCTTGGCTGCACATTTTGTTTTCTGAATCGCGCGGGAATACCTAATAGGGCCATCAACATACATTTGCATGTTGCGGGCGCTATTAGGTTCGGGGGGTTGGACATGCATTTTCGGCCCCTAACTGAATAAGGGGTAACACTAGCGCATCAAAAACGTGCGTCCAATAGAGGGTTAACAGTGCGCTCCATCGAAGCGCACTGTACTGTATCAGCCCGTAAGTCTGTCTCCTTATGCTTTAGAACAATGACTGCTGACCATTTTCTAGCATCCCTCTGGTCCATCTCTAACCAGTTTATATCCTTTTGAAGGTGCAGTCTCTAGAATTGTACACAGTATGCCAAATGAGATTTCACCAGGGACCTTTTCAGGGACAATATCATCTCCCTTTTTCTGCTGACCATTCCTCTCCCTGTGCAGTCAAGCATCTTTCTAGCTTTTGCTGTCACCTTATCCAACTATTTGTTCACCTTAAGATCATCCAATATGATCACCCCCAGATCCCACTCTTCTTTCATGCTTAGAAGATTTTCAACTCCTATACTATATTTCTCCCCTGGGTTTTTATAGCCTAAATGCATAACTCTGCATCTTTTAACATTAAATCTTACCTGCCACATCAGAGATCGTTCTTTGAGCTTCACTATATCCTGCCTCATGTTTCGCACATGTTCCTGGCTGTCTACCCTGTTGCAAGTTTCAGTAACATCAGCATAAAGAGAAATCTTTCCTAACAATCCTTCTACCATGTCACTTATTAAAATGTTGAAAAGAACCAGTCCAAGGTCTGATCCCTGCAGCACACTACTAGTAACATTCCCCCCCTTATCAGAGTGAATTCCATTTAACAATACCTTTTGTCATCTCCCACTCAACCATTTTCTAACCTAGTCAATTTAGGGACTATAATAAGGGCACTCAATTTATTTATAAGTGGCCTATGCAGAACTGTATCAAAGAAATTATTGAAATCAAAGTACACTATATAGTTGGATCAGGGGAGATCATTATATCTGATCATCCAATCAAAGAAATTGATCAGATTCATCTGACAATACCTTCTTCTGGTAAGACCATGCTACCTCAGATCTTGCAATCTATTGGATTCCAGAGGCTGCACTATCCTCTGTTTTAGAAGCTGGGAACCCTAAATAGTAAATAGTAGGGGGTGGCTCTTGCAGCATTCTTTCACCCACTTGCACCTCCCCATACATTCTTGCTCCCTCTTTTCTGCCTCTTTTCCTCATTCTCCTTTTCTATCTTTCTTCCCTTTTCCTTCCCTTCTCTCTCACTCACAACACTCCTTCCCTTTCTTCTCATTTATTCCCCTTCCAAAGTTTCTCTCTCACACACACACACACACACACACACACACACTCTCTCTCTCTTCTAGTGGTCTTCCTCCTGCTGGTAGGGGGTGGGAACTTTCCCAGTATGACACTACTCTGTACCACTGCATAAGGTCATCATCCTGCCAGTAGAGGGTGGGAACCCTGCTGGCATGTCACTAAACTGTGCTGCTGTGCGGGTCTTCTTCCTGCTGGCAGGGCATGCGAACACTGTCAGCATGTCACTAAACTGTGCTACCACTCAAATGGTCTTGCCGGTGAGGTGTGGGATTCTCACCAGTGCAGTACTAAACAGTGCTGCCACTCAGGCCTTCTTCCTGCCAGTGATGTGTGGGAACCCTGTTGACATGCCAAACCCTACCAGAAAATAGATGTAATGAAATTTCAAATTTCTTCAGTGACAAAATTGCGAACCTAAAAGCCAAAATCCCAAACATAACTAAGCAAGAAATCAAAATGCAAAAAAGAAATGTTACACAATGGTCTACATTCAATGAGATATCAGAACTGGAAGTTGAATCCATGCTAAAAAAGATAAATCCAGCGCCACACGTAATTGACACACTACCAACTATGGACATAAAAACAATAGACAATACAGTATCTCCGATATTAGCGAAGATCATAAATCTATCCTTAGAGGAGGGAGCAATGCCAGATATACTAAAAGGAGCAATCATAAAACCAATTATAAAGAAAAAAACCAGTGACCCACCTACCCTGAGCAATTACAGACCAGTATCAAATCTACCATTAATTGTAAAATGAATAGAAAAAACTGTACAAAATCAACTGGCTGAATACTTGGACAACAATAATATACTGTACCCATCACAACATGGCTTCCGTAAACAGTACAGCACAGAGACACTGCTACTTTCACTAACAGACAATATCATGAGAGGTTTCAAAAGTGAAAAACATTACATTCTAGTGATGCTAGACCTGTCATCAGCATTTGATACAGTAAATCATGACATACTATTAAAAAGACTAGAAGAAATAGGATTACTCAAAAAAACAATAAACTGGTTCAGATCATATCTAAATAACAGATATTTCCAAGTACAGATCAAAGATGTAAGATCAGAAAAAATAAACCTTCAAACAGGAGTACCACAAGAATCAGCCTTGTCTGCAATACTCTTTAACATATACCTGCTGCCTTTATGTTACCTCTTAGCAGGTCTGGGCATCATACATTACATATATGCTGATGACATCCAACTAATCCTACCCATCAACGACACATTTGAAAAAACATTAAATCTAGCTAACATGTACCTAGATATTATCAAACAGTTACTAAACCAAATGGAGCTAGTTATTAACATCGAAAAAAACAGAATTCCTACATTTTTAAACGAAAGAATATAGAGATCATTCAAAACCCAATTACGCTCAAAACAACCAGAAAATAGAATTAGCAGAGAAAGTATGAAACCTCAGAGTAATAATTGACACGGAACTAAGCATGAAACAACACATATCTTTAAAAGTAAAGCTCATGGTTCTCAGGAGATTAAAACCACTATTAATACCTACAAACTTTCGATCAGTGCTACAAGCTTTAATATTCGCTAGCACAGATTACTGTAACGCCCTACTACTAGGTTTACCATACACAATGCTAAGACCACTCCAAATACTACAGAACACTGCAGCAAGAATTCTGACTGGTAAAAGAAAAAGAGACCACATTACCGAAACCCTGGCTGAATTACACTGGTTACCCATTGAGCACAGAATACAGTACAAAACACTATGCACTATACACACATTAATACATTATGAAAAAGCAGAATGGCTGAACACAGCACTTCGTGTACATGTCCCTCAAAGAAACCTGAGATCAGCCAACAAAGCACTCCTAACTGTACCTTCCGTCAGAACAGCAAAACTAATCCAAGTAAGAGAAGGCATTATCATTAGCAGGACCTATACTATGGAACACCATGCCTCTAGAGATCAGATTACAAAGAGACATGAAAACTTTTTTAAAAAGTTTAAAAACCTGGCTTTTTAAACAAGCTTATCACAAAGAGAATGGAGAATAGAAAACAGAAAGGAGTAGGGAGCGGGCAGAAGAACATCCACGCACAGCACCTAACCCAATATGTGCGTATTTTTTTATTTTATCTCACTACTAAAAGAAAGATTCAGTTTCTAAAATGATACTTGCTATTAAATATGATACAGGTAAGGACAAGATTTATCACATTCACCAAATAGTATTTATCACAAAATTATGTAACTGAGCCTTTATGGCACCTGTTTAGATTATATGGTTCTATACTCTTATTCAACATTAATTTATGTGCCTTACTGTAAACCATTGTGATGGTACTTAACGATGGTATAGAAAAGTTTTTAAATAAATAAATAAATTAAGCCATGCTTCAGCCTGGATTTAAAGTATGGTGGCTGCTGCAGGGGTGTTTTGCTGTGCATGTTCTGATGCCCCAAAATGTTGCCACCTGAGGCAACTGCCTCACTTTTCCTAATGATGGAAATATAAGAAATGCCACACCGGGTCAGACCAAAGATCCATCAAACTTGATATAGAATGTGGTGATAAAGAAAGGTATGGGATGCTGGGGAAAGGAGTGGTGCCTGCACTTAGTGGTGTAAGCACAATGAAGGTGTACTCACTGCAGAAATAGTATATGAAGAGATACTTGCTGCAGGGGTAGAGTGCAAAGATATATTTGTTGCAGATATGACGCCTGGTATAAAAGTAGGTGATCACAATGATTTAAAGGGATTTGCGGAGGATCCCAAAGAAAAACAAAGTAAGGGGTGAAACAAGAGTGGCAACTCAAAGGGGTCATAAAGCCCAAACCCTGATGCTCTGGAGGAGGAATTAGGGCCACACTGCCAAAACTAGGTATTGTAGGGTAAAGCTATGGGTATAATGAGAAGTGTATAACATGTCAATAAACAGGTCATATCACAGAAGACTGTCCTTTTGCAAAGGCTGAGGCAGGAACATGAATGTTCAGTGAATAATAGGAATGGGCATTTGGAAGAAATGAAATAGGAAATGAGACAAAATTTCCTATTTCATTTCAGGTTGTTTTCAAAATGGAATGATTTAAATTCTGACAAAATTTTGTCCTGTTTTGAAAATCGGGATAAAAAAAAGTCACCCATCAGGCTTAGGCCCATAGCCAGGGCCTCACATAGGGAATAGGCAAAGACCCAAAGCAGAAACCCTGGCCTATGTCCGAATGCAATGCTGGTACCTCGACCTAGGCCCAAAGCCAGGGCCTAGGCATAAGTTACAGCCTGTGCCCAAGCATGATATCAGAGTCTCAGCCTAGGCCCTGGACTGATGCCAGGGCCTCAGCTGAGACCTGAACAAAGGCCTATACTCGGGAAATTTCCCAACTCCCACTTACCTTATCCATTGGGAATCTGACGCTGTGTCCAGGCCAGGTCCTGACACATGGGCCTCAGCCTAGGCCTGGGCTCAGGTCCAGGGGCCAGGTCCTTATGCCTGGACCTACAGAGGCCCAGGTACATCGCCTTGGCCCAGGCCTGATGCCTGAACCTCAGCACAGAGTCAGGCCCAATCCCCGGAGGTCCTCTTCTTCTTCATTCTACTATCTTCAAATGATGCTGTCTGCTGGGGACACACAAGAATAAATTCACTTTGGCTCATTCTTCTCAATGGAGGGAATCATTTTGATGTATGGCAGTTCAATTACCTGCCGTACACCAAAATGGTGCCCTCTGCTGTGGAATAGCCTAGTGGTTAGAGCATCAGGCTATAAAACAGGAGACCAGGTTTGAGTCCCACTTCTGCTCCTTGTGACCTTGGGCAAATCACTTTACCCTCCATTGCCTCAGGTAAAAACTTAGGGGGTCATTTTCTATCCCTATCGTACGCGTGCGATAGCTAGATAGGAGCAGAATCAGGGCGGCGTCGGGACCGGAAGAGGAGGAGTCAGGGCGGCGTTGGGGCGGACGCCATGGAAATTTCGCTGGCGGTGATAAGGTAAGACCCCTTATCGCCGCCAGTAGCATGCCCAATAGCGCCACCTTTCACGGTGGTGCTATTGGGTGCGAAAGCCGGCAGCGATAACACCGCAGTGGTGCGATTGCTGCCGGCTTTCGCAGGCCCACCCCCCGTTACTGCGGGATTCAAAGAGCTCTGCGATATTAGAACATCCAGGCCTTAGATTGTAAGCCCTCTGGGGATAGGGAAATACCTACTGTACCTGAATCTAATTTGCTTTAAAGTGCTGAAAAAAGTGCAAAAAGCAGAATATAAAAATTGAAATAATTTTATTTTATTTATTATTACATCTTTTATTCCACTCGATCAATTTAAATAATGCAGATTACAAAACAACATATATAAAAAGCACAGATAGATAATTAAAAACATAATTTTAAAACATTGACCACATACATCTTATGCTTTCCATAATTCACATCAACACTCCTTATTCTACATTATTAATAGCCCTTTATACGTGATAGACTCTTATAGTATCAAGCTATGGTGAGAGAACATTGTAGAAATCTCATCTTTGTATGACTTTCCTCACACCAAATCACATCAAATCTTCACTGATGTATACTGTGCTGTTTGTACATCTCACTGTGCATGTAAAACTGGCCCCAAAACCTCACCTCGAGTTACTAGCTGGCCCTCCTATAGTGGTATAAATAGTTGACTACTATGAAAGTCTTATAAAGAGTCTCTCTCTCTCTCTCTCTCTCTCTCTCTCTCTCTCTCTCTCTCTCTCTCTCTCTCTCTCTCTCTCTCTCTCTCTCTCTCTCTCTCTCGCCTGCTACATGAATTTGTTTAGAAGAAAAATTCTGAAGCTGAAGGCTTAGTGAGGGAAGCAGGATCAAAGCATGACTGGCTGGAGACCTTTCCTGAGGCAATACTGAATTGTACAGCCAGGGTTTAAATGCCTGGCCATGTGACCTATTTGGGAAGCACCGTGAGAGAGATTTCCTGCCACAGGGCCTTCATAGCATGGTGAAGGATAGAAGCAGCAATAGTATCTGACCGATGGCATCTAGAGGAGGTGCGGCAAGTGTAACAGCAATGCTGGTTAGACCACCAACTTTTAGTTTGGAAGCCATTGCTGGGCTAGAAAAGTCTCTTTCTGAACTGAAAAGGAAATTATTGGCTCAGCTATTGGATTCCTTGGGAAGAACGAAGACTCTTGAGACTAAGATGAAAGACTGTGAAAAGCATGTGGATACTTTAGAAATTCAAGTGGACAAAAATTTTGAGAAGGATTCTTATATGATAATATCTTGCATAGCAAAATAGAGACATTAGAGAATTTAGTGAGCCATTGAAAATTATGATTTATGAATTTTCCTGAAGTTGCTACAGTTGCTTCTGTGGATATGCTTAAAAGGTACTTCTTTGAAATCTTAAAAATTCCAGAGTATTCTTTCCCCCCAAAATCCAGAAATTATCTTCCTCCTGTAAAAAAAAAAAAAAGAAGATGTATGTGACCCTTCCCAGGTTCTTCAATTATCTTTTGACTGGTATTCTGGATAAGACTGGGAAGGAAGCACTTTGTCTTGCAATATTAATTGTGGACTTTGTACTTGACCTGGATAGAGTTTGGGTTCTCAGATTATTTTTTCGTAAGAGAATGGAAATGTTTCTTAACTTTAAAGTAAGAGTCTATACCTGTTAGCACAATTATATAATGAAGAGTGTGTAATGTTTTTGTTTCAAGAACTTAAGCAAAAATATGACTTTGATGGGCAACAGTTCTATGCATATTTACAATTATGGCATTATGAACATTCTCTAGATTTACAAAAGTTGAATCATAGGAATTGGGAATCACTTCTGGATCTTTTTGATTTTGAAGATCTGACTCATCAGATTGTTTCCTTCTTCTATAGGTTTCTCACCAAAGGGATTCTTTACCTCAATATACCAAGGTGTTGGAAGGTTGGAGGTAAGGAGGCAAGAATTGGGTATAGATCTCTCCCCATCGTAATTCTCAAAAATGTTGGCTTGAGGATAACACATGTTAAATTTCTTACACGTTTCTATGTTTCTCAGAAACAAGCTCATATTTGGAAACTCAGTTTGTCTGATAAATGCATTAAGTGACAAACAGATGTAGGTATGTTAGGACACCAGTTATGGTTACGTTCTACTATCCAAACGTTTTGGGGTGATGTACAGAGGTACATCAAAGCAATAACTGGTGTTCTGCTGCCATTGCAAGCAAAGATTTTTCTTTTTGATGAACTGCAAAATATTTCCTTCCAGAGCAACTATATTAGGCTGTCGTGGAGGAAAGTCTTGTTGTTGACAAAAAAAAAACCCAATTAACATAAGAACATAAGAAAATGCCATACTGGGTCAGACCAAGGGTCCATCAAGCCCAGTATCCTGTTTCCAACAGTGGCCAATCCAGGCCATAAGAACCTGGCAAGTACCCAAAAACGAAGTCTATTCCATGGTACCATTGCTAATGGCAATGGCTATTCTCTAAGGGCCGGATTTTATAAAATTGTGCGAGGGCGTACTTTTGCGCGTAGCCGCATATATCTTATAAAATCCGGGGTGAGCGCGCGGAAGGGGGTGCACATTTGTGCAACCTGCGAGCGCCGAGCCCAGCGCGCGCTGCCTGTTCCCTCCGAGGCCGCTCCGAAATCGGGAACTTTCCTTCACCCTCCCCCCACCTTCCCCTCCCTTCCCCTACCTAACCCCCCCCCCCCCCGGCCCTATCTAAACCCCCCCACCTTTGTTGCCAGATTTACGCCTGCTGAAAGCAGGCGTAAATTTGCGCGTGCCAGCGGGCTGCTGGCGTGCCATCACCTGACCTAGGGGCTGGTCCGGAGGCCTCGACCATGCCCCCGGGCCGGTGCCATGCCCTCGGTCCCGCCCCAAACCGCCCCCTGACCCCGGTCCCGCCCCCGGACATTCCCCCTCTCTGCCCCTTTTACGAAGCCCCGGGACTTAGGCACGTCCCGGGGCTGTGCGCGCGCCGGCGGCCTATGCAAAATAGGCGCGCCGGCGCGCAGGGCATTTAAAATCCAACCCTCAGTGAACTTAATAGCAGGTAATGGACTTCTCCTCCAAGAACTTATCCAATCCTTTTTTAAACACCGCTATACTAACTGCACTAACCACATCCTCTGGCAACAAATTCCAGAGTTTAATTGTGCGTTGAGTAAAAAAGAACTTTCTCCGATTAGTTTTAAATGTGCCCCATGCTAACTTCATGGAGTGTCCCCTAGTCTTTCTACTATCCGAAAGAGTAAATAACTGATTCTCATCTACCCGTTCTAGACCTCTCATGATTTTAAACATCTCTATCATATCCCCCCTCAGCCGTCTCTTCTCCAAGCTGAAAAGTCCTAACCTCTTTAGTCTTTCCTCATAGGGGAGCTGTTCCATTCCCCTTATCATTTTGGTAGCCCTTCTCTGTACCTTCTCCATCGCAATTATATCTTTTTTGAGATGCGGCGACCAGAATTGTACAGAGTATTCAAGGTGCGGTCTCACCATGGAGCGATACAGAGGCATTATGACATTTTCCGTTTTATTCACCATTCCCTTTCTAATAATTCCCAACATTCTGTTTGCTTTTTTGACTGCCACAGCACACTGAACCAATGATTTCAATGTGTTATCCACTATGACGCCTAGATCTCTTTCTTGGGTTGTAGCACCTAATATGGAATCCAACATTGTGTAATTATAGCATGGGTTATTTTTCCCTATATGCATCACCTTGCACTTATCCACATTAAATTTCATCTGCCATTTGAATGCCCAATTTTCCAGTCTCACAAGTTCTTCCTGCAATTTATCACAATCTGCTTGAGATTTAATTACTCTGAACAATTTTGTGTCATCTGCAAATTTGATTATCTCACTCGTCATATTTCGTTCCAGATCATTTATAAATATATTGAAAAGTAAGGGTCCCAATACAGATCCCTGAGGCACTCCAGTGTCCACTCCATTCCACTGAGAAAATTGTCCATTTAATCCTACTCTCTGTTTCCTGTCTTTTAGCCAGTTTGCAATCCACGAAAGGACATCGCCACCTATCCCATGACTTTTTACTTTTCCTAGAAGCCTCTCATGAGGAACTTTGTCAAATGCCTTCTGAAAATCCAAGTATACTACATCTACGGGTTCACCTTTATCCATGTGTTTATTAACTCCTTCAAAAAAGTGAAGCAGATTTGTGAGGCAAGACTTGCCCTGGGTAAAGCCATGCTGACTTTGTTCTATTAAACCATGTCTTTCTATATGTTCTATGATTTTGATGTTTAGAACACTTTCCACTATTTTTCCTGGCACTGAAGTCAGGCTAACCGGTCTGTAGTTTCCCGGATCGCCCCTGGAGCCCTTTTAAAATATTGGGGTTACATTTTCTATCCACCAGTCTTCAGGTACAATGGATGATTTTAATGATAGGTTACAAATTTTTACTAATAGGTTTTTACAAAACTGGAAAGCTCTAGACCTACCTTCACTATTGCAGTTAGGATTCACTCTATATCAGCATTGTGTAATGGAGCTGTATGTTGAAAAGATGTGATGATTAAATAAACATATTTTTTGAAAATATGGGACTCTTACCTGCAATCCTTACCACATAGAGCATGGAGTCTATTTTTTAATACTGTACAATAGATATGGATACCTACCAGATGTCTTTGTTCTTCAGTATGTTAAAAGTTAATGATCCTCCTGCCGGGTAATAAACAGCATGTCTGTTCAGCTTGGGTTGGGATTGGGGTGTGAGAGGGTGGAAGGAAGGCTGGGGAATTTATGTTTAGTATAAGATTGAAAATAGTTATTTGATTCTATGGTAACTGCTGTTTTTATACGTGGAGATCTGAAATCTCACACATTTCTGCGTGTAATTGTGCTGTATTGTATGCTTTGTTAATTGTTAAAATAATAAAATAGATTCAACATAAAGTAAGAGTCTATCTTGGTGCTTCCAAAGTGATGCCGAAGAAAAGAAAACAGTTCCTCATTTTGAGGTCTAGAGTGTTGCAATTGGGTGCCCAGTTCTGGCTCAATTTTCCATGTAAATGTGTTATTAAATACCAGAAAGTTAGATATATCTTTTATGACCTTGCACAGTCGATTGGGTTTTTGAGTTCTAAAACTGTTTTTGATGCTCCTCTTGTTTTCTCACCATTTTCTGTTACCGCTATGCCTTGGAATGGTTGTTTGTATCCATTATGTATTATTTTGGACTAACTGCTATCCTTTAAATTGGCAGCTCATATTTCTTGGAATTTTGAATTGGATCTCCCTGCTTAAAAGTTGTGGATTAAGCATGCATTAAAATTTTTTCTTTTCTGAAATGTATATTTTTTCATTTCATTGCTGATTTCCTAACAAGAAGTATTTCTTGGACATTGTGTTAAAATTCTACAATAAAAACCCCCATTCATTGTTTCCCCCATAGGCTTTAAAGGGCAACAAAAAGAAATAAACAAAAATGAAACACATTTTTTGTTGACAGGGTTTTTAGATTTTGTTGGGAACAAAACAAAATCATTTTTTTCATTGCATTTAATTTCATTTTTTAAAAAGCACATTCCTATAAAAGATCCATGTCAGAGAGCTAGATGGAGGGGAGGGTATAATGTAGAAAAGAGGAGAGGGACAGAAGAATGAAAGGATGGATCGGTAAAAATGGACTTTTATTGGAACTTGCCCGACTCTGGCCGAGTTTCGCTCTGCCGAGCTGCCTCAGGGGCTTGTTGAGCCAGAAACTTGGCTCTATATACTTGTGCTGATTTCCTAGGATGAAGGAATATGAGTGAACACACCGAATCCGGGCTTGTCACTTGTAATTCATCAATCACTTGTGTGAACAGTATTGAAGCAATTCTTTGTTGAACTTGCACCGGTCACATACTGCTCTGACAAACACTGCAAGAACCAGTTAGTACCTGTATTGGACCTTTATTTTTCCCGCTTCTCACTCGAAATCACGCGAGAATAGACACATGTGTGTCCTTCATCCTAGGAAATCAGCACAAGTATATAGAGCCAAGTTTCTGGCTCAACAAGCCCCTGAGGCAGCTCGGCAGAGCGAAACTCGGCCAGAGTCGGGCAAGTTCCAATAAAAGTCCATTTTTACCGATCCATCCTTTCATTCTTCTGTTGTTCGTCACATTGGATCGGTTACCGGTTTGCTTCCTTGAAAAGAGGAGAGGTACATGACCACAAAGGAAAACTGGAAAGTACAACCAGAAAATGGAACCAGAATATAGATGAGGTGAAAGTGAAGGAGACACCGAGAACTGTTATCGTCATCTTATTAAAAAAAACAAACTCAGGTGCCAAATTCTTTCCATAGTTTTTTAGAAAGTGAGGAATCTCACTGTAAGGTTTTGCTACCCCCTCCTAAAAATATCCATCTTGCTGAAACCAGGAGTGCAAACTTGGTTTGTCTGAAATTGGAGCTATCAAGTGTGAGGTAATTTGTGACCCTTTGCTCGCATGGCTGCTTCCAAGAGTTTAGAGGAATTGCAAAGCAGTTGCTCTCAAAATTTCAGCAATAATGGCTTAACAGTAACAAGCAATACTACTTGTGGTGCATACTTTGGAAATATTACAGGGCACAGAAGGGATATGGCTTTCCTTTAAAGATCTTTCCAATATGAACCTACAGCTACATAGACTTGCGGTTCTCAATCACAAAATCCATATCAGGCCTGGGGCCAATCAAAATACTATATCTTGGCATTTTGTGCACAGTGAAAAGATGGTTTCAATACATTACTGTTGCTTATTTAAGCAATAGGATTGTATTTGACCCTGCCCATAACAGGTAACACAATGCCATTGCCTTTTCCCTATTAAAGATCATTTGCAGATCTGATGAAAACGTGAATGAAACATTATCCACAATTTGTAATAACTCATGCTGAAAAGGGGTACATTTAATTTTTTAATTGTATTTTTTCTGTATGAAGTTACATGAGAGGATTTGGCCTACACACTGAGGCAGAGTTAGAATAGCTACAGCATGTGCTGACCCCAGGTCAGGCTGCTTAAGGAGCTATTCAATATAGTAGAAAAATATTTGGTTCTCTGACACTGGGAAGCTACATAATTAAAATGCTACTGTGCATCATCTCTCTTAACCCCTGCCTTCCTCACTGTACTTAAATATCTTCATACGTCCCAATCCACCTCCATGTATGCACAGATGCACAAAGAGAAAACTGAAAAGCACTTGAGACGCATCCTATATCCCTTTGTTGCAAACAATACTAGGCCAGTTTATTAGAGAAACATCTCCCATTTCTGCCTATATAAAAACAATAATAGGGATAATGACAGAATAAAATAATGTAAAAAGGGGATAGATTTTCAAGATCTTGAAGTCTTATAACCTATTAACTATCCCTCATGATGAAGCCTTAGAGGTGTCAAAAGTATTTTTAGATGAAAGACATAATCCTTTAGCGTCACCAACTGATTATATCAAAAGTTTTGGCAAGATTAGCAGTTAAGGAAATTAGATTCTCTTCCAGAAGACCCTTTTCAAGTCAATCTATGACAGAGCAATGGGTTCAACAAAAGTCCCAGATGTCACCAATTCACTATGGCCAATTTTGAAATAAAATTAATTCATACCAGAACTTATTCTGGTTCCATTCTTTACTGGTTAATTGGGTGTGCAAAGAAATAAAATGTAATTTGTTTTTTGTTTTTATTGGTTTTCATTCCATTTGATATTTATTTTGGTTTGGTTCTTTTTTTTAAACTGAAATAAACAAAAGAACAGAAAACAAAAAACAAAAAATGAAAAAAAGGCCTGTGGAATAGCTGAGTAAACCTTCTAGGCTGGAGGCATGTATTACATGGACTCTAGCCTTCTTCTTAATGATTCCAACTTTATTAAAGCATAAATCAACATACACCATATGTATACTGCTTATCTCCAGCAGTGTACTCACAGATTTACCTTATGACAGAGAGGGCTCAGGAGTTGCCCCTGGAGCCCAGGGCCTCTTGTTCCCAGCTGGGCTTACCCTTTTATCCTACACAGCAGGGTCCTACCCACAGAGCTCTCTCTATAGGTTTTAAGGTGGATCAAGCTATATGCCTGGTCCCATAAAGGTTAAAGAGGGTATATGGAGCCACTCTTTTACATATCCTCCCCCTCAGCACTTGGGGCAAGTGCTACTACTCACCCTGGATTCCATCCAGAGAACTAAGTTCTCTTCCCCCTGTACCTCTTCCAGCCTCCTGCTGCTAAACTTTGGGTAGGAGTTATAGGGTCATATTCTCGCCCTCTTGTTATGGTAACACTTAACCCCAAAATGTCACAACCTGTGCACTTGGCCCATTGTCCACCTTTAGTCTGATATGAGACCATCTGGAACTCTGAGTTCCAATCATCACCTGGTCTACTCATCTCTCCCTGGATGCAGCACATTTATTATTATTATCTTTCTCTTGTTGCATAAGGGTAAGACACCAGTCAAGTGATTCATACAGCTGCTCTGCTTCCTCTGCTTCTATGACAGACAGTAAATTAAACACATTTCTTGCTACCTACTCTTTCTCAGCCTGAACATAGAAAACCTGAAACTGTATAAGGTTGTCTTGCATTTGCCCCTGTCCTTCCAGTAGGGTTTGAACTACAGCTTGCATTTCTTGCTCAGTCATACTTTCCAAGACAAGGCTGACTTTCTTGAGCTCTAGAACAGAGCAGCTGATTTGCTTATGGAGGGCCACACCCTGTTCAAACATACATCTACTCTGGCAGCTTTACTTTCTTCAGGGGCCATGCCCTGTTCACACACTCTGCAACACATTGTTCCCTTTTTTCTCTGAGGAAAAGTAAAAAAAACAAACCCTGCTTGTCCAGCAAATAACTCACTTTATTCCCTGTCTAGGAAAGTGGAGCTTCTCTCCTTATTTGCAATAATACTTTTAAAGATATAAGTTTTCTTTAGGCCCCAGGACACAGCTCTCTCTATCAAAGAATTTTTTTATATATCTAAAATTTATTACTGCACCAACACAATACACCAAACCATGAAAATAATATCAGAGAATGCAAAAGTTATATGACATAATGTATCTGTACATATTTAATTAAAAATGTTTAAGCTGTTTGGCTTCTGTGCTCTTCCCTGAGTCACACTCTTTTAAACTTATCAGTTCTTTATGCACAGCTAGCAGCACTGCTTCTGTCCCAAATTGCTTCTTTGAACAGGTCACACAACAAACTTTCTTTTTCTTCAATACTTTCTTTTCCTTCCCTGCAGACATGGGTTTCTTCCAGTGTAGAACATAAGAACATAAGAAAATGCCATACTGGGTCAGACCAAGGGTCCATCAAGCCCAGCATCCTGTTTCCAACAGTGGCCAATCCAGGCCATAAGAACCTGGCAAGTACCCAAAAACTAAGTCTATTCCATGTAACCATTGCTAATGGCAGTGGCTATTCTCTAAGTGAACTTAATAGCAGGTAATGGACTTCTCCTCCAAGAACTTATCCAATCCTTTTTTAAACACAGCTATACTAACTGCACGAACCACATTCTCTGGCAACAAATTCCAGAGTTTAATTGTGCGTTGAGTAAAAAAGAACTTTCTCCGATTAGTTTTAAATGTGCCCCATGCTAACTTCATGGACTGCCCCCTAGTCTTTCTACTATCCGAAAGAGTAAATAATCGATTCACATCTACCCATTCTAGAACTCTCATGATTTTAAACACCTCTATCATATCCCCCCTCAGTCATCTCTTCTCCAAGCTGAAAAGTCCTAACCTCTTTAGTCTTTCCTCATAGGGGAGTTGTTCCATTCCCCTTATCATTTTGGTAACCCTTCTCTGTACCTTCTCCATCGCAATTATATCTTTTTTGAGATGCGGCGACCAGAATTGTACACAGTATTCAAGGTGCGGTCTTACCATGGAGCGATACAGAGGCATTATGACATTTTCCGTTTTATTCATCATTCCTTTTCTAATAATTCCCAACATTCTGTTTGCTTTTTTGACTGCCGCAGCACACTGCACCGACGATTTCAATGTGTTATCCACTATGACACCTAGATCTCTTTCTTGGGTTGTAGCACCTAATATGGAACCCAAGATTGTGTAATTATAGCATGGGTTATTTTTCCCTATATGCATCACCTTGCACTTATCCACATTAAATTTCATCTGCCATTTGGATGCCCAATTTTCCAGTCTCACAAGGTCTTCCTGCAATTTATCACAATCTGCTTGTGATTTAACTACTCTGAACAATTTTGTGTCATCTGCAAATTTGATTATCTCACTCGTCGTATTTCTTTCCAGATCATTTATAAATATATTGAACAGTAAGGGTCCCAATACAGATCCCGGAGGCACTCCACTGTCCACTCCCTTCCACTGAGAAAATTGCCCATTTAATCCTACTCTCTGTTTCCTGTCTTTTAGCCAGTTTGCAATCCACGAAAGGACATCGCCACCTATCCCATGACTTTTTACTTTTCCTAGAAGCCTCTCATGAGGAACTTTGTCAAACGCCTTCTGAAAATCCAAGTATACTATATCTACCGGTTCACCTTTATCCACGTTTATTAACTCCTTCAAAAAAATGAAGCAGATTTGTGAGGCAAGACTTGCCCTGGTTAAAACCATGCTGACTTTGTTCCATTAAACCATTTCTTTCTATATGTTCTGTGATTTTGATGTTTAGAACACTTTCCACTATTTTTCCTGGCACTGAAGTCAGGCTAACCGGTCTGTAGTTTCCCGGATCGCTCCTGGAGCCCTTTTTAAATATTTTGGTTACATTTGCTATCCTCCAGTCTTCAGGTACAATGGATGATTTTAATGATAAGTTACAAATTTTTACTAATAGGTCTGAAATTTCATTTTTTAGTTCCTTCAGAACTCTGGGGTGTATACCATCCGGTCCAGGTGATTTACTACTCTTCAGTTTGTCAATCAGGCCTACCACATCTTCTAGGTTCACCGTGATTTGATTCAGTCCATCTGAATCATTACCCATGAAAACCTTCTCCATTACGGGTACCTCCCCAACATCCTCTTCAGTAAACACCGAAGCAAAGAAATCATTTAATCTTTCCACGATGGCCTTATCTTCTCTAAGTGCCCCTTTAACCCCTCAATCATCTAACGGTCCAACTGACTCCCTCACAGGCTTTCTGCTTCGGATATATTTTAAAAAGTTTTTACTGTGAGTTTTTGCCTCTACAGCCAACTTCTTTTCAAATTCTCTCTTAGCCTGTCTTATCAATGTCTTACATTTAACTTGCCAATGTTTATGCTTTATCCTATTTTCTTCTGTTGGATCCTTCTTCCAATTTTTGAATGAAGATCTTTTGGCTAAAATAGCTTCTTTCACCTCCCCTTTTAACCATGCCGGTAATCGTTTTGCCTTCTTTCCACCTTTCTTAATGTGTGGAATACATCTGGACTGTGCTTCTAGAATGGTATTTTTTAACAATGACCACGCCTCTTGGACATTTTTTACTTTTGTAGCTGCTCCTTTCAGTTTTTTTCTAACAATTTTTCTCTTTTTATCAAGGTTTCCCTTTTGAAAGTTTAGCACGAGAGCCTTGGATTTGCACACTGTTCCTTTTCCAGTCATTAAATCAAATTTGATCATATTATGATCACTATTGCCAAGCGGCCCCACCACCGTTACCTCTCTCACCAAGTCCTGTGCTCCACTGAGAATTAGATCTAAAATTGCTCCCTCTCTCGTCGGTTCCTGAACCAATTGCTCCATAAAGCTATCATGTATTCCATCCAGGAACGTTATCTCTCTAGCGTGACCCGATGATACATTTACCCAGTCTATATTGGGGTAATTGAAGTCTCCCATTATTACTGCACTACCAATTTGGTAAGCTTCCCTAATTTCTCTTAGCATTTCACTGTCCATCTCACCATCTTGACCAGGTGGACGGTAGTATACCCCTATCACTGTAGTCTTCCCTGACACACAAGGGATTTCTACCCATAAAGATTCAATTTTGTATTTAGTCTCATGCAGGATGTTTATCCTGTTGGACTCTATGCCATCCCGGACATAAAGCGCCACACCTCCTCCCGACTGCTCCTCTCTGTCATTGCGATATAATTTGTACCCTGGTATAGCACTGTCCCATTGGTTATCCTCTTTCCACCATGTCTCTGAGATGCCAATTAAGTCTATGTCATCATTTACTGCTATACTTTCTAATTCTCCCATCTTACTTCTTAGACTTCTGGCATTAGCATACAAACATTTCAAAGTTTGTTTTTTGTTTGTATTTTTATTCTGTTTTTTAATTGATAGGGATAAGTTAGAATTTTTTAGCTCAGGTGAGTTTTTAGTTACAGGCACTTGGACTACTTTTCTAATTATTGGAACCTCACTGTCGGGATGCCCTAATTCTAATGCATCATTAGTATCCTTTAAAGATACCTCTCTCCGAACCATGCGCTGCTGAGCGACTGTCGGCTTTCCCCTTTGTTCTAGTTTAAAAGCTGCTCTATCTCCTTTTTAAAGGTTAGCGCCAGCAGTCTGGTTCCACCCTGGTTAAGGTGGAGCCCATCCCTTCAGAAGAGACTCCCCCTTCCCCAAAAGGTTCCCCAGTTCCTAACAAAACTGAATCCCTCTTCCTTGCACCATCGTCTCATCCACGCATTGAGACTCTGGAGCTCTGCCTGCCTCTGGTGACCTGCGCGTGGAACAGGGAGCATTTCAGAGAATGCTACCCTGGAGGTTCTGGATTTAATCTTTCTACCTAAGAGCCTAAATTTGGCTTCCAGAACCTCCCTCCCACATTTTCCTATGTCGTTGGTGCCCACGTGTACCACGACAGCCGGCTCCTCCCCAGCACTGTCTAAAATCCTATCTAGGTGACGCCTGAGGTCCGCCACCTTCGCACCAGGTAGGCATGTTACCAGGCGATCCTCACGCCCAACAGCCACCCAGCTATCTACATTCCTAATAATCGAATCACCAACTATGACGGCCGATCTAACCCTTCCCTCCTGGGCAGTAGGCCTTGGGGAGATATCCTCAGTGCGAAAGGACAATGCATCACCTAGAGAGCAGGTCCTTGCTACAGGATCCTTTCCTGCTACACCTGGTTGGTGCTCTCCCATTATGAGACCTTCTTCCTCCAAGGCAGCACCAGGGCTGCCAGTCTGAAGTTGGGACTTGACTACTATATCCCTGAAGGTCTCATCTATATACCTCTCTGTCTGCCTCAGCTCCTCCAGGTCTGCCACTCTAGCCTCCAGAGATCGGACTCGTTCTCTGAGAGCCAGGAGCTCTTTGCATCGCATGCACATGTACAACTTCTCACCGGTGGGTAAAAAAAGTCGTACATGTGACACTCAATGCAAAAGACTGGGAAGCCCCCCTCTTGCTGCTGGACTGCTGCCTTCATCTCAATTTTGATCAGTTCCTAGTTAAGTTTTAGTTTGCTATGGGAGTAGGAATGTGTCTAACTTCCTTTAAATGTATTAGTGAATTCACTATGTGTCTGGTAGTGGCATACCGGGGTCTGATCGAATTCTCAATAAAGTTTTTGTTGATGTTTTTTTCTTTTTTTTTTTTTTTTGTGAAAGTGGCACCTGCCTATAAATTAAGGGATGACCTAGGGGTGGGTGGGTTGAGAAATACAAACAGTCTAACTTCAGTTAGTCAGCCTGAGTGAGTGAGTTAGTCAGCACCTGATTGTGCAAAAAAACTGTTCTGAGAAGAGAACTTGTCTGGAGGAACTCCTGTGTTGAAGGAAGTTTTATTTGGAAACTTATTTGGGACATATATAAACTGAGTGCATGAAAAGGAATTCTTTGTGTGTTTTTGGAAATTCATAGCACTTTGTATGTATAGCCCTATTGCACAGCAGGACAACGTACTCCAATGTATTCTTGGGCCATGCCTTAGAACAAGGAATGAATTCCTTTAAGCCTCTGGTGAAACTATTTGCAAGACCCCCCTTGTATATGTTTTGTATTAGAAGCTTCTAGAGGTTTCTCTCTAGATAATTTCAGGTGGAAGATAAAGGAGTAGGAACATAAGAAAATGCCATACTGGGTCAGACCAAGGGTCTATCAAGCCCAGCATCCTGTTTCCAACAGTGGCCAATCCAGGCCATAAGAACCTGGCAAGTACCCAAAAACTAAGTCTATTCCATGTTACCATTGCTAATGGCAGTGGCTATTCTCTAAGGGGGTAATTTTCAAAGGAGTTACGTGCATAAATGTAACTACTATTGTAGCAATTTTCAAAAGCCATTTACTCACGTAAAGTGCACTTATGCGAATAAATCCTATGGACGATTCAATGGCATATATTGTAGCAATTTTCAAAAGCCCACTTACTCGAGTAAAGTGCATTTACATGCGTAAAACCCAGTTTTACGCATGTAAATGCTTTTTAAAATCAGACCCTAAGTGAACTTATAAGAACATAAGAAAATGCCATACTGGAACATAAGAAAATAATAAGAACATAAGAAAATGCCATACTAGAACCTTATTAATGAAGGAACTCAGCTTTTCGCCCAGCTCTTGGTCAGGGAGCTCCAGCTGCCTCTAGGAAGAAAATGCAACACAACCTAGAGGATGTCTTTCTCTTTCATGAGAACAACAACTGGTGATTAGTGGAAAACTGGGAGTAAAATCTATGCTATGTGCGAACTATGTAGCATTCAGGAGTTTGGCCACAAATCAGCTCTGGGAAACAGGGACAACAGTTCCACTGCTGTACTATCCAATGTCAGCTTTACAGTGCTTGGAAAGGATTGTATGCTAGCCTCAGCCAGAAACAAATACTGCAAGAACTGTGTTTGCTGCTATCATCATATAGAAATATGGAGGTCGATATTTGAAGCCATATAGATATATAACTCACAAGTTTTTGATCTAAATGGCAAGATTTTGAATATTGAACCACTTATCTAGCTAGATTTAAACCAGATAAGTTATTATCCAGCTAAAACCAAGCCAGATAAAAAAAAGAGGCATTCCAGGGTGGGCCTAAATTATCCAGTTAACAGCCAAATTTCAGTTAATTCCTACTTAACTGGATATCTTCAAAGTTATTTAGCTAAATAGCATTGTAAAGGGAGAAAAAAGTATCTTACAGGCCCATGGCCCAATTTCTACATCCTCCCCAATATGTACCAACTGGTTCTGCTAGGTCAAATATCCCTCACTCCCCCAAACTCCTCAAAGCCTTAAAAGGTTTCTGGAGTTGCAGATGGCCCTGATTTCCTATTCCCCATTTTATTTTAAGGTTCCCTCTTGCCTCCTTGCTCTTCTCAAATCTACCCACCCAAAACCTGGAGAACACATACCTCCACCTCTCCCAGATTTGGAAAACTGCTGAAAGCAAGGAAAGCACTCACCAGCTCCCAATGCATCCAGTGCTAATCTGTCAGAAGTAGCACTGGAAGCATGTTACCCACAGTTTACACTTCCAGCATTGAGCAATGCTAGTAGTGTAAACAGTGGGTAGTTTATGCTTCCAAAGCTGCTTATGACAGAGCAGCACTGGGAGCAATTAAGTACATACCTCACTCCTGGCCAGGGGTTTTAAATTTGACGGGGTGGAGAGCATTTTCAGGGGTGGGGAGGGGCACCCTGAGGCTTCGGATGGGGGTTGGCTTTCCGATTTACATTTATCATTAGAACCAGGGAAGGAGGTGGGTATGCCTGACCTGCGGACATAAGAACATTGTTATGGAAGTGGACCCCTGTTTCGAGGTAGACAGCTACCGTTGAAAGGCGAGGCCATTTGGACAGGAGAGACTTGACTAAAGGCTTCACCCTGGAAGCACGCAACCCCCCCCAGGAGGAGCCTGTAGGGGTCCGGCCGCTGGGACTTAGGCAACTCCTCTGAAGACTGTAGAAAGGTCTGGATGCAGGCGCCTCCTGCAGGTCGTGGGTTCCAGATGGCTGGCACCTCCAGCTGGTCGTAGCAGTCTGAGGACAGAGTTGTAGAAGAATCCAAAGCCGGTCCAAGGTTCGATACACAGGCGAGGTCCGAGTCCAGTCCAGGGTCTAAGCGGGAGAAGGGTCCAGAGCTGTACCAGGATCAAGCCAGGAGAAGACACGTCCACCAGTCCAGAGGTCAGGAGCAAAGAATCAATCCACGGAGCAGGGAAGCAGAGCGGGACGAAGAACCAGGAACAGAGAACACAGGAGCAAACTCAGGCAAGAACCTCAATACCAAGGCAAGGTCTGAATGCTCAGATCTTGCCTTAAGTACCAGAATCCCGGGGAGGAGACTCAGGAGGAGCTATTATGACTTCCTGTCATGGCTCCTTTAAGAGCAATCTTCAGCCACGCTCACGGCCCTAGGGGAAGCCATGGGGGCGGAGCCGAACCCTGAGGAGCCAGCCAGCCTGGCAATGCGGCGGCGGCCACAGGGAGAAGCAGGAGAGAAGCCTGCCCCGCCGGAACCCCGAACGCAGTCAGGGTAATTAATTCTTCTGCCCCCAGCCGGCCCAGCATCAGTCATGGTCCGCTGCGGCTGGCGGCCATGACACCCAGCCCCGGTTGTGGCTTGCCGCAGCCGGTGGTGCTAACAGTACCCCTCCTTTAGGCCTCCCCGTAGAAGGTTTGGGTTTACCAGGGTGTTTTGCATGAAAGTCCTTGAACAGAGATTTGTCCAATATATTCTTTGCTGGCTCCCAAGAATTCTCCTTAGGTCCAAATCCCTCCCAGGCTAGGAGGTACTCCCAAGTGGTGCCCCATCTCCGGACATCCAGAACGTCACGAACTTGATAAATAGTTTCATCCACTGCTTGATGGTGCGTAGCCTTGGGCGGCTTCTGGCTAGGCCACTTGAGGACCAATGGCTTCAGAAGAGACACATGGAATGAGTTGTGAATTCGCAATGTAGCAGGTAACTGAAGTTGGTAGGTCACTGGACCCAACTGTCGCAGTACCTGGAAAGATCCAATATAACGAGGAGCCAGTCTCATGGAAGGGACTCTCAGACGGATATGCCGGGTGCTGAGCCACACCTTCTCCCCGGGATGAAACTGAGGAGCCTATCGTCAATGTAGATCAGCAAATTTCTTAGTGGAGAGAGCTGCTTTTTGTAGCATCTTTTGAGTATGGACCCAAAGTTGTTTCAGCTGTGTACCTGTTAACTGAGCTGCTGGAGATGGAACAGGCAGGGGTACAGGCAAGGGAGGCCTGGGCTGTTGCCCGAAGACAATCTGAAAGGGGGATGCCCCCGTAGAGGTCCCAGCATGCGAATTATGTGAAAACTCAGCCCAGGAAAGAAGTGACGCCCAATTATCTTGTTGAGAGTTGACATAAAAACGTAGAAACCGTTTCAGCGTGCGATTTGTATGTTCCGCCTGACCATTAACCTGAGGATGGAATGCCGTAGTAAAGTCCAGCGAAATCCGGAATTTCTTGCAGAGGTTGAGCCAGTATCGAGCCGTGAACTGAGGACCCCGGTCAGAGGTGATATGTTGAGGCAGTCCATGAAGGTGAAAAATGTGAAGCATGAACAATTGAGCCGGACCGTGGAGGACAGAGGTGGACTGCCGCGCTTGGGGGAGCTGCGACAGCGGCCCGACTGGCTGCGAAGGTAGGGGACGCGGACAGGTTCACAACAATAATGGTCCATTCTATGAATGGACAACAGAACTCTTTTCTTAGAGTATTAAGACTCTTCCTGTCTGGGTCCTCCTGCACTTGCAGTCTGAGTTTGGGCTCTAACTGTATCTGCACATCCTTCCCTCACTGCTGTTGCAGCCTCAGCCAGGGCTTGCATTTTGAAATTGCCCACCTAGGGCAAAGGTTAACATTGGCCCCAACACCACAGGGTGCTTGTAGAGGGAGGATGGGTGATGCCAGTGCCCTCCCTAATCCGAGCTTGCAGAATTCCCTCCCTTGTTTCAGTGGAATGAATGTGCCAGAACTGAAATGTATTGGAGATTACAGATAGAGGAGATGTGGAAGAAGTGATATCGAGGATGGGAGAGATGGAGGAAAGGGAGAGAATGATAAAGATAGAAGAGGAGCAGAGGGAAGACATTAACAACACACATTGATCATTTACCAACAGTATCTGAATGTAATCCATTTTGAAATGCTGAAAGGTGGAATGTTAAAAAAAAATATAAATTAAAAAAATAAATCTGTATTTTGGGGGGAAATTCAAAGTATTCCCAAATGAGAGGTTAATAGAAGATGACGGTTTTTCTAACATTGTATGTTTCTAAATGTGTAAGGCACAGTGTTGTCACTATTTTAAATAAAAGGTAATCCCACAAGTTCCTATCCATCACCATGATTGTGCAGAAATGTTTCACTGCATGTGTTCTGCAATCTCAGTCGTTCTCACAATCTAAAAGATAGGTGTCATAGTGGAGACAAGGCAGCAGTAGCTGCGTGGTGAATATTTCACAGAAAGTATCAAGTACCCTGATCTCAACTCATGCCAATCAAAAAATCAAATAGTCTCCACAGTAAAAGATCTAGGCATTGTCCTCGACAGCCAACTAAACCTCAAAAAACACATTAACAACATAAGAGACGGATTCCACAAACTCCAGATCCTAAGAAAACTCAAACCACTTCTATACCCACAAGACCATCGAACCATCCTGCAGGCTCTTCTTTTCTCAAAACTCGACTACTGCAACGCTCTACTACTGGGACTCTCGGCAACCACCCTAAAACCTATCCAGCTACTACAGAACACTGCTGCCAGAGCTCTTTCAAACAGCAAAAAAATTGGACCACATCACACCCATCCTCAAAGAACTACATTGGCTGTCCATTCCACATAGAATTCAATACAAAGCCTTAACCCTCATACACAAAATCCTCCACAACGACAAGTCTAACTGGCTGAATGACCCTTGTACTTCCACATCCCCCAAAGAAACCTCCACTCCACAAACACCGGACTCCTACCAATCCCCCGAAAGTGACACACCGGATATCTGTAAGGGAATGCGCACTATCCCTGGCAGGATCCACCCTATGGAACAAGCTTCCTAAGGAACTAAGAACAGATTTGACGACCCAAACATTCTAGAAAAACCTTAAAACCTGGCTCTTTCATAAAGCTTTTGCAGCAATAACGTGATTTATCCAAAACCGACCTTCAATCTCAGTCTCTGAGAGAAAGATCTTATGGTTTTCCCACAGAAACTCGACTACACCCTTCAAATTCTTTATTATTCACATAATGACATATGATCTTATTCCTTAATCCCAGTTAGTCCTTGTTTCCCCTTGCCACCTTCTGTTTACTCTTTCAATTCAACTTAGTCAACCCTATGCTCTATGTTCTACATATTTATGATTATGTACAACTGTTCATCTGTAAAAAACAAAAAGAAACATTAGTTAACTCTATATTCTATGTTCTATATTTATAATTATGTACTATTGTTTATCTGTAAAAACAAAAGGAAACATTGAGGTTTCCAGCACCATTTAGTTCTCTGTAAACCGATGTGATATGCCAAATTGAATATCGGTATATAAAAACAAACAAATAAATAAATAAGTAGGAACATTCTGTAGTTGGAATTATGAAAGATGGAGACAGCCTCTTCCTACCAAAGCCTAGATGTCCCTCTGCAGCTTTTTCAACTCTGGTACAAGGCTCTTGGCGATGACTGCTCCTGTGTGGTATGGATGGAATGAATATGGTAGAAGGGGGTTGGAGTACATTTGGTGGCTTGGGCATATGGTGGTGATAGTGCTGATCACCTAAAATCTTTTTGCTGGTAAAAAATAATGTGCATTGCTGTAGTTAGTCCATCCAACCAATGACCACAGAAGTAGAGGAGTAGCCAGTGGATTGAGAACCAGGGAAGCCAGGGTTCAAATCCCACTGATGATCCTTGTGACCTTGGGCAAGTTACTTTACTCTGTTACCTCATGTACAAATTAGTGGGTTATTTACTAAGTTGTGCTATTTTCCCTTGGAAAAAAATACCATGGGATTTACTATACTGTAGTACTGAGTATCACAGCTTAGTAAATCTGTGGTAGTTTCCCTGGTGGTAAAATATCATAGGGAAAAATACTGCTAGCTACTTATCCCAAAACATACTATGTGATGGTGGGCCCAGAGCCACTATCTTTTCAAAAGGCCCCTGTGGTCTGAATAAGCACCTTTCTTTAATGTTGACAAAAACTTTGGGGCTCTATTAAGGCCCTCAGCCCACCTCTCACTGCCCCATTTAGCAGCCAAAGCAGCTAAAGAAAGTTTCATCAAAATGAATACCCATTGAGATGGCCCTACACTCTCCCCATTCCTCTCCCCCTCCGAGGCTCACTCAGTTCCACTCCCTTGACCCCCCCCCCCCTTACTGATTCCAACCAAAACATCCCTGGTGTCCCAGTGGGGGCTGGAAAACCACCTATGACTATGGGCTTGGTGCCGCCATCTTTCAAAAAGTCACCGGCCAGCTGAAATCCTACCTTTGCCCCATCAGGTGGCAAATACCTAACATAGCTTAGTAAATGATCTCTTTTGACTATAAGTTCTCTGAGAACAGGGAAAATACCTACTGTACCTGAATGTAACTCACCTTGGGCTACCAATGAAAAGGTATGAGCCAAATACAAATAAATAAATAAATAAACTTCTGAAGCTTTAGCATGAACAGCCTTCTGGGCATAGATTTATTTATTTATTTATATATATATATATATATATATATATATATATATATATATATATATATTTATTTATTTATTTATTTATTTATTTATTTATTTATTTATTTATTTATTTATTTAGGCGTTTTATATACCGTCGTTCCAAAAGAAGATCACTACGGTTTACAAAATCAGCTTTCATATTCTGGGTCAACATTCCTATACTGTGTCAACATTTATATTGTAGCTCAACGCTACAGCAAAGACATATCCTAGTTCATATTCATATATATTCTAGGTCAACACAACAGCAAGTATATAATCTAGTTCATATGCATACAATTTCTAGGTCAACACAACTTCAGATACAAATTCTAATTCCACTTACAATACGCTAGCACAGGTGCAAGATGAAAACTCACCAGTTCTTTTGATTTGAATGCACTGCTCTTTCTGTAGAACTTTGCAGCCCTCAAAGAGTGTTTCATTATACTGCTGCTGTCCCAAAATTACAGGCTGCTCACAGAGACCTAGAAAATGTATCAGAAAGATTGGGTACCACTGGCTTGATGAAAATTGTATTGGATGCCACAGGCTTGATGAAAAAAACTTGCAGGTGCATTTAGACATATTGCTAGTGCATATAACAACCTATGAGTTCCATAAAGAAGCTCTCTCATGTATTAAGAAGGGTATTAGTAGTAAATCTGAGAGAGTGATATCAGACTCAAACACACCCTAGCTTATGAGTGAAATTCATTCCTGTCAAGATATGTGCAAAACTATTCCATTTGGAGACATTACCCCAGGAAGGATGCTCACATGATGGTGTCCTCCCAAGTCAGGACTGTAAGAGTCTTCCCTAGCATCAAGGGGATAGTTCTAGTGGGCTGGCTGAGCTATGGTCTGATGTCAGTCCTTCTCCTTCTTCCAGACTCTTCTGGCTGAATATCATGTGAGGATATGGGTCATTTTTTATGTGTGAGGCTCAACCTTCTAGATGAATGCAGGGCATGCCTGCTCCAAATACTCTCCCTCAGTGGCAGCTGTAGTGTCCTCTAGCAAAGAAGATGTGCATCCAGGAGTTTGGGGTGCTTTTCATAAAAATGTTAGACTTGAAAAAAATAGAGAGTTGAGTAAGTTTTATTGTTGGGGTATATTCATCTCTTTTGCTTTCATCAAAAAAGTCATGCTTTTCTACAGTAGTCATTATGTTGCAGCTTCCCAGCCCTGAAGCTGTTAGTAGGTCACTAAATTTCCAACATCACAAAAAGATGCAGCTCCAGGTCTGGTCCCATCCCTCTCAAATGTTCCTGCTCCGATAGATCTATAATCTATTGCAGGCTTTATAACCAGGTCAGAGCCTGTGAAACAACCTTACAAAGAAATGTTAGTGAATGTTTACAGCGACTTCCTACTTTGTGTTGTTCTAATGCAGGTAATTCACCAGTTTGCCCCGATGTATTGCAGATGTTGTATCTATGGAATCTGAAAGGTCAACAATGACATCTGAACTCAAGGTTTCTATGAGGTGATCCATTGGTGTCAGATGGAATGAAAATGGCCACCTCACATTTTCTTCTGATGGCGATGTATCTTGGTGATCTTTTCTTGGCTATCACTTTTAATGCCTTACTGACCTGTTGTCAACTGCAAGATTGCTAATGTCAAAGGCTATATGTTTCCAAATGCACTGCTCTGCTGCCAGGGGTTTCGTTGTAGAGTTTCTCCCAAAGGCCACACTGTAGTTTTCCAGGACCAGCTTCAGCATGGAGTCATTTTCTTCATGAGTAAAGCATACTACCTGCTTCATGGTTGTGTACCAGCAATTGAAGTGGCTGATCCTGTTTCCTCCTTTTCATCCTTCACCTGCTCCTCTGCAACATCCTTTACTTATTAGACAGACATACAGACCGATGCAATATCATGCGCTCAGGCTACCGCACATCTATAAGCCCGATGCGCACATTTTTACTCTAAAAAATTAATGCCAGCCCAGAACTGGTGTTAAGTCTCGAGGAGCACAAAAAATTAACAGAAAAGTAGAAAACAGGGCTTTTCTATAGTTCCTATGATTTACTATCATGGCGATATTGTTAGGATCCTCAGCCCAGTGGCGTAGCCACGGGTGGGCAGCTGCCCACCCAATTTAGACCCAGGCCCACCCAACTGACACCAGAACTGCAAGGCTGTCGCGGGATCCCATCCCCGCGACAGCGAAGAGGAGAACCCATGCTTGGCACGCCATCACGGCACACGTGGGGAAGCGTCCTACAACCATATGGCCGACCGATCTTCCTGTTTGCGGGGGGAGGGGGGAGCGGAAGCGCCGTGCACAGCTTCCACTTCCTCCCCCCAAAGCAGGAAGATCAGCTGGCCTCTCCTGCTATCTTCGGGCCGTATGGCCGACCGATCTTCCTGTTTGGGGGGGGGGAGGAGAGCGGAAGCGCCGCGCAGTTTCCGCTTCCTCCCCCCAGAGCAGGAAGATCAGCTGCCTCTCCTGCTGCCACTGGCCTCCTGCGTACAGCCGACCGATCTTCCTGTTGGGGGGGGGGGAGCGGAAGCTGTGCGCGGCGCTTCCGCTCTTCTTCCCCCCCCCCCCCAACAGGAAGATCGGTCGGCCATACGGCTCGAAGATAGCAGGAGGCCAGTGGCAGCAGGAGAGGCAGCTGATCTTCCTGCTCTGGGGGGAGGAAGCGGAAACTGTGCACAGGCTTGAATGTGTATGTGAGGATGAGAATGGGAGCCTTGTGTGTGTGTGGGTGAAAATCGGACCCTGGGTGCGTATGGGAGTGAGAATGGAGTCTTGAATGTGTGTGGGTGATAATGGAAGCTTGAATATGTGGGTGAGGTTGGAAGCTTGAATGTGTGTATATATGGGTGAGAATGGGAGCCTGGGTTTGTGTGTGTGGGTGAGAATGGAAGCTTGAATATGTGGGTGAGAATGGAAGCTTGAATATGTGGGTGAGGATGGAAGCTTGAATGTGTATATATATGGGTGAGAATGGGAGCCTGGGTTTGTGTGTGTGGGTGAGAATGGAAGCTTGAATATGTGGGTAAGAATGGGTGCTTGAAAGTGTGTATGTGTGGGTGAGAATGGGACCTTAAATGTGTGTATGTGTGGGTGAGAATGGGAGAATGGGTTTGTGTGTGTGGATGAGAATGGGTGCCTGGATGTGCGTCTGTGTGTGCATAAGAATATAAGCCTGGGGAGGGGTGAGAAAGTGAGAGCTTGTATGTGTGTCTGCAGAGAATGTGAGCTGGGGGGGGGGGGGCGGAGAGCATATGAGAGTGAGAGCCTGAGTGTGTGAGGGAGTCTGTGAGAGAAAGCATTTATGTATATATGTGTGTGTGTGTGGAAGGGAAGAAGACAGTAGTAGAAAAGACACTGAAGAGGAATTAGGAAATGAGCGACAAGGGAAAAAATGGGAAAGAGAGACCAGGACCAACTGATTAGAAAAAACTCTGCTTTTTCTCTGGCTGCCCTGACCTCCCGCCTGGCCTCTCATCTCTGCTCATACGCTGCCTGCCCCGACCTCTGGTCTCTTCCTGTTTCCACTCGTCCTCTACCTGTCCCGACTCTTGGTCCGTCCAACACTGCTTCAGCTTCTCATCTTCCGGTTCGACGCCTTGAGAAACCCGCGCCTAGGTCCTGTCAGTCCGAGTACCCAAGGGCTCAACCTGTGGAGAACGAGGGCTGGTATAGGTGAAGGTCCTGTTGGGTCATCTTCTCCTGAACAGCCTCTCGATGACAAGGACCAACAGAGCCCTTTTCTGGTGGTAGCGACAACCTTGTCTCGGCTCAAGGGTCCCCCTTTCCAACAGATATTAAGTCAGAGGAACCGAAAAAAGGAGTAACAAAAAAACAAAACAAACAAGTGTCCATTTTCCTTACCTGTGCACGGCGACAGGTCAGGAAAATGGACACTTGTAAAATTGAGTGTTCGTTTTCCTCTTCTGCGCACAGCCACTTCTCCTGGGCACCTGATGCCGAGGAGGCGCGAGGGACACACAATTTCCCCTAGCACCTCCTTTTTAATGCAGCGGCTCATTTGCCCACTGCATCGCGCACCTGGGAGAGGTAAATGGGTGCGCGTTAGGAAAGTGGGTGCTCAATCATGAGCACCCATTTTTCATGCGCCGATATGGCATCGTCCTGATAGAAAGCACGTGCTTTGGGGAGGGCCTGCCCCTTTTACTTTACCTTCCTTTCTCTTTGCCCATCCTTTCCACCCCCTGCTGTTCTGTTCCGTGCTATTTTCCTCCACCTAAAGTGAAACAGAGCTGTGCTGGGATATGTGAGGGTTCCTCCCCTCCCCCTCTGACATGACTGCTCTGCCTCTACCTGCACTGTAGTAGTCCTCCTTTTGCTTCCATAGAAATATAAAAAATGATGGCAGCTATAGACCACACAACCCATCCGGTCTGCCCATCCATACCTCCTCCTCCTCAGCATTTCAATACCTTCTTTTCCCTCAGAGATTGTCTATGTTTAGCCCGTACTTTCTTATATTCTGATACTGTCCTTGTTTTCATCACCTCCACTAGAAGGTGTTCCAGGTGTCCATTACTCTCTCTGTAAAGAAATATTTCCTTAGATTACACCTGATTCTACCCCTTTTTACCTTTATCCCATGACCCCTCGTTCTAGAGCCTCCTTTTTAAAAAAAAAAACAACAACTTTTTATTGACACAGAAGACTACACATTGGAAGAATAATTCAGTTCATTGCACTCATAATAAATATCATCATAAAATGACTATAACAATAAAAGTCACTCTAAATGCAAAATTATTCTACTTTAAATATACATAGCATTCAGCATTAATTTATAACTGAAAATATAAATTCAGTGTATATTGTGGCAAGACCCTCATAAACTAGCATAATGTATCAGACAAGATCTTGTGTACATTCATCATTTAATTTGAAAGACATTGACACTGTTGGAAAATGTTTGAGCACATACCCATGTGGAAAATGTGACATGTGCCCATTGATCATGCAAAATGACCATATTGTTATCCCATTGGAATGCAGAATACTTTTCAGGCATTATGTGGACTGTAGATCTACTTATGAAATATGTTTAGTTGTGTGTCCTTGCAATTTATATTATATTGGTAAAACACAATCCATGATGAAAACTCGTTTGATAGAACATAAAGAGTTGTATACATACACAAAAATTAGAGGCGCCAATGGCATCACATTTCATTCAATATGGACATTCATTTATTGATATTATCTTGGAACATGTGCCATTTTGGAGAATGTGGGAATCAGGATTGAAGATTAGTTCAACATGAACAACAGTGGATCTTTCGGATGCAGATGGTATATCCACAAAGCTTAAATGCAGGTATTGAATGAGATAGGTTTGTTTTGGGTTTTTTTTTCTATCATTAATGTTTATGCAGGGCTAGATTTAGGTGTTCTGGGAGGCCTTGCATTCTGTTCTGGGAATGCTAGGAGAGCGGTCCCATCTTGAGGGGATAGTGTGCCCTTGGGCCTCGGCACTACCCCAGAAAGACTCCAGGGCAGCACCAAGGTAGGCGAGGCGTGTCCAACCATGGATGAAGACTGAAGGTCTGACCCTCTACCGGACCTGCATGCTTCTGGAATGCCAACAATGCAATGTTGGTTACTGAACAGTCCTCTGACCATTCCCAGCCCTTTCGGATCTGCCGCTAGTTATCGAAAAGAAGCAGCAGGCCAGACTGAGGACAAGGGCAGACGAAGGCCTTGTGACATAAAAGACTCTAGACGACACGAGGAGCTTGGAAGACTCTGGACAAGACGAGGAACTTGGAAGACTCTAGAAGAGACGAGGAGCTTGGAAGGTTCAGACATTAGCACTGTCTCTCAGGGTGCCCTACACAGCCCACCCACACAGGTGGACCCAATGGGCTGGTCACGGACCACCCTGTCCCACTGTGTGCCCTACACAACCTGGAGAGGCTGGTAACAGACCACGCGGAGAGCAGGACAAGCGTAGGAAGGGAATCCAGCCGAGACGAAACTCCAATGATGAAAACAGGAACTGACGAGATGGATATACCCCAACAAGGTGTCATCTGGAGAACCAGAGGAGCTGGAGGGTCAAGAGGGCTCAGAACAAGCGAAGGAGGAACGGAACCTCGGAACATCAGGAAATGGAACATCATGAAGTGGAACATCAGGAAGCCTGGACTAGGAACCTCGGAACATGAAGACATGGAACATCAGGAAGCCATGAAGACTCAGGAAGCAACGAAGACTGAACATGGAACTCCAACAAAGAACAAGGAACGAAGACCTGATGGAGCACTGGAAGACAGGAACCTACAGGGATGAAGAACTCCGATGCACGGCAAAGCAGGAGTGCTGGAGAAGCCCTTTCATAGGGCTAGCAGGAAGACGCCCAGGAAGACGTCATCAGATGGGGCCCGGGGCATATCCAGCCGCGAGTCCTTTAAATCTTGTGAAGAGGTGCGCGCCGGCGCCTAGAGACAGGAAGCAGGGGAGAAACAGCACCACAGACAGCAGTGACCTGCTGCACAGGAAGCAGAAGGCGGAGCAGGCCGGAACCAGAAGCAGGACGGCGTTGGGAGCGGCCTCCAGGCCGCGAAGAGGACTGAAGCATGGTGGCCAGGGTCGCATGGGCGTGGCAGTAATGGCGGCCTCTTGGCTGTGTGGTGGAAGGTGGGCAGTCTGAGACGTTTGGTGGTGGCTTCCAGCTGTGTCAAAAAAGGCAGCGCAGGAAGGTAAGAGGCTTGCTCGTGGGGAAAAACTCCGCGGGCAGGAATCGGAACATTAGGCAACATAGGCACATGCCATTGGTGCCAAATTACGAAGATGCTGAAAAAACTGAAACTCTTCCCACTGCTCTCTGCTTTCCAGGAAAAGCCTTAAGTCCTTTGCCTATGGGTGCTGTTATCTTAAATCCAGCCCTGTGTTTATGTGCTTTAGTCTGTAGTTCACCAATAGTAATGTTTGGTCTTCTTCTGCCGTCATTTCTATGTTTCTATGTTTCTATATGATGCAGAGACCCAATGTCTCGAAACATGATATCAGGCAAGAGAGGTGCATAGTAAGGGAAGTTTATAAAAAATGTATAAGCAATTAAAAAAAAATTCAATGGTTTTGAATATATTTCATGATACTGGCAACCCATGATTACAAAGTATAACTTGACAAATAAGGTTGACATTACCTGATAACTTATGCTAGTTTATGAGGGTCTTGCCATAATATACACTGACTTTGTATTTTCATAAGAACAAAGATATGTGATACGGGTCAGACCAAGGTCCATCAAGCCCAGTATCCCATTTCCAACAGTGGCCAATCCAAGTCACAAGTACCTGACAAGTACCCAAACATTAAATAAATCTCATGCTGCTATTGCTTATTAATGAATAGCAGTTTATGGATTTTTCCTCTAGGAACTTATCCAAACCTTCTTTAAACCCAGTTACACTAACTGCTGTAACCACATCCTCTGGCAATGAATTCCAGAGCTTAACTATGTGCTGAGTGAAATAGAATTTTCTTCGATTTCTTTTAAATGAGTTAATTGCTAACTTCATGAAGTGCCCCCTAGTCCTTCTATTATCTGAGAGAGTAAATAACCGATTTACATTAACTTGTTCAAGTCCTTTCATTATTTGTAGACCTCTATCATATTCCCCCTCAGTCGCTCTTCTTCAAACTGAACAGCCATAACTTTTTAGCCTTTCCCCAGAGGGCAACTGTTCCATGCCCCTTATCATTTTGGTCACCCTTCTCTGAACTTCCTCCAGTGCAAATATATCTTTTTTTGAGATGCGGCAACCAGAATTGCACACAGTATTCAAGATGTGGTCTCACCATGGAGCAATACAGAGGCATTATAACATCCATCATTTTATTTGCCAGTCCCTTCCTAATAATTCCCTATATTCTGTTTGCTTTTTTGATCACCATAGCATACTGAGCCGATAATTTCAATGTATTATCCGCTATGATGCCTAGATCTCTTTCCTGGGTGGTAACGCCTAAGATAGAAGCTAATATTGTATAATTAAAGCAAGAGTTATTTTTCCCTATATGCATCACTTTGCAGTTGTCCATGTTAAATTTCATCTGCCATTTGGAAGCCCAATCTTCCACTCTTGCAAAGTCCTCCTGCAATTTATCACAATCCGCTTGCGATTTAACTACTCTGTATAATTTTGTGTCATATGCAGATTTGATCACCTCACTCATCGTATCCCTTTCCAGATCATTTATAAATACTTAAAAAAGCACCAGTCCAAGTACAAGTCCATGAGGCACTCCACTGTAATTATAAATTAATTCTGAATGCTATTTATATTTAGAGTGGAATACCAAGAAGTAAACATTGGTATCATTTTCAAATTATAAGTTCAAGAAGTAATGTAACATAACAAAGTCAACCGATCATCAATTCAAATATCCAAAAATAAACCTACCAGATTCTTTTGTGATTTTCCCCATTTTCTTCTCCATGGACTCATTCCATACACACTGCATACTTAACTCATACTGTTCCTTTTCTATGTTACCAACTATGTTTTTTTAACAACCATTTCACCTCTCCCCAAACTTAAGTCACAATATTACCCAGCAAGAAATACTTACCAATCCTTTTCAGCCACCACAACATTTTTTTCTCCTCTTAGTATGCCCCTGTTGCTTGTAACCCCTTGCATAGCATCTGCTCCCCCTGCCACTTGCCCCCTTCCCTCAGCATTTGTTCTCCCCTGTTGCTTACCCACCCCACCCTTGCTCAGCATGTGTTTTCCCCTTCTCCAGCAGCAGCTCTTTCCTGTTCTTTCTTCCCCCATCTCCTTCCCAAGTATCTATTTCTTCTGTGGCTTGCCCCAGCATCTGCTCTTCCTTTGGCTTGCCACCCCCCCCCCCCCCCCACCCCCCTTCCCCTTTCCCCAGCAGCAACTGAGCCCATCAAGTGACAGGCCACTGCTCCATTTCTTCAGTGCTGGTACTGCAAAAAAGCAATTTCAAATCTTGTGGACCAGCACGCTCTACTGCTGATCTTGCAAGATTTGAAGTTGCTCATCACAGTGCCAGCAGAGAAGAAACTGAGCTGAGCTGTGGGCTGCTGCATGAGCTTCTGATGCTCCTCTTCTGTGGTCTGATGAGGCATTCCCATCACTTGGTATCTTTCCTGCTGACGCCATAACATTACACTCCTGGAGCTGCTACCACCTGCCTCTCAACGTAAATGCCTTGCATTGAGCAGGAGTTTCCTGCTCGTCGGCAGGGAGATGAATAGTGGGAGATGTATTCTCAAAGCAGTTCAATGCAGGAAACTTGGCAAGTATGCATCCCTCTCAGCTTTCAAGAAAGAGGCTGAGGATGTAGATTCTCTATAGGCAAATTGTATATATTAGCTATATTTCCAGTATACTATGGCAATTCCAGCACGAAAGGTTAATGTGCACTTTGGTTTCTTCACATTGCAAACTGCTTACCTAACTTGTTATTTCCATCCCAGTAATGGTAGTTTTTCCATCACATACATTATTTTTTTTCAGCTGCCTTCAAAAGTCTGTAAAATATTGGAATCCCAATTTAAATGCTTAAAAAACTGCACAGTGATTCTAATCTGATCTTTAGAGAAGCTGTGTTGGTGCAGATGGGACATTTCTTTCTTTTCTCATTGGAAGCTTTGAGACTCAATCTTATTTGGTCTACTTTAAAAAAAAACCCAAAACAAAAACATCTCTATTTTCTCCTTAGCTCCACAGTTCATATTTCACTTGTAACAGTCTGCCTCAGTTCATTGCACCATGTAACAATCTTCTCTTTGTTTTGCCCACTACCTCATGTCTCTCTATTAGCCTTTAATCCCTGTCAGGGTTTCACCTTTGCAACGATGAGGTCATGGCTCACGTTGATTGGGAAAGGAAATCCTGATGATCGCTGCTGACAGAAAGCTGATAATACTGTTGGCAGCAATAAATTCTCATTCTCTAAATGAAGACTAATCTTCCAGCTAGGAATCAGCTCTCAGTAGTTTCTGGCCTCATTCACAAATATTTTCCCATGCTCAAACCGTCTGACCTTTGGAGGATTCAATACACCTATGGCATTGTGTAGTGCTGTTTATTCAGGGAGGAAAATAAGCAGCAATCTGTGAGGGACAGGTGAAAATATGGAATAAATCTTCAGTGGTAACTCTGTCATGAGCATCTCACTTCTGAGTTACTTGATTGTGTCTCCTATAGAGAGAGTAATCTAAATAGGTTGTTTTATTTCTTTAAACAACATTCATATTAGGGTCTACTTTAATATTTTATTTAAAATTTGCCATTCTAAGTAGAATTTCCACCACCCAGATAACACATACCCATTCTGTCTGACATGAAGCTACTGAGAGTAATTAGAAATAATAAATACTTATCTGAAAGAAGCATATGCCACTCCTACTCTCTCTCTATCCATGTCTTCTTTGGCTGCAGTGAAGCCTTTAAAATATTCCATCATTTCCTAAGGCTGCACTGATTTCCCTTTAAGCCTCTTTGGGGGGGGGGGGGGGGTAGGGGGCAGGGACGTTATCTTTAATGGATACCTGCCTCTGTTCACTCACCTAATACATTGTTCCAACCAGGCTACAGAGCTACAACTATAAGAATTTCCAAAACACATGGGATAGCTGTACCAGACTTGTACATTGCAAGATTAGCATAGCTGATTTGCAAATTTTGAAAATGCTTACTGTGCAATCACTGTAGACCAGCCAGAGTGGTGTGCCAGCAAAAAATATTCATGTGCCACTGAATAGTATGCATGCCGGAAGTTACCAACTCCTGTTTTAGGATCTCCCTAAATCTGAGTTAGCAATAATAGGCCATACATGGATGGTACCCTATCCTATCATAAATTTAAGGGGTTATTCAAAATTTTTTGGAAATGTAAATGATTTGCCAATCAGCAGAACCTCATGATGCCAATAGAGACAAGATATTGAATGCAGGGCTGTTACAAGAGTATTAGGAACTATAGGCAATTCTTCAGCCTTGGGCTCTGTTCTCCAAGATTTTAATAATTAAACTCCACAATCATGATCCTGAACAACTAATTGGATATCATTTTTAAATATTAAACTTTTTCTGATGAATGTATTATCTGTGATTTTTTAAGGTAAACTGCAAAAAAATAAATCAAAATTTATAGCATTATAACTTAATATACAAGAATACACTTGAAAAGAATTTACAGAGATATACATGAAAATTGTTTTGTAAACCACAAAGAAAAAAATCAATAAACAAAAAGATTTCTCTTATTCTCTGTATTACAAGTCTTCAATAGGGTGTGGAGGTGGATATACTCAACTTAAAGAAAATAGGTTTCCCCTTATACAAACAGAAAAACTCAGTAGTATATAGAGATCTATAACTTTTACGAGGGACTAGATTCACTTTCACTGGTGCCCATTGGGTTCACTGGAGGTTTCCCAACAAGAAATTGAGTTAATTGAGGTAGGTCATAGAAAATATAGATATTACTACCATATTTTATCATACATCTGCAGGGAAATTTAAGGTAAAATACCGCTCCAATTAGCAAAACTTGAGGCCTCATTAGCAAGAAAGCCTTCTTTCTTTTTTGGGTTTCTCGAGAAATATCAGGAAAAGCTCTAACATTGCATCCCAAAAAGGTAACATTTCTATTTCTAAGACATAATCTTAACAACCAATCTTTATCAGGCTCTAAAGCCAAAGTAACGATTAATGTTGCTGGCTCTGCCAAATCTGTGTCAGAAGATTCTGTGATCGCTGATATGTTTAAAGATTGTTGTTGAACCGGAACAATTGTCCCTTCCCTTTGTTCCATCGGTAACCTTGGCTTTGGGATATAAAAAATCTTGGCAATTGGTGGTAATGCTTGTTCTTCAATTTGTAAAATTTCCCTCGTGTATCTTTTAAATACATCTCTTGGTGAACTAAGAAGAATTTTAGGGAAATTTATAAGTCTTAAATGTCTGATCTTCTTCAAATTTTCAAGATTTTTCATTTTCATGGCAAGGTATTTCTTAACCCATATAATTGTTGTCTGAACCGATTGAATATCCTTTATCTTTTCTCTGTTTGACACGATTTGCTGCTCCAGATCGGTATCGGCAGTACTTAGTATTTTAACCTGATCTTCCAAAGTTTTAATCTTGTCATTTATTGGAGAAATTAGATGCAAAATAGAAGATCTCATCTCTATTATCGTTTCCCATATAGTCTCTAATGAGAAAGTTTCTGGTCTTACCACCGCGGGAATTTTCAGAGTTGGTGTCTCTCCAGTAAGTCCAGTTGGGTCTCCCGGGGTGATTCTCTCTCACTCCGGAGAAAACCCTGTGCTGTTCCTAGGCTATCTCTTCAGTTGAGGACCCGTCGGTCCCTGCTAGGTTCTGCCCTCTGACCCTCCTGTCTGCTGGCGTTTCCCCCAATTTGCAGGCACTCCTCCTCTCAGCAGGATTCCCTGGTGACGTCCCTTCTGCAGGGCTTAAAGGAGATATTGAGCCAGGGAGAGAGGGGAGCTCTACTTCCCCTCCCCCACTCTCCAATGGCTGCTGTGCTCCAGTGATCAAATCTCCGCGGATGACGTGAGTGTCCATGGGTCCGAGGATAGGCGTAGACACGGAGGCTGCAGGGTAAGGCTCACCCCGTGGTTTGCGCTTTCTCCCCATAGAAGGAAAATGTTTGCAGGAAAAAAGTTAATTCTCCCCCAGAGCTCAGATGCCAAACGGACCTACTGAGCGGCCATCTTGGATCCGCCCCCAGTGAGCATATGGCCTAGAAAATCAAATTTATAAATGTAAATAAATCTTCACTGCATTGGCTAAAGTTAATCTCTTAAATAAATGGCTATGCTAAACTAGAATATTTCTCCTTACTACTCACCATTCAAAAAAATATTTAAAGGTCCATATTCAAAAGCATTTAGCCGGCTAACTCAGAAGTTAGCTGGCTAAATGAATATTTGGGCATATATCCGGCTAAATTCTAGCCTCCTAATAAGTTAGGTGGCTAGAATTTAGCTGGTATAACTGGAGGAGTTGTTAGCCAGCTAAGGGGGTCATGTTCTATCCCTATCGCTTGCGATAGCTAGATAGGGGCAGAGTCGGGGTGGCGTCGGGACCAGAAGAGGAGTGACTCTTCCATTCCCGACTTCCGGTCCCGACTCTGCCCCAACTCCACCCCCTATCTCGCTATCGCATGCGAAAAGGGACGTCGGGGTGGATGCCGTGGAAACTTCACTGGGGGCAAAAAGGCAAGACCCCCTTATCATCGCCAGTAGCACACCCAATAGCACCACCTTTCACGGTGGCGCTATTGGGTGCGAAAGCCAGCAGCGATCACACCGCGGTGGTGTGATCGCTGCCGACTTTTGCAGGTCCGCCCCCTACTTCGCCCCCCATTACCGTGCGATTCAGAAAGCCCTGCGATTTTAGAAAGTCCAGGCCTAACTTAACCAAATAACTCCAATATTCAGGGTTAGCAGGATGACTTAGCCGGCTAAGTCTGGTCAGACCAAAGAGCTTCCTGATGTTAGGCGGCTATAGTTAGCCGGCTAACTTTAAGATAGCCAACTATATTCATTATTGTGATTTCACTATTGAATATATCTCCAAAGTTAGCTAGATTCGTTTATTTGGTTAACTTTGCATCCAGACTGTGTCTGAATATGGAACTTGGCAATTCTTTTGTCATCTCAGTGACAATGACACAGAGTCCTTCTATTATCAGACATTTTGTAAAGTAACATAAGACTCTGAAAAAAAAGTCACTTTGAATCTATATAGCAAACCTGCCATACTAAAACAGAATTAACTCCTAGAACTTGGTTTGTGATATTAAAATGGGAAGAGAAAATGGGAAGGCTGGATAAATCTTGTGGTCTTTATTCAATTTTATGTAACAATGAATGTAATTAGGGGTAGTTTGGTAGCTGCCTGCATACTTAAAGTAAATTACTCACAAACTTTACACCAGTTTTAAATGGGAAAGCATATGCATAATTTTCTTTTGACAATGATCTCATCAAAGCTAACTACACACAATTACACCTGCTAATTTGTGTGCAGAAATTTTTAGGGAAATTTTTATGGATACTTTTGAAAATGCAAAAGAATATACCTAAATCCAACCCATCTCCAACCTTACCTGTTACTGCCCCGGGCCCTGCCCTGGGTCCTCCACTCACCTCGAGGCCGGCCCGGGCTGCTGCGGTCCCGATTCGGCCTGCCCAGGCCTCAGCCGCAGCTCTCCCTTCTCGAGGGAGAAGCCGGCGTTCTTTCACATCTGGCCCCGCCTCCTAGGTGTGCGCGCGCGCACGCGCAGGGGCTATGAATTTAAAGGGGCCAGCGCAGGAAACCACAGGACTGCCGCCCGATGACGTCAGACGCTCCAGCCCTACTTAAGTCCTGCAGCTAGGCTCCTTCCCTGCCTTGCAACGAGGTTCACTCAGTTCATGAGTCTCTAGTTGCTGCGTCTGATCCTGGATCTCCTAATTCATCTTCTGGCTTCTGACCTTTTCCGTTCCTGACTACGTCTTCGTCTTCAGTCCCTGGTTCTGGTTTGACTTCTGACTTCTGGCCTCCGACCCGTTTCCGTCCCACGACTTCGATTCCTGCTTCCGCTTTTGGCTTTGGCTTCGGACCTTTGATTCTTGGCTACTGACCCGGCTCCATCCTTGGACCACGACTTCGGCCTCTTCATCCACCGCAAGTATCCAGTACTTGCTGGCCCAGAGGATTCTCCTAAGTCCCATCAGCTCGGGCTCCTCCTGGGGGAGCCACGGGCTTCTGAGGGTGAAGACTCTTCGGCCTCCTGGGTCCAGCTGACCTCTTGTCCACCTCTTCAGCCGCTGCCCGGATCCTTGGTCGCATAGGGTCCCACCTAAGTCCAAGAGGTCCGGGTCCCTACGGGCCCCTCCTGGGGGGACTTCGGACTTCCAGTGGTGAAGCCTCTTCCGAGTCTCTTCCGTGCCGCCTCTCGGCTATGACGCTCGCTCTGGATCCTCACAGCATACCACCAACTGTCTCAGCCGGCCCAAGGGTCCACGACTGTAACAGTTTGCAAGGCCATGGACCCGGCGGATCTGGCAGGCTTGAAAGCCATCCCGGGTATTGCCCAGAGGCTGCAGCAGCAGCAAACTTGACTCAACTCCCTGATGGCGACAGTGCAGGGATTAGCCGACCACGTTGGCGGAGCCACTGTCTTCAGTTCCTCGGTACCTGGAGCTGGGGACAATTCCGGATCAACAGCACCCATAGAGATGCCAATACCCTCGTGGTTTTCAGGAGACACGAAGCTTTGCTGAGGGTTCCTGAACCAGTGTTATATTTGATTTAACTTCCTTCCGCTTCAGTTTCCTATGGACCGGGTCAAGACAAGCTTTATTATCTCCCTGCTGGACGGGAGACCCCTGGCCTGGGCTTCCAACCTCTGGGAGCGTCAGGACTCCCGCCTGGACAATCTGGTACAGTTCGTCACCGCCTTCCGGCGGGTCTTCGATGAGGCCTCCCGCAGACCTACCGCCGCATCAGAACTGCTCCAGCTGCGTCAGGGTAACCGGCCTTTGGCGGAACATGCTGTGGACTTCCAGACTCTTGCCGCAGAATTGAACTTGGGAAGCGACAGCTTGCACAGAATCTTTCTGGAAAGTCTCTCCTCAAGACTTCAGGATGAATTGGCGGCCAGAGATCTCTCGGACGACTTGAACGATCTTATTGATCTAGCAGGCCGCGTGGACCGCCGCATCCAACGCCAGTTCTGGGAGAGGAGGTTGGTCCATAGGCCTGGGACCTCTGGAATCACTCCTTCCTGAAGTGGGCTCTCCCCATCTGCCTCTCCGGGGGCTCATGATTCCGAACTCATGCAGGTAGGCCAGGGGCCTATCTCTCAAGAGGAAAGGAGGAGTCGCCGGTCCCTGGCCCTGTGCCTGTATTGTGGTGGCAAAGGCCATTTCCTTGCCTGTTGTAGTTAGCGTCCGGGAAACGCTCGGACCTAGGGATAGTCGGGGAGCTAACCCTAGGCCATACCACCTCCGTCTCCCCATGCACCGTCCCGGTGACCCTACTCCTTCCTGAGGGAGAGTTCAATACGCTAGCCATGTTAGACTCCGGAGCCAGGGGGAACTTCATCCTCCAAAACTTGGTCCAGCAACTCCAGATTGGGGTTCAACCCCAAAGACCCCCTCTCCGTGTATCTTCTATCCAAGGGAGACTTCTTCCAGGGCCCATCACTACTCGTACCAGGTCCCTCACGCTGCACACTGGTATTCTGCATGTGGAGGAAATTTCGTTCCTCATCCTGGAGAGGTCCATGCATCCGGTCATCCTGGGACTACCTTGGCTATGGAAGCACTCTCCTGTAATATCATGGGATACCCTCCAGGTGGCATCCTGGGGACCATCGTGCTTCGACTCCTGTCTGGCTGCGGTTCCTCGGCCACCGATACCTCTCCTGACGTCGTCCGTGGCACTGCCACCCCACTACCAGGACTACCTCAACGTTTTATCTAAGGAGAAAGCTGAGATCCTCCCGGAGCACCACCCCTTTGATTGTGTGATCAACTTGTTCCCAGGTACCATGCCGCCACAAGGACGGATCTACCCGTTGTCCCTTCCTGAGACACAAGCCATGTCTGCATACATCCGGGAGAACCTGGACCAAGGGTTCATTCGACCATCCAAGTCCCTGGCTGGAGCGGACTTCTTCTTCGTAGTGAAGAAAGATGGGTCCCTCTGACCCTGCATAAATTACTGCGGCTTGAACAGCATTACCCAGTGGGATCGGTACCCTCTGCCTTTGATCCCGGAACTTCTGGACAGACTACAAGGGGCCAAGGTGTTCACAAAAGTAGATCTCCGTGGGGCGTATAACCTAGTAAGGATTCGTCCAGGCGATGAATGGAAAACCACATTTAACACAAGGGATGGCCATTACGAGTACCTAGTCATGCCCTTCGGCCTCTGCAATGCCCCGGCGGTTTTTCAAAACCTCATGAATGAGGTTCTAAGAGACATGCTACATTCCTCGTTTACTTTGATGATGTGCTCATATACTCCAGGGACTTGGAGATGCACTGCCAAGATGTCTGACGAGTCCTACAGAAACTACGAGACAACCGACTTTACGCTAAGTTTGAGAAGTGCCTCTTCAAGCAGGATTAGTTACCCTTCTTTGGGTACATTGTATCCTCCACAGATTTCCTTATGGATCCAGAGAAGGTCGCGGTGATCAAGGATTGGCCACAACCACTGGGGGTGAAGGCACTCCAACGGTTCCTGGGGTTCGCCAACTTTTACCAGCAATTTATCCCACACTACTCCCAGATGGTAACTCCGCTGACGGCCCTTACCAGAAAGGGTGCCGACGCTAAGCACTGGCCGCCAACGGCTCCTCGAGCCTTCCAGGAATTAAAGAAGGCATTCCTCCAAGACACCTGCCTCCGCCACCCTGACCCCCAACGCCCGTTCATAGTGGAGGTCGACGCCTCCAATGTAGCGGTCGGGGCCATTCTAAGCCAGTTATTCAAGGGAGGCAAACCCCTGCCGTGTTCCTACTACTTATGCAAGTTCTCACCCGCCGAGAGGAACTACGGCATAGGGGATAAAGAACTACTGGCCATCAAACTTGCATTCGAAGAATGGCGCCAATGGTTAGAGGGGGCCCAACACCCAATAATTGTTTACACAGACCATAAGAACTTGGAGTATCTGTGTCGTACCCAGCATCTTAATGCACGGCAGGTGAACTGGTTGCTCTTCTTCAGCTGTTTTAATTTTTCTCTCCGTTACCGACCAGCCTCCAAGAACGTTCGAGCGGATACTCTCTCCCGCACGATAGATACAGAAGATGTCACCAACCCGCCTCAGTACATTCTGGACCCGGCCAAGGTTCTTTTGGCAGCTTCCAAGGTGGCTCCCGTGGGGAGGACTGTGGTGCCCTCTCGTTCCCGCCGGAAATTGTTAGCGTGGGCCCATGACTCCTTGACCGCTGGACATCCAGGAATAGCCAGGACCCTGGATCTTCTGTCGGAATTCTATTGGTGGCCACAGCTCAAGAGGGACGTCCGACTCTACGTCCAGTCGTGTCCCACCTGTGCCCAGCAAAAACCCCTGCACAGATGCCCTTGGGGGCTTCTTCAGCTGCTACCCATTTCTACCGAGCCCTGGACACACCTTTCCACTGACTTTATTGTAGATTTGCCAGCTTCAAACGGGAAGACCGTAATCTGGGTCATGGTCGACCACTTCTCAAAGATGGCTCACTTCGTGCCTCTCGCTAAACTACCTTCGGCACCAGAATTAGCTACCCTCTTTACGCAACACATCTTCCGCCTACATGGACTCCCTTTGCACATAGCCTCTGACCGTGGTCTGCAGTTTACCGCAAAATACTGGAAGGCCCTTTGCAGGAAGTTCGGCGTGCAACTCGACTTAACAAATGCCTTCTATCCCCAGGCCAATGGGCAAGCCGAGCGCACTAATAGGACCTTAAGGGCCTTCTTCCGGTCCTTCGTTGGGGACCTCCAGGATGATTGGGTTCCCTTGCTACCGTGGGCGGAGTTCTCTTATAACCCCCACAAGCACACCGCGACCAACCTCTCCCCGTTCCAAGTGGTCTACGGGAAGACCCTAAGGCCTCCCCTGCCTTTGCCTTTGACGGTGCCATCCCCGGACAGTTGCGCAACCTCTGGAGTGCCACTCAGGAGTAACTCCATCTGATGGCAGCCAAGGCTAAGAGATATGCAGACAGGTCTCGGCGACCTGCCCCGGCCTTCCTCCCGGGGCAGAAAGTATGGTTGAGTACCAGGAACATCCACTTACGGACTCCCTCTATGCGTCTGGCTCCCAGGTACATTGGTCCATTCGCGGTAGTGGAGTGAGTAGGGGCAGTCTCCTACCAGTTACATCTGCCGTCCACCCTGAGAATCCACAACGTGTTCCACGTGTCTTTGCTTAAGCCTGTGGTACTCTCCACCTTTCAATGTAAACCTCCGAAACCTGCCACCACTGACGCTGAAACCAATGTCACCTATACGGTGAAGGACATTCTGGACGTTCGGTTCCACCATCGCTGGTGGGAGTACCTCCTCTCATGGGAGGGTACGGTCCAGAGGAGAATTCCTGGGAGCCTTCTCCCCATATCCTGGACAATTCTATCCTTCGTCAGTTCCACATGGAACAGTTCCACATGCCCTGCGCGCGTTCCACATGGAACAGTTCCACATGAAACAGTTCCACATGCCCTGTGCGCGTAAATCCGGCTGGATTTACGCGCGCAGGGCATTTAAAATCTGCCCCCAAGTCTTCAGAGCCTCCATCTGTCCTGACGCACAAGCCTTTCCCAAGTGGTAGGTCAGAAAGGGCTATCGAGTAGCCAGAGGGCTACCCTTAAGATCAGCATTGCTTTGTTGGGTCTCACTCCTGAGCATGCAGGTTCAGTGAAGCCTTCAAGTGTTCTGAATTCAAGTCATGCTCCAGGTTCAAGCTACACTCCCAGCTCAAGCCATGCTCCAAGTTCAAAAGTATTCTATCAAACCCAGATGTGCCTGGATGCGCTTGCCTACCCACGGCACGTACCTTGGATCCTTGCCCTGGGGTTGAACTGTGGCCAAGGGCTCACGCTCTCTCTCTCTCCAATAATCTGTCTTGTGCCAGCATGGAACACCTCAAGGAGTCATTAATTGGATGAGATAATCTAGGGGAAATAGAAGAGCAGTGGGCAAAACTGAAAAGAGATATTGTAAGGGCAATGATTTTTTTTTTTGTTAGGAACATAAAGGTCAGAGAAAAAGAAAAGGCCACTTTAGTATTCTATAGAAGTGGCTGAAAATCAAAGGAAAATAATTTTAGCATTCATAAATTACAAAAGATTTCAGAAAAAGGAAGACAGGAAAAAATATCTGGAAAGGCTAAGAAAAGCTGGGAAAATAGGAAAACGAAGGTGCAAATGGAAGAAAAATAGCTAATACAGTAAAAGAGAGAAACAAGATTGTGAAAGAAGGAAGTTCAAAGATGGAATTATGAAACTCAGTGGTGAAGTGGGGGGGGGGGGATATGTAGATGCAGAAGAGAATTGCTTTATAAATATTTAAATTCAGTGTTCACTGAGTAAGAACTTGGAATACAATCCATTTGTATCTGTTGCAAGGTGATTATAATGTAATGATTATTATGTATGTTAAGATTTTATGTTGATGTATGATGCTATTGTGTATGCTTTATTTTTGTGAAACGCTAAGATGGATAGACTACTACCCCCAGGGCGGTATATAAAACTTTTAAATAAGTAAATAAATAGATAAATAAATAAATAAATAGATAAATAAATAAACTGCCAGAAACTGAAACAGAAGGGAGGTAGACCTAAAACAGTTTTCAGATGATGGTTACCATGAGGAGCTAGCAAAACTAAAAGTAGATAAAGGAATGGGGCTGGATGGAATATATCTAAGGATATTAGGGAAGTTCTGGCAGCTCCACTGTCTGAACTTTTTAATGCTACTTTAGAGTAGTGAGTGGTTCCAAAGGACTGGAGAGAGTCAGATGTGGTTCCTGTTTACAAAAGTGGAAGAAAGGAGAAGTCTGAGAACTACAGACCCTCTGTAAATGAAATACCAAGAGTCTCTTAAAAAACCTTCATAATAGTCACTACTGGCTTATAGGACTTCATTGCCTTCTCAATCATAGGCCTAGTTCATACCATGAAATTGTACAGTCTTAATTATATATTTTTGTATATTGTTTTGTGCAAATAAAACAAGGTACTTAGCTTGTTGAATCATCTCAAGAAGCTGTTAGGTAGCAATGGGGATATGACATTGGGGTTTCTGTTTGTCATACCGCCATTGCTACCTGAAGCTTCTTGAGGCAACTCAACAAGCTAAGTTCCTCATCATAGTGGTGAGTCCACACAGGCATGAACAAAACAGGGCTGGACAGGCATGGTGGGCAGGCAAGGCTGAAGACAAGGCAGGCTTGGCAGATAGGACAAGGCAAGCTGGCAAGGCATGCAGGCTTGGCTGGCAGAACAAGGCAGGAAACTTGGTTGACAGGGCAAGGCAAGACTGAATACTAAGCAGGTCCTGGAAATAGACAAGACAAGGGTGAGACAAGGCAAGCACAGGACTCTGGAACAGGCAAGATAAGACCAACAAGGCAGACAAAGGCAGGACTTAGACAAGGGAAACACAGAACAAAGAACACAGAAGCCCAAAGGCAGCAAGGCTTGGAACAGACAGAATAGGCCCAAGGGACCCAAGGCAGGACACAAAAGAGGATAGGCTAGAGGCCTCAGGACAGGGAACAAGGCAAGATAGGCCCAAGGGCCACAAGACAGGCAAAGGAAAGCTAGAAAGCCTGTAGACCGCAAGGCAGGACAAGAACAAGGGTTGGGTCACAGAGCCAGGAGTGACACCATAAGAAGATAAAGCTACTATGGCAAGATGGGTTAACATAGTACTGAGACTTGGGCAAGGCAAGGGCAGTGAGGAGAAACTTGACAAGACTAGTGATGAGGCATACTGAGGGCCTCTGCTGGTGGGGAGGCATCATGAAGATAGGATAAAGGTGCATAGCAGGCAAAATCCTAACAGTGACTCCCAAATTTGCCCCTTACTAGTATGGCAGAAATGGGCAGTAGTAATGTCAGTGTAGACAGTTGTATGGCTTGAGTCCTGGCATTCCCCAATGGGAGGTGCTATGATTCGATAAAACTTGTATGCCCATTTTTGAGAGTTCTGGAGAAAAGAAGGGGTTGGAGTTAACCTTAGCACAAGACTGAGGTTGTGAGTGTCCTTCCTTTTAGAGGACACTTGAAAGGGTCTTTCCCTCACAGGGAACTGACCTAGAGGAGTTGCCCATTCTCAAACAAAGGGAGACTGAGCAGGAGAATTAATATTCCTGTCCAAGGAAGGTGACTGGGGCCCAAGGTCGGGGCTACCTGAACTTCAGGGAAGGAAGCGGTCTTGGGTATTCAATTCAGACCTATTACAAGTAATTTGTAACCTATCATCAAAATCATCCATTGTACTTGAAGACCGGAAAGTGGCCAATGTAACTCCAATATTTAGAAAGGACTCTAGAGGTGATCTGGGAAACTATAGACCAATGAGCCTGACTGTAGTGCTGGGAAAAATCATGGAAACTATTATTACATCACAGAACATATGGATAGACCTGATTTAATGGGAGGGACACAACCAGCATGGACTTACCCAAGGGAAATCTTGCCCCACAAATCTGCTACATTTGTATGAAGGGCTGAATAAGCATATGGATAAAGGTGAACCGGTAGATGTGGTGTATTTGGATTTTCAGAAGGCATATGACAAAGTCCCTCATGTGAGGCTTCTAAGAAAACTAACAAGACATGGGATAGGAGGAGATGTCCTTTTGTGGATTGCAAACTGGTTAAAATCAAGAAACAGTGTAGGATTAAATGGTCAGTTTTCACAGTGGAAAAAGTTAAACAGTGGAGTCTGGTCTGTTCTTAGACTGGTGCTTTTTTATATATTTATAAATGATCTGGAAAGAGGTACAAGTGAGGTGATCAAATTTGCAGATGACACAAAATTATTCAGAGTAGTTAAATCAAAAGCAGATTGTGATAAACTGCAGGAAGACCTTGTGAGACTGGAAGATTGGACATCCAAATGGCAGATGAAATATAATGTGGACAAGTGCAAGGTGATATATATAGGGACAAATAATCCATGCTGTAGCTACATGATGTTAGACTCCATCTTAGGAGTTACCACCCAGGGAAAATATCTGGGCATCATAGTTGATATTGCATTGAAATAGCTCAGTGTGCTGTGTGGTCAAAAAAGAAAACAGAATGTTAGGAATTATTAGGAAGGGAATGGCAAATAAAATGGAGGATGTCATAATGCCTCTGTATCATTCAATGGTTAGACTGCACCTTAAATACTGTGTGCAATTCTGGTTGTCACATCTCAAAAAAATATAATTGCACTGGAGAAAGTACCGAGAAGGGAGAACAAAATGATAAAGGGAATGGAATGGCTCCCCTGTGAGAAAAGGCTAAAGAGGTTAGGGCTGTTTAGCTTGGAAAAGAGAAAGCTAAGGGGAGATATGATAGAAGTCTACAAATTCATGAAAGGACTTGAATGGTGAAATGTGAAAAAGTTATTTACTCTTTCAGATAAATCAAGGATTAGGGAGCACTCCATGAAGTTAGCAAGTAGCACATTTAAAATAAATCAGAGAATTCTTTGCCACAGGATATGGTTAAGGCAACTAGTGTGGCTGGATTTAAAAAGGTTTGGATAAGTTCCTGGAGGAGAAGTCCAGAAACTGCTATTAATCAATAGGAAATAGCCACTGCTTGTTGCCAGCATTAGTGGCATGTAATATATTTAATGTTTGGGTACTTGCCAGAAAACTTGCGACTTAGATTGGCCATTGTTGGAGACAGAATACTTGACTTGAGGGACCCTTGGTCTGATCATATCTTGTGCTCTTATGTTCCTGAAAAGTGTTGCTGTGGAAGCTCCAAGTTCTGGAAATCAAAGGAAGAGGGATTTCTTCAGACAAGGAGAGAATTTGAAAAGTGTGGAGAATCAGATTGTAACCCCCAGTGAGGGTAGGTAGTCCTGAATAGGGGCCAAGGGGCCCACACCTCAGTTCAGATATAAAGTGCTCAGTTCTTAAACGTTGTCAATTCAGGTTAAAGGGGATTGGGGATCGCAGGAAGGGTTAACGCGGCCGGAAAGTGAGTTGAAAGCGGGTTAGGAACGGGGAAACCGCGGACGCACTTTACAGGATTGACCTGTTTGATAGTCCTGGATTCCCTGCAGGATAAAGATGAACTTCTGGGCCCTTTTGCATCTTAACCTACCCTTTAGTCTGGTGTAAACAGAACAGATAATCTCATAGAGGTAGGTAGCAGCAATGACCATGGTGGAAGCTGGATGGTTTCCAACTCGATTTAACTAATAGTTGCTAAGATGGAATAAAAAGTTCCATACAGCCATTGATATTAAAAGTCCAATTGATGTACAATTAAAACTTCAAATAAATTTATGACCTATTTCCTGGTTCTCAAAAGAGGTGGCTAAAAAATAAAGATAAAAAGAAAATATTCAAAAGTATAAAGGATCCCAGAAAGAGAATTACCTGATGAAACTGAGGGAGACGAAGAACAAAATCAGGAAAGCAAAAGGTCAATCAGAAGAAAGGATTGCCAAAGAGGTAAAGTGAGGTGACAAAACATTTTTCAGCTATATCAGAGAAAGAAGGAAGGCCTGAAGTGGTATAGTGATATTGAAAGGTGACAAGGAGCAATGAGTAGAAAGAGACAAAGAAATGGCAGAATATTAGACAAATCTTTCAGTACAGATTTCACTAAAGAAGATCCTGGTTGACAAAACCGTAAATAGGACTGGGGCTGATGCAACTCCATTTACAGAAGAGAATGTATGGGAAGAGCTAGGAAAACAAAGTAGACAAGCCATGGGGCCAGATAAGGTACATTCCAGGATACTAAGGAAGCTCAGAGATGTGCTGGTGAGTCCGCTGCATCCCGCAGATTGCCACAAAGAAAAAATGTAGTCTGTCAATAAACAAAAGCCTTTGACAATATTGGGCACCTAATCAAGCTTCTGCGATTATCAGGAAGCTGACTTCTAACTTGAGCTCAGGTTATGAGTAGTGTCAAAGCAAATCAACCAGGAAAACACTGCACAGTTACCACAGCTGGACCAGCTTGAATGTGCCTTCCTTCTGTAAATGCAACATGAAGCATCAAATATTTTTAAGATAACCACGATTTTTAAAAGGTCTTCTATTTTAATCTCTAAATACCTCTCAAGAAAAAACTGTCAAGTTTCTGTCTGACATACTGATCGCAGGGGGAATTAGTAGGTATATGACATACTCTGTTTCCTTCACTCTTTCAATGTACTTTCCTACGCCTTAATGCTAATTCCTTATTGTTACTTGAAATTAAAATATGAACACTGACTAGTTAAGATCTACTTCCTTCACAGGTGCCATATTAGGCACCAGAAATTTTGAATGTAGTCCAAGGATTCTTAACAGATTTTCTTATGAAGTTTGAGCTACAATATATAAGGGCCCTGTCATGTCTTTTTAAGTGATGTGCTCATTACAAAACAGCCAGTATGGTTTTCAAGATGTAAACAATACCTTGGATTTTTCAACCAGCTATTTGGGCCTTGATGTTAATGCCCAAATCTTATAGTCCTTTTCTAAGGCAGGGTTGGAAGGTCCTGGCTTCACTTACAAGGAATTGTCTGTCACCTCACAAGGCTCTACACACTTCTCCTGAGGTACTTCCTCCATCAGGTCTTTACATAGGGTAGGGAATAAGGGTCCTGAATCCGCTGATAGGGGAGCATCTATCACCTTGCAAAGCTTCTCTGAGGTCCCCCTTCTGTCAGGCCTTTTTCCTAGCCCCTGTTTGCCACAGAGAAGATTGCAGAGTGTATAATGGGGAGAATTTGTTGTTTCCTCCTAAGGGAAATTGATAGAGGTATGATGAAAAGGGAGAGGTTCCAGAAAGTGTGGGATCATTTAGTGGTCAGAGGGAATGTATAATAACACTTTGACTGACAGATTGATTCAGCCCCTAAGAGCTGAGTTTTCGAAAGGGTATATTACCCTGGTGAGAGCAAGGTCGATGACTCCTTCAGAGTCACCAAGCCAAGGTAAGGCAGCAGCTGGGATCATCTTCCAGTGTGCCAGGGAAGAGAGGAAAGAGTTGAAAGAGACACTCCAATAGTGTCACAGGGAGCCTGACTGAAGTGACTGAAAATTGGATCAAAGAATAAAAAGTACATAAAAAAATGAAACCGTGAAGCAACCAGTTGGGACCAGAAAAGAAAAATAAACTGTGCCGGGTTGGATCCTGGAAACAGGGTTGAAAGTCTCCCGTTTCCTCCTGCAACAAGGGGAAGTGAGTAGCTTAAAGCTATCCGAGAGTTAAAGTGAGTACATTGAGATTTACTGGGTTTGAGATTTTAGACAGTGTGGCCTAGTACAGGCTGAAGAATGGTGTATATAGATTGTAACATAAGTTGTCTGAGGCTTTTTGAAAAACTGAGAGTGAAGATTTACTGGCTTTGCTGTGAAGCAGCAATTTATATTTTCCAGCAATAACTGAAGATACTTCTAATAAACTATCTTTTCATTTGGAGCACAATCTTTGATGAGGACAGTGGCCTTTTGGAAGTGCATATGTGTTTGTCCTGCACCTAGTTTGGCCCTGCAGAATATCTGCCTCCAGCCCACGAACCTGCTGAGAACTGTTTTCCTCACTTTGGTTGAATTAACCCAGGTTCCCCAAAGCTGTAAGTCCTGTGGGGATAGGGAAATACCTATAGTACCTGAATGTAATCTGCTTTGATGAACACTCTGAAGTGCTGAAAAGAGGAATAGAAAAATTGAAGTAAATAAATAAATGCTATTTTTCCGTGCAACCTCTTTGAAAATGTACGGATGTGACTAAGAAATCTATGGAAATATAAGAAAAATGTCCCATTTGACACATTTAATGACAATCATGAATGGAACCTCTCATCAAGTCTGCATTTCCTTTGTAAAGTTTTATGGAGTTCTAAGTCCAAGAAAGACTGATTTTAAATTAATTTAATGGTTTTGGATATTCTTTAGAGGCAAAGTTGTTTTCTTTTTTATGTTTTCTTTCCTCATTTGTGAGGCTGCAGTTGCTTATCTTGGAACTTTCTAGGATTACTTTTTTTTTTATTATATCAATGAATGGCTTTATTGTCAGTATTACAATACAAACAAAATGTAATCTTTTATAGAAAGGGATTTATTTTGGTGTATCTTCTAAGCTGTAGCTCAAGAACTATAAAAACCTTTAATATCTGAAGGTCTGATACTACTGGGATCCAAGCCCAGCACAATCTGTTTGCAGAAGTCATTAAAGTCACCACAAACCATATTAGTTTTCACTAAATGCATTACTCCCATCATAAAATACAATTGCTTAACTTAGAAGAACCACACATTGTCACAAATCTATTTTGCTGAAGTTAGTTTACCTTAAAAATCTTATTTTCAAGTAATATAAGTTCAGATCAATTCTGGCACGCCAGTAATATTGGAATTAATGCTATACCACAACTTAATAGTTCTTGGGAATAAGGTTATGCCTTTGTTCTGGGAAAGATTTTGTATAAATGAGCATTTTGTAGAAGAAAGGTTATTTTCAGCCATGTTTTATTTGAGCCCCCATATTGGTGTTGACATATTTTGCAAAAGCAACTTTTGCAGGTATGATTCTTTTTTTAATCTTTCTATGAATTACTGAATTATGTTATTCCCCATCTTTAACATTAGTAAGAGATAGCAACAAGGGTCATATTACCCATATATTATTTACCGTCTTTGCATAACTAGCCAGGATATACCAAGAATTGTTGCGGTCCCGGTCGCGAGTCGTCCTTACCTCTTTCCTGTCTTGAGTTACGTGTCAGGGTTCGGCGTTTTCCAGGCCTTCTCAGGCCTCTCCGCAGCAGCATCTCCACGAGGGAGACGCAGCCGAGCTCTGCTGCCAAGCTCTGCCCCCCTTAGGCATGCGTGTGCGCGAGGGGGAGCCATTTAAAGGCACAGCCCCCAAGATGACGTCAGACGCTGGCAGGATATTTAAACCCAGCGTCTGACTGAAGACTTTGCCTTGCAACAAGGTTCACTCCTTGGAGTTACTAGTTGCCTTGCGTTCCTGCTCCAGCTTCCGTGTTCCTGCTCCAGCTCTTGTGTTCCTGATCCAGCTCCTGAGCCCCTGAGCCTTGCTCCACTGCAGCTCCAGTTCCTTCTCCTGCTTCAGTTTCCTGATTCTCGGACTGACTCCCTGGTATTTGAGCCGGTACGTCTTCGGTTCCCTTGTCTGCTGTCTGCTGTGACCTCGGACTGCTCCTACTGACTAGAGTCTGCTCTGGGAGACCGCTCCTAAGTTTCAGCGGTCCGGGTCCTCATGGGCTCCTCCAGAGGGGACCGTGGGCTTCCAAGGGAGAAGCACCTGCCTGGTCTCCCGGCTCCGTGCCGCCCTCCGGCCATTCTTCTCCGCGGAGACTCATCCTTCCATTCACCATCCGCATGGCCAGCCCAAGGGTCCACCACTCCAGCGATAACAGTTTGCAAGGCCATGGACCCGGCGGACATCTCGGGACTTCAAGCCATTCCGGGAATGGCTCAACGTCTACAGCAGCAGCAGCATTGTCTGGACGTTCTTGCAGCTACCGTTGAGCAGTTGGCTAACCGCTTGGATGCCACGCCTCCAGAAGTGCCATCTGTGCACCCTCAGGTACCTATTCTGGGACTTACTGCACCTACTCAGCTACCCGCTCCACTTCGCTACTCAGGCGATGCCAATGGCTGTCGAGGGTTTCTGAACCAATCCTATATAATATTTTCACTTCTGCCAAGTCAGTTTCCTTCTGATTCCATGAAGGTAACCTACATGCTGTCCATACCTGGATGGAAAGGCACTGAGCTGGGCCTCACCCATGTGGGAGCGCAATGATCCGCTGTTGAGTAACTTGCAACAATTCATAATTAATTTCAAGCAAGTGTTTGATGAGCCTGCACGGCTGTCAACAGCTACGTCGGAACTTCTGCAACTACGACAGGGGCCACGGTCCTTGGCTGATTATGCGATCGAGTTCTGCACTCTTGCCACGGAAGTCGGGTGGCGAGATGACAGTCTGCGGGGAGTCTTCCTGGAGGGGTTGCCCCTGCATTAAGGATGAGTTGGCAGCCAGAGACATCCCCGACGACCTTAACAACGTAATTGATTTGGGTGGGTGAATTGACCGCCGTCTTAAGCAAGGGCTAAGGAGGGGCGCCCGCCGCGCAGGTCAATACCGTTGGCCCCAGCCTTCTCTAGACCTATGACGTCTTCACCAGGCCATTCAGCGTCTCATCCAGAGCTGTCTGCAGAGGAACCCATGCAGCTAGGATGGACCCCTTTGACTGCAGAGGAGAGGCGACGGCATCGGGCGTTGGGTCTATGCCTGTACTGTGGCAGCAAAGGCCATTTCCTGGCCCAATGTAAGGAACGTTCAGAAAATGCCAAAGCTTAGGTGCAACGGGGGAGCTACTCCTAGGCTGTGTTAATTCTGCTCCTCAATGTATGGTTCCTGTGACTCTTGAGTACCCTGGAGGGTCGTTTTCCACACTCACTTTCATCAACTCCGGGGCAGGAGGGAACCTTATCCTGTCCGATTTGGTACAACAACTTCAGTTACCCATTCTTCCCCGTAATCCACCGTTGCGGATCACCTCTATCCGGTGCACGGTACTATCAGGGTGTTGCGGTCTCCACCTCTTCCCCTCTTTTTGCTGTACTCAGGGCTCACCTCCGATGCCGGGAACGCCGCTCCCGCGGCTCTGCTGGGCCTTTGGGGCGTCCGCCATTACTGGGTCATCTTGCTGCTGCCATGCGCGCGAGGACGCGCATTATGGACACACGGTCACCGGAAGTCTGGCCCCGCCTGGGCTAACTACGCCACGCCCCAAGCCTGATTTAACCGGCGTTCATCTAGAGATGTGAATCGTGTCCTCGATCGTCTTAACGATCGATTTCGGCTGGGAGGGGGAGGGAATCGTATCGTCGCCGTTTGGGTGTTTAGAGTATTGTGAAAATCGTTAAAATCGTGAACCGGCACACTAAAACCCTCTAAAACCCACCCCCGACCCTTTAAATTAAATCCCCCACCCTCCCGAACCCCCCCCAAATGCCTTAAATTACCTGGGGGTCCAGCGGCGGTCCGTAGCTAAATCGGGGGAAGGGGGAGGGCAGGAAAACCGGCACACTAAAACACCCTAAAACCCACCCCCGACCCTTTAAATTAAATCCCCCACCCTCCCGAACCCCCCCCCCAAATGCCTTAAATTACCTGGGGGTCCAGCGGCGGTCCGGAACGGTCTCCTGCAATTGAATCGTGTTGTCTTCAGCCGGCGCCATTCTGCGCCGCCATTTTGCAAAATGGCGTCGCAAAATGGCGGCGGCCATAGACCACACGATTCGACTGCAGGAGGTCGTTCCGGCCCCCCGCTGGACTTTTGGCAAGTCTTGTGGGGGTCAGGAGGCCCCCCCAAGCTGGCCAAAAGTCCCTGGGGGTCCAGCGGGGGTCCGGGAGCGATCTCCTGCCGCGAATCGTTTTCCGTACGGAAAATGGCGCCGGCAGGAGATCGACTGCAGGAGGTCATTCAGCCGGGGTTCCGGACCCCGGCTGAACGACCCCGGCTGAACGACCTCCTTCAGTCGATCTCCTGCCGGCGCCATTTTCCGTACGGAAAACGATTTGCGGCAGGAGATCGCTCCCGGACCCCCGCTGGACCCCCAGGGACTTTTGGCCAGCTTGGGGGGGCCTCCTGACCCCCACAAGACTTGCAAAAAGTCCAGCGGGGGTCCGGAACGACTTCCTGCAGTCGAATCGTGTTGGTCTATGGCCGCCGCCATTTTGCGCCGCCATTTTGCAAAATGGCGGCGCAGAATGGCGCCGGCTGAAGACAACACGATTCAATTGCAGGAGACCGTTCCGGACCGCCGCTGGACCCCCAGGTAATTTAAGGCATTTGGGGGGGGTTCGGGAGGGTGGGGGATTTAATTTAAAGGGTCGGGGTGGGTTTTAGGGTGTTTTAGTGTGCCGGTATTCCTGCCCTCCCCCTTCCCCCGATTTACGATTTTTTGACGATAAATCGGGGGAATTGGTATTGTATCGTGGCCCTAACGATTTTTGACGATTTAAAATATATCGGACGATATTTTAAATCGTCAAAAAACGATTCACATCCCTACGTTCATCTGCCTTCTCATTGCCTTGCAACGAGGGTCGCTACTGTTAGTAGTTCTTAGTTGCGCTTCTGCTGTTCTGCTTCCCGGTTGACCTCAGCTTGTTCCTGACTCCGCTTCTGCCTGCCACCTGCCATTGACCTCAGCTTGTTCCTGACTCCGCTTCTGCCTGCCGCCTGCCTTTGACCTCAGCTTGTTCCTGACTCCGCTTCTGCCTGCCGCCTGCCACTGACCTCAGCGTGTTCCCGACTCCGCCTCTGCCTGCAGCCCACCATTGACTTCAGCTTGTGCCCGACTCCGCTCCTGCTTGCCGCCAGCCTCCGACCTTTGCCTGAACCTGAGACTGCTTCGACTGGCTGCCAGCCTGACTTGGGTTCGTCTCCTTTCTACTCACTGCCCGGTCTGGCTCTTTTGCACGCTACTGACTCCGGTCCTGCCTTCAGCAGGTCACAGCCTACGATACGCTACAGACTCTGTTCCTGTTACCTGTCTGCTCCGCTCCGCGGCATACTACAGACCCCGGGTCTGCTCTCTACTGCTTGTTCAGCAGGCTACAGACTCTATCTAACTGCCCCGCTCTCGCCGGGCCTTCCTGTTCCCTGCTGCTGGACTCTGTGGATTACTCTTGCCCAGGCCTTTTCTATAGAGACTGTTACTGTGCTCCTAAGTCCCAAGGTTCTAGGACCCTACGGGCTCCTCCTGGGGGGTTCCTGGTTCCCGGGTGAAGACCTGTGCCTGTGGCTCTTAAGTCCCAAGGTTCTAGGACCCTACGGGCTCCTCCTGGGGGGTTCCTGGTTCCCAGGTGAAGATCTGTGCCTGTGGCTCCGCCTCCCGAGCTACTCTACCCAGGGTAGTTCGGTTCAAGGGTTCACACCTGGTCTGCAGCTTCCCAGACTGCAACAGTTTGCAAGGCCATGGACTCGGCGGAGTCTCCCAGTCTGCAGGCTATCCCTGGGATGGCGCAGCGCCTTCAACAACAGCAACATTGTATTGATACTCTTGCTGCCACTGTGGACCAACTGGTCTCTCGTCTAGAAGCTTCTACTCGCCAAGGGCCTTCTGTATCAGTCGCTGTTCCCAATACACAGTTGCCAGCCCCTAGCAGGTACGCTGGGGACAGTAAGTCCAGCCGTGGGTTCCTGAACCAATGTCAAGTACGGTTCACCTTGTTACCAACCCAGTTTCCCACTGAAGCGGCTAAAGTGGCCTATATTTTTTCTTTACTGGATGGCAAGGCGCTAGAATGGGCTTCACCCTTGTGGGAACGCTCCGATCCTCTGCTACAGAATCTTCAGGAATTCCTTCTTCAGTTTCGCCTGGCCTTTGATGACCCTGCACGCCAGTCCACAGCGGCGTCTGAACTCCTGCATCTCCAACAGGGCACACGTCCAGTAGCGGAGTACATTATCAACTTTCGGACCCTGGCCATGGAACTGGCTTGGCAGGATGATTGTTTAAAAGGGATCTTCCTTGAAGGCCTGGCTGGTCGGATTAAAGATGAACTGGCAGGACGGGAGATTCCTGAGGAGTTGAATGACTTAATGGACATTGCAGGCAAGGTTGACCGCCGTCTTCAACAGCGTGACAGAGAGACTCGGTCGGGTAATAGGAGTCAGCCACGCCTACACGTCTCCTCCAGGTCTCCTCTGCAAAGGACTTCTCCTGCTGCCAATCCTGCTTCTGAACCCATGCAGCTGGGCAGGTCACCACTTACTCCGGAAGAGAGGAGCCGTCGGCGCTCGCTAGGCCTCTGCCTTTATTGTGGAGGTAAAGGACATTTCCTGCCATCTTGCACTGAGCGTCCGGGAAACGCCCATGCCTAGGTTATACCGAGGAGCTACACCTAGGCGCTACCGGATCCGCTCCTCTCTGCACTCTGCCTGTAACCCTCAAGTACCCCGGTGGGGAGATCCAGATTCGGGCCTTTGTCGATTCTGGGGCCGAGGGGAACTTTATTGTGGCCGAGCTGGTGAAACAACTGGGCCTGCTTACAGAACCAAGGAATCCTCCTCTACGCATCTCTTCGATCCGAGGGACCTTGTTGCCTGGAGTTATCTCTCGCTCTACGAGACCAGTGACTTTGCAGACGGGTCTATTTCACTCCGAGGAGATTTCTCTACTCATCCTGGAACGAGCCGTGCATCCATTGGTGCTGGGACTTCCGTGGCTCCGTCAGCACTCCCCCGTCATCAGATGGGATGACTTCCAGCTAGTTAGCTGGGGTTCTGCCTGCTTTGACCAATGTTTACAGCTTCCTCGTCCTCCCAACGCTCTGCATCTCTGTTCCACACATCTCCTGCCAGAGGCTTACCAAAGTTTTCAAGATGTCTTCTCCAAAGAGATGGTGGAGATTCTTCCGGAACACAGACCCTTTGACTGTCCCATTGATCTGGTTCCCGGTACTACACCGCCTCGTGGCCATGTATATCTTCTCTCACTACCAGAGACTAAGGCGATGTCCCAGTACATCTCCGAGAACTTAGCCAAGGGATTTATTCGTCCATCCCGCTCACCGGCAGGTGCTGGATTCTTTTTCGTGGGCAAAAAGGATGATTCACTACGACCGTGTATTGACTATCGTGGTCTCAACGCCATTACTAAGCGAGACCGCTATCCATTGCCACTCATCCCGGAACTACTGGACTGTCTCCAAGGAGCTCGCATCTTTACCAAGTTGGACCTGAGAGGGGCCTATAACCTCATACGTATTCGCCCAGGAGACGAGTGGAAGACGGCATTCAACACATGTGATGGGCATTACGAGTACCTCGTGATGCCCTTTGGGCTTTGTAATGCCCCTGCCGTCTTCCAGCACCTCATGAACGAGGTCCTTCGAGAGATGCTCCATTCCCACGTAATAGTCTACTTGGATGATGTCCTCATATACTCCAAAGACATAGACTCCCACTGCCAGCATGTTTGTCAGGTCCTTCAGGCCCTCCGGGCCAATCATCTATATGCCAAGCTTGAGAAATGCGTGTTTGAAGCTGAATCTCTACCGTTCCTGGGATATATATTATCTCAGCAGCTGGCTTTTGCATGGACCCAGAAAAGGTAGCCGCCATCATGAAATGGCCCCAGCCCACGGGTCTCAAAGCCCTCCAGCGCTTCCTGGGCTTTGCGAACTTTTATAGACATTTTATTCCACATTACTCTCACCGTGTGGCTCCTCTTACAGCCTTGACCCGGAAAGGAGCAGATGTCAAGCACTGGCCGGAGGCTGCTGTCACGGCCTTTTCTGATCTCAAGGAGGCCTTCCTCTCGGATGTCTGTCTCCGACACCCGGACCCTTCACGACCATTCATCATGGAGGTCGATGCCTCCAGCATCGCTGTGGGAGCGGTTCTCAGCCAGCACTCTGATACTGGACAACTCCTTCCTTGCTCGTACTTTTCCCGGAAGTTCTCAGCCGCGGAAATTAATTATTCCATTGGGGATAAGGAGTTGCTGGCGATAAAACTCGCCTTCGAGGAATGGAGACAGTGGCTCGAGGGCTCCTTGCACACTACCACCGTTTACACGGATCATAAGAATTTGGAATTTCTGACCCAGGCTCAACGACTGAACCCCCGCCAAGCCCGCTGGGCCTTGTTCTTCAGTCGTTTTGACTTTGTTGTACAGTACCGTCCTGCTGCAAAAAATCTCCGGGCAGACGCCCTGTCTCGCACCTCTTGTGCCGAGGAGGACATTGACCCACCACAGTTCATCTTGGACCCCTCTAAGGTTCGGCTCTCTGCCATGACCATCCTCTCGCAAGACCGCACAGTGCTCTCACGCCGGGACCGTTTGACTGCATTACGATGGGCCCACGACTCCTTGATTGGAGGACATGCTGGACGAGAAAGAACCCTGGAGCTTGTTAACCGGTATTACTGGTGGCCCAACATCCGGCGTGACGTCGCCTCGTATGTGGCTTCTTGCCCTACCTGTGCTCGCCAGAAACCCAATTCTGGCTCCCCATATGGTCTCCTGCACCCGCTTCCGGTTCCCACTGAACCATGGACCCATATACCTACAGACTTCATAGTTGACCTGCCTCCATCCCAGGGACATATGGTCGTCTGGGTCACGGTTGACCGTTTCTCAAAAATGGTCCATCTGGTTCCCCTGCCTAAGCTTCCCTCTGCACCCGAGTTGGCCCACCTGTTCACCCAACATGTGTTCAGGCTTCACGGCCTCCCTCAAGATATCGTTTCGGACAGAGGTTCGCAGTTTGTGGCCCGCTACTAGAGAGCCCTCTGTAAATGCTTCCAGGTTAAGCTTAGTTTCTCCACAGCCTTTCATACTCAAAGCAACGAACAGACCGAGAGAATGAACAGGACTCTAAAAGCCTACCTCCGGGCCTTCATTAATGAGAGGCAAGACAATTGGTCTGAGCTCTTACCCTGGGCCGAATTTGCCTATAACAACCAGGTCCATGCCGCCACGGGCAAATCTCCGTTCCATCTAGTATATGGTAAACCATTACGACCACCACTCCCGCTAGAGGCTCCCAGTGCCTCACCCGCTGCTCAAGTAACAGCCCAGCAACTCCAGGCGTTGTGGCACATGACACGAAGACAGATTCTCCGTGCGGCCGCAAAGGCTAAGCAGACGGCCGATCGCCATCGTCGGCCAGCTCCCACATTCCAGCCTGGGGATAGAGTCTGGCTAAGTACGAAGAATCTGCACCTTCGACTTCCCTCACGAAGATTCGCCCCAAAGTTCTGTGGTCCGTTTCGAGTGGCTGAACGAGTGGGACTGGTATCGTATCGGCTTCGGCTTCCCTCTTCCTTCAGAGTACACAACGTGTTTCAACGCCTCACTGCTCAAGCCTGTAGTCCTCTCCCGGTATCACCATACACCTCCGGACCCTGCAACCACAACCGTTGATGATGATCCTACATACCAAGTACGGGACGTCCTGGACATCCGATTTCACAATCGCAGATGGGAGTATTTACTGGCCTGGGAAGGGTGTGGTGACGAAGATAACACCTGGGAGCCCAGCCTTAATATTCTAGACAAAGATCTCCTGCACCAGTTCCACCAGGACCATCCAGAGAAACCCGGTCCGCTCAAAAGGGGCCGTAAAGGGGGGGGGTACTGTTGCGGTCTCCACCGCTTCCCCTCTTTTTGCTGTACTCAGGGCTCACCTCCGATGCCGGGAACGCCGCTCCCGCAGCTCTGCTGGGCCTTTGGAGCGTCCGCCATTACTGGGTCATCTCGCTGCTGCCACGCGCGTGAGGACGCGCATTATGGACGCACGGTCACCGGAAGACTGGCCCCGCCTGGGCTAACTACGTCACGCCCCAAGCCTGATTTAACCGGCGTTCATCTGCCTTCTTATTGCCTTGCAACGAGGGTCGCTACTGTTAGTAGTTCTTAGTTGCGCTTCTGCTGTTCTGCTTCCCGGTTGACCTCAGCTTGTTCCTGACTCCGCTTCTGCCTGCCGCCTGCCATTGACCTCAGCTTGTTCCTGACTCCGCTTCTGCCTGCCGCCTGCCTTTGACCTCAGCTTGTTCCTGACTCCGCTTCTGCCTGCCGCCTGCCACTGACCTCAGCGTGTTCCCGACTCCGCCTCTGCCTGCAGCCCGCCATTGACTTCAGCTTGTGCCCGACTCCGCTCCTGCTTGCCGCCAGCCTCCGACCTTTGCCTGAACCTGAGACTGCTTCGACTGGCTGCCAGCCTGACTTGGGTTCGTCTCCTTTCTACTCACTGCCCGGTCTGGCTCTTTTGCACGCTACTGACTCCGGTCCTGCCTTCAGCAGGTCACAGCCTACGATACACTACAGACTCTGTTCCTGTTACCTGTCTGCTCCGCTCCGCGGCATACTACAGACCCCGGGTCTGCTCTCTACTGCTTGTTCAGCAGGCTACAGACTCTATCTAACTGCCCCGCTCTCGCCGGGCCTTCCTGTTCCCTGCTGCTGGACTCTGTGGGTTACTCTTGCCCAGGCCTTTTCTATAGAGACTGTTACTGTGCTCCTAAGTCCCAAGGTTCTAGGACCCTACGGGCTCCTCCTGGGGGGTTCCTGGTTCCCGGGTGAAGACCTGTGCCTGGGGCTCTTAAGTCCCAAGGTTCTAGGACCCTACGGGCTCCTCCTGGGGGGTTCCTGGTTCCCGGGTGAAGACCTGTGCCTGTGGCTCTTAAGTCCCAAGGTTCTAGGACCCTACGGGCTCCTCCTGGGGGGTTCCTGGTTCCCGGGTGAAGATCTGTGCCTGTGGCTCCGCCTCCCGAGCTACTCTACCCAGGGTAGTTCGGTTCAAGGGTTCACACCTGGTCTGCAGCTTCCCAGACTGCAACACAGGGAGTATCTCTGCTTCCACCGCTCCCATTACTCTTTGGACAGGAGTGCTACTTTCTGAAAAGCTATCCTTCCTGGTCCTGGAGAAGGCGGTACATCCTGTAGTACTAGGATTACCGTGGCTACAACAACACTCTCCGGTTATACATTGGGGCACTTTACAAGTGGCAAGATGGAGTTCTCTCTGTTTTTCTAATTGTCTTGAGATCCTGTCTCCTCGTAGGGTGGCCTTATTGAACATGTCTGTCATACCCCCCGGCTCCATACGCAGAATTTGCAGAGGTGTTTTCCAAGAGAAAAGCAGAGATTCTGCAACAGCACCGCCCCTTCGATTGCTGCCCGGGACCTTGCTGCCCGGGACCTCGCCTCCCCGAGGAAGGGTATAAGAACATAAGAACATAAGAAAATGCCATACTGGGTCAGACCAAGGGTCCATCAAGCCTAGCATCCTGTTTCCAACAGTGGCCAATCCAGGCCATAAGAACCTGGCAAGTACCCAAAAACTAAGTCTATTCCATGTTACCATTGCTAATGGCAGTGGCTATTCTCTAAGTGAACTTAATAGCAGGTAATGGACTTCTCCTCCAAGAACTTATCCAATCCTTTTTTAAACACAGCTATACTAACTGCACTAACCACATCCTCTGGCAACAAATTCCAGAGTTTAATTGTGCGTTGAGTAAAAAAGAACTTTCTCCACTATCACTTCCAGAGACACAAGCGATGTCCAAGTATAATTCCGAAAACCTTGCCAAAGGGTTCATCCGACCGTCCAGATCACCCGCCAGTGCGGGGTTCTTCTTCGTAGGAAAAAAGGATGGCACCTTAAGACCATGCATTGACTACAGGGGCTTAAACGCCATCACTCGACAAGATCGCTATCCCCTTCCATTGATTCCTGAGCTCCTGGACAGATTACATGGAGCTAAGATATTTACCAAACTCGATCTTCAGGGTGCTTACAATCTAGTTTGAATTCGCCCTGGAGATGAATGGAAGACTGCCTTCAACACCAGGGATGGGCATTTCGAGTATCTAGTAATACCATTTGGTTTATGCAATGCTCCAGCAGTCTTCCAAAACCTAATGAATGAGGTGCTCCACGAGATGCTGCACTCCTCAGTTATCATATACTTGGACGATGTTCTGATCTACTCCCAAAATTTGGAGTCTCATCGGCAACACGTGAAACAGGTGCTACAAGTCCTAAAAGACAACCATCTTTACGCAAAGCTAGAGAAATGCATGTTCAAACAAGAATCCCTTCCCTTCTTGGGATACATTGTCTCATCTACAGGATTTCATATGGATCCGAAAAAAGTCTCTGCCATTAAGGAGTGGCCTCGTCCTTGGGAGTAAAAGCTCTACAGCGATTCCTAGGATTCGCAAACTTGAATAGACAATTCATTCCTCATTATTCCCTTAAGGTTGCACCTCTTACTGCCCTTACCAAGAAGGGAGCTGACAACAGAGTATGGCCCAAGGCCGCCTGTCAAGCATTTGAGCACCTGAAGGAGGCTTTCCTGCTAGACACTTGCTTACACCATCCGGATCCACAACGTCCCTTTATAGTAGAGGTGGACGCCTCCAACATAGCGGTAGGGGGCAGTACTCAGTCAAACCTCCAGCAAAGGGAGGCTACTTCCATGCTCTTACTTCTCCAAGAAATTCTCAGCAGCCAAGTGTAGCTACAGCATAGGAGACAAAGAACTCTTGGTGATTAAATTAGCTTTTGAAGAGTGGACACAATGGCTAGAGGGGGCAATCCACCCCATCACGGTCTATACGGGTCATAAGAATTTAGAATTTCTATGTCAAGCCCAACGACTAAATCCCAGACAAGCTCGTTGGTCCCTCTTCTTCAATCGCTTTGATTTCACTCTTCGCTATAGACCAGCAACCAAGAATATCCGAGCAGATGCCTTGTCCAGAACCACCGAACAGGAGGGGGAGGAGAAGTCACCCCAGTACATCCTGGATCCAGCAAAAGTCAACATAGCAAGCACTGACTTAAATCCCCTGGGCAAAACAGTGGTCCCACGGCAGGTATTGCTATAGGCTCATGACTCCCTCACTGGTGGACATGCTGGTCGAAAAAGAACCTGACTCGCTATTATTGGTGGCTTCGGATGGGGCACAATGTCCATACCTATGTCAGTTCCTGCCCTATCTGTGCCAAACAGAAGCCCTTGCCAGGGCAACCATGGAGACTTCTGCAACCTTTGTCCATACCCGTAGAACCCTGGACACATCTAGCCATGGACTTTGTGGTTGATCTGCCATCTTCAGAGGGGAAGATGGTCATTTGGGTCACAGTGGACCGTTTCTCCAAGATGGCTCATTTTGTTCCACTTTCCAAGCTACCATCAGTGCCGGAACTGGCCCAACTCTTCACACAGCATATCTTCCGGGGTCATGGTCCTGCTGCAGAATATTGTCTCAGAGGACCGCAATTCACTGCCCAATACTGTAAGGCATTGTATAAGAAATTTGGAGTCCAGTTAAATCTGACCACAGCCTTCTATCCTCAGAGCAATGGCCAGACTGAGCACATGAATCACTCTTTGAAAACTTTCCTCCACACCTTTGCTACTGAAAAACAAAATAATTGGGTGACATTACTACCATGGGCCGAATTCTCATATAATAATCATACCCATTCGGTCACCGAGAAGTCTCCCTTTCAAGTAGTTTACGGTAGGCAACTCAAACCACCGTTACCTCTGCCAGTAACCGTCCCATCACCGGCGGCTCAACTGTCAGCTCAGCAGCTGCATAACCTCTGGAACTCCATTCAGAACAGACTATCAAAATCGGTGAAGTCCGCAAAGAAGTATGCTGACCGGCATCGCCGACCAGCGCCGGTGTTTCTACCAGGTGACAGAATCTGGTTAAGCACCAAAAACATACATCTTCTGTTACCGTCCAGGAAATTGTCTCCTAAGTTCTGTGGGCCCTTCAGAGTCGCAGAGAGAGAAGGGGTGGGTTCCTATCGCCTACGAATTCACAATGTGTCTCATGTCTCCTTACTTAAACTAGTAATTCTTTCCAGGTTTCATCGTAGACCACCAGATCCTACAGCGACTTCTGCCACTGATGGAGCAACGTATCAAGTTTGAGAGGTCCTAGATGTATGATTTCCACCACCGTCGCTGAGAATGCTTGCTAGCCTGGGAGGGCTGCGGCCCTGAGGAGAACACCTGGGAGCCCGCTCGTAACATCTTGGACAAATCTCTTCTGCAATAGTTCCACCTGGATCATCCTGGGGGGTATTGTTGCGGTCCCGGTTGCTGGACTCGCGACCGGGTCCTTACCTCTTTCCTGCCTTGAGTCTCATGATGGGGTCCGACGTTTTCCAGGCCTTCTCAGGCCTCTGTGCGGCAGCGTCTCCACGAGGGAGATGCCGCCGAGCTCCACTGCCAAGCTCCGCCCTCTTAGGCATGCACGCGCGTGCGCGTGGCGGAGCCATTTAAAGGCACAGTGGCGTGAAACCGCGGCCAGCCCCCAAGATGACGTCAGACGCTGGCAGGATATTTTAACCCAGCGTCTGACTGAAGACTTTGCCTTGCAACAAGGTTCACTCCTCGGAGTTACTAGTTGCCTTGCGTTCCTGATCCAGCTTCCGCGTTCCTGATCCAGCTTCCGCGTTCCTGCTCCAGCATCCGTGTTCCTGATCCAGCTCCTATGTTCCTGATCCAGCTCCTGAGCCCCTGAGCCTTGCTACGCTGCAGCTCCAGTTTCTTCTCCTGCTTCAGTTTCCTGATCCTCGGATTGACTCCCTGGTATCTGACCTGGTATGTCTTCGGTTCCCTTGTCTGCTGCCTGCCGTGACCTCGGAGTGCTCCTACTGACTAGAGTCTGCTCCGGGAGACCGCTCCTAATTCCCAGCGGCCCGGGTCCTCACGGGCTCCTCGCGGGGGGTCCGCGGGCTTCCAAGGGTAAATCACCTACCTGGTCTCCTAGCTCCGTGCTGCCACCCTGCCATTCTTCACCGCGGAGACTTGTTATCCTTCCATTCACCATCTGCACGGCCGGCCCAAGGGTCCACCACTCCAGCAATAACAGAATGGTATGATGTAGTTTGTTCTTTAATAACTACAAACCCTTGGTGCGCTATGCGACATGAGCCAAAATCAATTTCCTTCAATTGACTGGAAAGCATGGTTCTTAGAGCCCACAAACTCTGGACTATGTCAGTCAGCTATAAAATATCTTTGAATTAAAAAAAACCCTTTGATTTATTCCACACATATCAAAAAGAAACTGTTCAACAATGAGCAGTGTATATGCGAACAACACTGACCAGGAGCAATGGTGAATTTCATACATGAAAAAATGTTAAATGAAGAGAATGAGAAAGAAAATAAAGAATGATAAGGGAAGAATAATATCTATGAGAGAAGTAGAAGGAAAAGATTCAGTCATGTAATGTTGCCTTACTGACTTGTGTTTTCTTGTCCAAAATGAGTCTTTGATAGGGAGTAAACTTTAGCCACAATTAGATTGGGTGAGAGAAAAGCATCAGCCTATTACTTCCACTTTCTTCAAATTGTCCACATTTGGGCAAGTATTATAATGGTTCCCAGACAGGCATGGATGGTTGAACATCAGCCATTTGCATTATATGACAAAAATTCCATTCTGGCTCTGAGGAGACGAGCAGAGAAAATTCCTTGGTTTATTTAATTGTTTTAATTATTTTGTTTTTTACATTTATATGCCACCTATAACAAAGTTCTAGGCAGTTTACAACCAGTACATACATAGGGGTAGATTTTAAGAACTACACATGCGCGTCCATGTGCGATTTTATAACATGCACGCACCAGTAAATGCATGTTATAAAATCGGGGGTTGGCAACACGCAAGGGGTGCACATTAGTGCAACTTGCGTGCGCTGACACACGCGGCCTTCACCCGTTCCCTCCCAGGCCACTCCAATTTCGAAGCAGCCTGGGAGGGAACTTCCCAACCCCCTAAACTAACCTCCCTTCCCCTTCTCCTTCCCCTAACCTACCCACCCCCCTAACCCTAACTTAGACCCCTCTGACCTTTGTCGTACCTGTTGCACCTACCAGTAGCCTGCCGGCACGCAATCCTCCAACACAGTGGCAAATGGTCGCTGTGCTGGGGGCCTCTCACCCTGCCCCTTTTCTTCGGCCCTGGGACTTACGCGTGTGGCTGGGCCTTTTTAAAATAGGGCCGATGCTCATAGGGCTTTTAAAATCCAGGCTAAAATGTATAAACATAATTTAAAATAGGACTGTTAAAAAAGAAATAAAGTAAAATGTGACATTTAAAACAACTGAAAAACATAAAAGATGATAATTTAGAACATACATCAAGTTGAAAAACCAAAGAAATAGGCAAAATCATCAATGAAATAAGAAGATCGAGAGGTAAGATGGCCACCGCTGCATAGATCTGTTTGTGAGCACCGGAGGGAGAGGCTTTGCTTATAACTTTTTTCTTGCTTGTTTAATATGCCTCACACAAAGAGAAAAGGTAGACTAAGAGGTGAGAATATTAACTCACCATTAGTCGATCCCCGACAGCCTCAAATTGGTGGGTTCTTTACAGGAGCTGCGACCTTAATGCCGGAGAACTTGGTTGCTAGGGGAACGGCGGAGGATCGCATGCCGCCTCCCTTGACCCTTGACACTACCTTAAGCCCCGGAGCGCCGAGTAAACCCGCTCACCCTGGGACTGAGTTTTACCTTGCCCTGCTTCAGTGGAAGCAGGAGCGGCCATGGTGATGGCCCGGGATGGGAGCAGCGGTGCCAAGCAGGATGGAGACTTGGAGGAGACTGGTGAGCTGCAGTTGTCGGGAGGAATGAGCTCAGTAAGTCTGGGAAGATCAGTAATGGCCTCCACACAGTTGGCACAGGGTGCTGCCGAACTACCAGCATTACAAGGTACATGGTTGAGTGGGGAAACGGACCTTGTAATGCTGGTAGTTCGGCTGTGGAGGCAGGAGAAAGCCGCTGAGAGCCCTCACAGTATGTTCAATAACAACAGGACCTGAAAATATTACCTTGGATTGGAATTTGGACTGTATTAAAGTCAATTGAAAATTCTATTAAAATTTTATCACAAGTTACACTGGATACAAAAAATCAAACTGTCCTAAATAATTTAATATCAAGCTTTAATAAGAAGGCGGAAGAGCTGGATAAAGAACCACCACTATGGAAAATAAGCAACAAAAATTGATTGAGTCTGAAAGAATTGCAAGTAAAAGATTGGAAGTGGTCGAAAATGCTTTAAGAGCACATAACCTTAGAATCTTTAAACTTTCTGGTAATAAGATCAATTTTGCTTTTAGAGTTATTCAAGACCTATATGAAACAAATACTAAAATTCTGGAAGCTGCCCTACCGGTTTATTGTGAAGGCTTTTTACCTTCAGCAGCTTGGTCCAGCTTGTTCCTGCTTCAGCGTCAGCTTAGTTCAGCTAGTTCCTGCTTCAGCATCAGCTTGGTTCAGCTTGTAACTGCTTCACCTTCAGCTTGGTCCTGCTTCAGCTTCAGCTTGGTCCATCTTTTCCAGCTTCGTCCAGTTCCAGCTTCTGTCAGATTCCGAACCAGCCTGTTCCAGATCCAGTGTTTACTTCCACCTTTCCGTTGACAAATTCTCAGGGGCTCCACCTTTGAGACAAATTCATAATGTCACGGAGAAAGGGTCCACGATCTCAACAGTATGCAGAAATAGTAGCATTATAGTTTGCATTTAAACAAGCTCAGAAATAACTAGGGCTTTTTGATTGTTACAGATATCAAATATTTGGCATGGTCCATTCAATACTGACCTGCCATTTGGATCTCTAATGTTTTTGTAAAGGACAAAAAGAACCGCTAAGGGCACGTTGCAAAAGTGGAAAAATCTCCATGAACTGTTTTTAAAGTATCCCAATATTCAAGTTATCCATGAGCCAGGAAACAGAGCTCCTGGGACTTCCCCTCATATAGTGGGAAATTCCCTTGCAGACAGTTTAGCACAGGCTGCTGCCAATGTTATCAAAGTGATGGTTATTACCTATAAGCCGGGTCTCAATGAGGAACTTAATCAAGTCTTAGATATAGTATGGGAGAATCCTCCAGGCTACCCCAAAGGCCTGAGGGTTTTAAAAAATTGTACCTCCCGTAAATGCACGGTTGGGACTGGTTAAAATGACACATTTATCTTTAGGTCACCTTCATGGAGGTAATAATGCAATATTAGTTTCCACTAAGGTTTCGATATTGGTGGCTTAATATGGCTAAGATCTGTGTGGGTAGTGAGTGTGTGGAGTTTGTTGTATATGTAGTTGTAAGTGGGGTATGTATGTTGGTGTGATGTAGTGTGGTGCATTTTAGTTTGGAGGTGGTATTTTATTTATTTAATGGTAAAAGTTAGTGATCTGGAGCTGCAGTAGCTACATATGATTAAGTGGCTTGAGTATGAGCCATGGATAGGGATTAATGGAGAAGATATTGGTATGTAATAGGAACATAAGAACATGCCATACTGGGTCAGACCAAGGGTCCATCAAGCCCAGCATCCTGTTTCCAACAGTGGCCAATCCAGGCCATAAGAAACATAGCAAGTACCCAAAAACTAAATCTATTTCATGTTACCGTTGCTAGTAATAGCAGTGGCTGTTTTCTAAGTCAACTTAATTAATAGCAGGTAATGGACTTCTCCTCCAAGAACTTATCCAATCCTATTTTAAACACAGCTATATTAACTGCACTAACCACATCCTCTGGCAACAAATTCTAGAGTTTAATTGTGCATTGAGTGAAAAAGAACTTTCTCCAATTAGTTTTAAATGTGCCACATGCTAACTTCATGGAGGGCCCCCTAGTCTATCTATTATCTGAAAGACTAAATAAGTGATTCACATCTACCAGTAGTAGACTTCTCATGATTTTAAACACCTCTATCATATCGCCCCTCAGCCATCTCTTCTCCAAGCTGAAAAAGTCCTAACCTCTTTAGTCTTTCCTCATAGGGGAGCTGTTCCATTCCACTTATCATTTTGGTCGCCCTTCTCTGTACCTTCTCCATCGCAATTATATCTTTTTTGAGATGTGGCGACCAGAATTGTACACAGTATTCAAGGTGGGGTCTCACCATGGAGCGATACAGAGGCATTTTGACATTTTCCGTTTTATTCACCATTCCCTTACCTAATAATTCCCAACATTCTGTTTGCTTTTTTGACTGCCGCAGCACACTGAACCGACGATTTCAATGTGTTATCCACTATGACGCCTATATCTCTTTCTTAGATGGTAGCCCCTAATATGGAACCTAAACAAACAGGCCAATACAGTAAAGTCCACGGGAGTGCGGGTGAACGCCCGCTCTCCCAGCACGCTGCACCGGCCACTCGCCGGTGCCCGCGATGCAGTATTTAAATTAGGTCCGGCGGTAGCTCCGGGCAAAAGGAGGCATTAGGGACACTAGCGCGTCCCTAGCGCCTCCTTTTTGACAGGAGCGCAGCTGACAGCGGGTTTGACAGCCGATGCTCAATTTTGCTGGCGTCGGTTCTCGAGCCCGCTGACAGCCACGGGGCTCGGAAACGAGATGCCGGCAAAATTGAGCGTCCGGTTTTCGGGCCCGACAGCCGCGGGGCCGAATTCAATTTTATTTATTTTTTTTAACTTTGTTTACTCTTCGGGACCTCTGACTTAATATTGCCATGATATTAAGTCGGAGGGTGCACAGAAAAGCAGTTTTTATGGCTTTTCTGTGCACTTTCCTGGTGCCAGAAGAAATTAGCGCCGACCTTTGGGTCGGTGCTAATTTCTGAAAGTAAAATGTGCGGCTTGGCAGCATATTTTACTTTCTGTATCCCACGCGCATACCTAATAGGGCCTTCAACATGCATTTGCATGTTGAGGGCGCTATTAGGTGCTGCGGGTTGGACGCGTGTTTTCCTCCCCTTACTGAATAAGGGGTAAGGGAAACACGCATCCGTTGGAGCACACTGTACTGTATCGGCTTGATTGTGTAACTATAGCATGGGTTATTTTTCCCTATATGCATCACCTTGCACTTATCCACATTAAATTTCATCTGCCATTTCAATGCCCAATTTTCCAGTCTCGCAAGGTCTTCCTGCAATTTATCACAATCTTCTTGTGATTTAACTACTCTGAACAATTTTGTATCATCTGCAAATTTGATTACCTCACTCGTCGTATTTCTTTCCAGATCATTTATAAATATATTGAAAAGTAAGGGTCCCAATACAGATCACTGAGGCACTCCACTGCCCACTCCCTTCCACTGAGAAAATTGTCCATTTAATCCTACTCTCTGTTTCCTGTCTTTTAGCCAGTTTGTAATCCACGAAAGGACATCGCCACCTCTACCATGACTTTTTACTTTTCCTAGAAGCCTCTCATGAGGAACTTTATCAAAACGCCTTCTGAAAATCCAAGTACACTACATCTACCGGTTCATCTTTAGCCACATGTTTATTAACTCCTTCAAAAAAGTGAAGCAGATTTGTGAGGCAAGACTTGCCTTGGGTAAAGCCATGCTGACTTTGTTCCATTAAACCATGTCTTTGTATATGTTCTGTGATTTTGATACTTAGAACACTTTCCACTATTTTACTGGCACTGAATTCAGGCTAACTGGTTCTGTAGTTTCCCAGATCGCCACTGGAGCCCTTTTAAATATTGGGGTTACATTAGCTATCCTCTAGTCTTCAGGTACAATGGATGATTTTAATGATAGGTTACAAAATTTTACTAATAGATCTGAAATTTATTTTGGAGTTCCTTCAGAATCCTGGGGTGTATACCATCTGGTCCAGATGATTTACTACTCTTCAGTTATGAATCAGGCCTACCACATCTTCTAGGTTCACCGTGATTTGATTCAGTCCATCTGAATCATTACCCATGAAAACCTTCTCCGGAACGGGTATCTCCCCAAAATACTCTTTAGTAAACACCAAAGCAAAGAAATCATTTAATCTTTCTGTGATGGCCTTATCTTCTCTAAGTGCCCCTTTAACCCCTCGATCCTCTAACGGTCCAACTGACTCCCTCACAGGCTTTTTGCTTTGGATATATTTTAAAAAGTTTTTACTATGAGTTTTTGCCTCTAGGCCAACTTCTTTCAAATTCTCTCTTAGCCTGTCTTATCAATGTCTTACATTTAACTTGCCACGCTTATGCATTATCCTATTTTCTTCTGTTGGATCCTTCTTCCAATTTTTGAATGAAGATCTTTTGGCTAAAATAGCTTCTTTCACCTCCCCTTTAACCATGCCGGTAATCGTTTTGCCTTCTTTCCACCTTTTTTAATGTGTGAAATACATCTGGACTGTGCTCGATGGTGAGCCTCATAGAATTTCTTAGCCTTTTGCCCAGCTTTTTGGAGAAGTTCTCTGGTACGCTCCCAGAGTTAGTGCAGTTCTTGCGCCGAAGCCTGTGCTGCGGGAGATGACACTGACAAAGGCACTGGAAGAGGAGGCAAGGGTTGTTGTCCGTAGACCAGTAGTCCCCAACCCTGTCCTGGGGGCCCACCAGCCAGTCGGGTTTTCAGGATATCCACAATGAATATGCATGTGCATGCAAATTTTCTCTCATGCATATTCATTGCGGATATCCTGAAAACCCGACTGGCTGGTGGGCCCCCAGGACAGGGTTGGGGACCATTGCCGTAGACGATTTGGAACGGTGAAATCCGGTTGAAGCAGACTGGTGTGAATTTAAACCCAAATTCGGCCCAGAGAAGCAACTCAGACCAGTCACTCTGTCTGGAGTTAACGTATGCCCGGAGAAACTGTTTTAGCATACTGTTCATCCTTTCTGTTTGCCCATTGACCTGCAAATGGTAGGCTGATGTGAGATCCAGGGAGATGTCACATTTTTTGCATAGGGATCTCCAGAATTTTGCTGTGAATTGGACCCCTCGATTGGAGAGGATATGTTTTGGCAGGCCATGGAGGCGAAAGACGTGATGGATGAATAGCTTCGCTAATTCCAGAGCTGAAGATAACCCAGGTAGTGCCACGAAATGAGCTATCTTTGAAAAGCAGTCCACAGTGACCCAGATTTGTATTGCTGCTGTTGGATATGGGCAAGTCAACAATGAAATCCATGGTTATATGCGTCCACGGTTCGCTAGGAGCGGGGAGTGGGTGAAGAAGTCCCCAGGGACGACCGACAGGTGGTTTTTGTTGAGCGCATGTAGGACATGACTCTACGTAGGTCTGGACATCTTTCTTCATGGTGGGCCACCAGCAAAATCTTTGCAGGGTAGAAAGTGTCCTGTCTTGTCCAGGATGTCCTGTGAGCAGAGAGTCATGCGCCCATCTGAGGATTTTTCTTCTGAGAGCTTGGGGAACCACTCCCGGCCAGAACCATATGGTAGCAGAAAGGAGTACTCTTGTGGGGTCAATGATGTGACATGGAGTATCAGGAACATTTTCCGTGGAAAAAGAATGGGAGAGTGCATCAGCGCGGATGTTCTTGTCCACGGGACGATATCGCAGGAGGAAGTTGAAGCGATTAAAAAATAGTGACCAGCGGGCCTGTCTGTGATTCAGACATTGTGCATGCCGTAAGTATTAGAGATTTTTATGGTCTGTGTAAACTGTGATTTGGTGTTGGGCACCTTAGAACCATGGGCGCCATTCTTTGAATGCCAACTTAATCGCCAATAACTCCTTGTCTCCAATCCCGTAGGTTTCGCTCGAGGCAGGAGAAGCATTGAGAGAAAAAGGAGCAGGGATGTAAGGTGTGGTTGTCCGTATGTTGGCTAAGAATGGCACCAACCCCGACGTCAGAAGCATCCACCTCAATAATGAAGGGTTGCCGGGGATCTGGATGGCGTAGGCACGGCTCCTGAAGAAACACCTCTTTAGTTGCTGAAAAGTGGTCACGGCTTCTGGAGACCAGTGAGAGGGATTGTCTCCCTTTCAAGTCATGGCTGTAAGAGGCGCGGTCAACGTAGAATAATGATGAATAAATGATCTGTAGTAGTTAGTGAACCCGAGGAATCTGCGCAGAGCCTTAAGACCAATAGGTTGGGACCAGTCCTGAATACTTTTGGTTTTCTGCGGATCCATCTGGAACTCCTGGCTGGATACCACATAGCCTAGGAAGGGGACAAACTCCTGGTGAAAGGAGCATTTTTCCAATTTGGCATATAAGAGCATAAGAACATAAGAAATTGCCATGCTGGGTCAGACCAAGGGTCCATCAAGCCCAGCATCCTGTTTCCAACAGAGGCCACATCCTGTTTCCAACAGAGGCCACAAGAACCTGACAATTATCTAAACACTAAGAAGACCCCATGCTACTGATGCAATTAATAGCAGTGGCTATTCCCTAAGTAAACTTGATTAATAGCCGTTAATAGACTTCTCCTCCAAGAACTTATCCAACCTTTTTTGAACCCAGCTACACTAACTGGCACTAACCACATCCTCTGGCAACAAATTCCAGAGTGGTTGTCTCTTAGCCTCTGCAGAACATTGATGACATCCAGTTAGTGATTCTGGAGGTCTTGAGAGAAGACCAGTATGTCATCTAGGTATACCACTACACAGCTGTAAAGCATGTCTCTGAAGATTTCATTCATCATGTTTTGAAAAAATGGCCGGGGCATTGCAAAGGCCAAAGGGCATGACTAAATATTCAAAATGGCCGTCACGAGTATTAAATGCAGTCTTCCATTCATTGCCTGGAGTATCCGGACCAAATTGTATGCTCCTCTGAGGTCCAACTTAGTAATATTTTGGCCCCTTGGAGCCTATCAAAGAGTTCAGAGATCAATGGCAATGGGTAGCAGTCCTTCATAGTGATCTCATTTAATCTATGGTAGTCTATACACGGCGCAAGGATCCATCCTTCTTTCCCACAAAAAGAAGCCGGCACCAGCAGGAGGATTTAGGCCGTATAAAGCCCTTCACCACGTTCTCTTGAATATACTCGCTCATTGCCTTGGTCTCCATCAGAGAAAGTGGGTACACCCTTCCTCTGGGGAGTTTGGAGTTAGGTAGTATATTTATGGCACAGTCAAAGGATCGGTGAGGTGGTAAGATATCCACGGCTTTCTTCGAGAATACGTCTCGATAAGAGGAGTACTGGATAGTAGGGATGTGAATCGTTTTTTGACGATTTAAAATATCGTCCGATATATTTTAAATCATCAAAAATCATTAGGGCCACGATACAATACCAATTCCCCCGATTTATCGTAAAAAAATCGTAAATCGGGGGAAGGGGAGGGCAGGAAAACCGGCACACTAAACCCCTTAAAACTGACCCCCGACCCTTTAAATTAAATCCCCCACCCTCCAGAACCCCACCCCCAAATGCTTTAAATAACCTGGGGATCCAGCGGTGGTCCAGAACGGCGGCGGTCCGGAACGGCCCCCTCAATTGAATCCTGTTGTCTTCAGCCGGCGCCATTTTGCAAAATGGCCGCCGCAAAATGGCGGCAGCCATAAACAAAAACGATTCGACGCAGGAGGTCGTTCCGGACCCCCGCTGGACTTTTGGCAAGTCTTGTGGGGGTCAGGAGGCCCCCCCAAGCTGGCCAAAAGTTCCTGGGAGTCCAGCGGGGTTTCAGGAAGCGATTTCTTGCCGCGAATCGTTTTCCGTACGGAAAATGGCGCCGGCCATACACGTATGGCCGGCACCATGGAGGGTGGGGGATTAATTTAAAGGGTCGGGGGTGGGTTTTTAGGGGGTTTTAGTGTGTCGGCTCACGATTTTAACGATTTTCACGATAGTTTACACACCCAAACGGCAACAATACGATTCCCTCCCCCTCCTAGCCGAAATCGATTGTTAAGACGATCGAGGACACGATTCAAATCTCTACTGGATAGGTAGACCGGAAGGGAAGTGTTGGTAGTCAGGCAAGGCATGGGAGTCACAGCCTCTAGACACTTTCCATGGCAGGAATTGCCCCATCGAGACAATTGCAGGGTGCTTCCAATCGAACTTGGGTGTGTGAATTGTAATCATGGCAGTCCGAGTACCACAGAGTGTATCGCCTAGGGATGTGAATCGTGTCCTCGATCGTCTTAACGATCGATTTCGGCTGGGAGGGGGAGGGAATCGTATTGTTGCCGTTTGGGGGGGGTAAAATATCGTGAAAAATCGTGAAAAATCGAAAAAAAATCGAAAAATCGCAAAACCGGCACATTAAAACCCCCTAAAACCCACCCCCGACCCTTTAAATTAAGTCCCCCGCCCTCCCGAACCCGCCCCAAATGACTTAAATAACCTGCGGGTCCAGCGGCGGTCCGGAACGGCAGCGGTCCGGAACGGGCTCCTGCTCCTGAATCTTGTTGTCTTCAGCCGGCGCCATTTCCCAAAATGGCGCCGAAAAATGGCGGCGGCCATAGACGAACACGATTGGACGGCAGGAGGTCCTTCCGGACCCCCGCTGGACTTTTGGCAAGTCTCGTGGGGGTCAGGAGGCCCCCCACAAGCTGGCCAAAAGTTCCTGGAGGTCCAGCGGGGTCAGGGAGCGATTTCCCGCCGCGAATCGATTTCGTACGGAAAATGGCGCCGGCAGGAGATCAACTGCAGGAGGTCGTTCAGCGAGGGTTCCGGCGCCTCGCTGAACAACCTCCTGCAGTCGATCTCCTGCCGGCGCCATTTTCCGTACGAAAACGATTCGCGGCGGGAATCGCTCCCTGACCCCCGCTGGACCTCCAGGAACTTTTGGCCAGCTTGTGGGGGGCCTCCTGACCCCCACGAGACTTGCCAAAAGTCCAGCGGGGGTCCGGAAGGACCTCCTGCCGTCCAATCGTGTTCGTCTATGGCCGCCACCATTTTTCGGCGCCATTTTGGAAATGGCGCCGGCTGAAGACAACAAGATTCAGGAGCAGGAGCCCGTTCCGGACCGCTGCCGTTCCGGACCGCCGCTTGGACCCGCAGGTTATTTAAGTCATTGGGGGGGGGGTTCGGGAGGGTGGGGATTTAATTTAAAGGGTCGGGGGTGGGTTTTAGGGGGTTTTAGTGTGCCGGCTCACGATTCTAACGATTTATAACGATAAATCGTTAGAATCTCTATTGTATTGTGTTCCATAACGGTTTAAGACGATATTAAAATTATCGGACGATAATTTTAATCGTCCTAAAACGATTCACATCCCTAGTATCGCCTTATCTAGGACCAAGAAGGAAATGGTCTCCATGTGCAGAGATCCAGTGTGGAGTCGGATAGGTTGAGTGTAACAGGTGACTTCGCCAGGCAATGGCTTACCATGAATTGATGACAGTAGCAGCGGTGTAGGTGTCTGAACGGTGGGGATTCGTAGGTGCTCTATGAATTTTTCTGAGTATAAAGTTCCCACTGGCACCAGAGTCCACCAGGGCTAAAGTGTGGAATTCAAGGGTATCCGAGTTAATGGAGACTGGGAGTGTCAATGGAGGAGATGGAGAGGTAAGACCTAGGAGATCCTAGGTCTGAGAGTTTCCCGGACAGATAGGACAAGAGGGCACAGCGTGTCCTGGCTGACCGCAGTACATGCAAAGGCCTAATCTTTGCCGGTGGCATCTCTCTTTAGCAGCCCATTTGCATGGGTTCTTCTTCCTCGATACTGGATGTGGGGTAGTCTGGGTGATCGGTGTTGAACGAGAATGTGGGACTCCCAAGGACATATTCTTGGGCCCCTTAGTCTCCTGTGATCGCTCACGTAGGCGACAGTCAATTCGACCAGCAAGGTCGATGAGAGAGTCCAGAGTCTCAAGGAGCTCTCATGCAGCCAGCTCATCTTTGATACATGAAGAGAGTCCTTCCATGAATATAGCAGGTAGGCAACCTAGGTCCCAATGTAGTTCTGAGGATAGAGTTTTAAACTCATCACATACTCAGTCAACGATCTGGTACCTTGTAGTAGATGCAGGAGTGCGGATCCAGTGACAGTCTTGCAAGTGGGGTCGTCAAATACAGAACGAAACAGAGCAAGGAACCCTGTCAAATCATTGAGAACTGGATCAATTTGCTCCCAAAGTGGTGATGCCCAGGTCAGGGCTTTCCCGTCTAAAAGGGACAGGATGTACATGGTTTTGGACACCACGTCCGGAAAGTAGGTAGGTTGTAGCAAAAAGTGCATATAGCATTGATTCAGAAAGCCCCTACATTGTTGCGGTCTGCTCCGCTTCCCCTCTCTCCTCATTGACCGGCGCTTACCTTCGGCCAGGGAACGCCGCGCTCACCACCCTCCGGCTCCCAGGGACGTGCATAGGCCCATGTGGCCTCCGCCATTTCCTTGCCCCACTTGCAGTGGCCTCGTACGGACTCTTTGGGCGCCCAGAACCCGGAAGCCTGGCTCCGCCCACAGTGATGACGTCACCCGCCCACCCAGATATAACCGGCACTCAGACTATTCCTCCTCGCCTTGCAACGAGGTTCACTATAGTCCTGTAGCTCTGAGTTGCGTTCCTTGCTGTGTTTCCTGCCTGCCTTGACTTCGGTTCGTCCTGACTACGCCTTGCCTGATGCCTGCCTTGACTTCGGTTCGTCCTGACTATGCCTCGCCTGCTGCCTGCCTTGACTTCAGTCCGTCCTGACTACGCCTTGCTCGCTGCCTGCTACCAGCCTTGTCCTCAGCGTGGCCTGCTCCAGCGCCTGCCGGCAGCCTTGCTTCACCACAACTCCGGACCCCACGTCAGCCGCCCCTTGCAACTACGCCTGTGAGATAGAGTTGTCTCTGCTGTCTCCTAAGTCCCAAGGTGCTGGAACCCTACGGGCCCCTCCTGGGGGGTTTCCGGTGCCCGGGTGAAACTCTTGTCTTGAACTCTATTCTCCCTGAACTGTCTAGTTCCTTGCTGCTGCCTCTCTCACTAGCACCCAAGTCCCAAGGCGCCAGAACCCTACGGGCTCCTCCTGGGGGGTTGCTAGGTGTCCGGGGTGAAGAGCTTGTGCTAGTCCTGTTACCACTGGTTGTACCTGCTTCTCTGTTGCTGGACTCTCTCTCTCTCTGGGGTCTAAGTGCCAAGGTGCCAGAACCCTACGGGCTCCTCCTGGGGGGGTCCTGGGTGCCCGGGTGAAGAGCTTGTGCCAGCCCCTGTCATCTGTGGACTTCTTGGTTCTCTGTTGCTGGACTCTCTCTCTGGGGCCCAAGTCCCAAGGTGCTGGAACCCTACGGGCTCCTCCTGGGGGGTTCTGCGTAACCGGTGTGAAGATCCTGTATCAGACTCTATTGCTACTAAACATCCTAGCCCTCTGAGTCTTGGCTCCGCCTCCCGACCTACACTGCCCCTCGGGGTGGGTTGGCCCAAGGGTCCACTATTCAGCCGCAGAACCCGGCCGTAACATACGTAACAGGGGATCACCTGTAAAATGAGTAGGTGCTGGTAAGGGCACAGAGAGCCATACAGGTAATGCTTGAGAAGCGGGAAAGTGACCTTGACAGGCATTGAGGCAGAGTCCAGCCGAGGAGCTTAATTAGTTGATGGCGTTAGCCAAAGTCTCTAATAACTTTTATTGCTCTGAGATTCGTTGGGGCCAGGCCAGGAATGCCTGGATGGCTGAGACCTGAGCCAGGTCCATGGAGTTAGCAATCTGTTTATAACTTGTAAAAGTGTGAACCCTGGGCCGAGGTGAGAGGTGTCTCCGCCCACAGGGAGGAGCCCTGTGAGCCTCGGTAGGTGCGGCTCAGTGGCGTCAGACACAGCTGTGGAATAAAGTCTTTATTAAGAAAGAAGAAAGGCACAGCCCATGGAGCGGGAGGTGCAGTAAATACAGTTCAGAGCAGAGAGGAATACCCCCAGAGATGATTCCATGTGAAGAACCGGTAGTGGCCCACAGAGTGGGGAACGCCGAAGAAGTGTCTCAGTAGTGGTAAGGAGATGATAGTCTGAGGTGCAGGAACTCCGAAGAAGACATATAGTGAATTCACTAATACATTTAAAGGAAGTTAGACACATTCCTACTCCCATAGCAACCTAAAACTTAACTAGGAACTGATCAAAATTGAGATGAAGGCAGCAGTCCAGCAGCAAGATGGGGGCTTCCCAGTCTTTTGCATCGAGTGTCACATGTATGATTTTTTACCCACCGGTGAGAAGTTGTACATGTGCATGCAATGCAAAGAGCTCCTGGCTCTCAGAGAACGAGTCCGATCTCTGGAGGCTAGAGTGGCAGACCTGGAGGAGCTGAGGCAGACAGAGAGGTATATAGATGAGACCTTCAGGGACATAGTAGTCAAGTCCCAACTTCCAGACTGGCAGCCCTGGTGCTGCCTTGGAGGAAGAAGGTCTCATAATGGGAGAGCACCAAACAGGTGTAGCAGGAAAGGATCCTGTAGCAAGGACCTGCTCTCTAGGTGATGCATTGTCCTTTCGCACTGAGGATATCTCCCCAAGGCCTACTGCCCAGGAGGGAAGGGTTAGGTCGGCCGTCATAGTTGGTGATTCGATTATTAGGAATGTAGATAGCTGGGTGGCGGGTGGGCGTGAGGATCGCCTGGTAACATGCCTACCTGGTGCGAAGGTGGCGGACCTCAGGCGTCACCTAGATAGGATTTTAGACAGTGCTGGGGAGGAGCCGGCTTGTCGTGGTACACGTGGGCACCAACGACATAGGAAATGTGGGAGGGAGGTTCTGGAAGCCAAATTTAGGCTTCTAGGTAGAAAGATTAAATCCAGAACCTCCAGGGTAGCATTCTCTGAAATGCTCCCTGTTCCACGCGCAGGTCACCAGAGGCAGGCAGAGCTCCGGAGTCTCAATGCCTGGATGAGACGATGGTGCAAGGAAGAGGGATCAGTTTTGTTAGGAACTGGGGAAACCTTTTGGGAAGGGGGAGTCTCTTCCGAAGGAATGGCTCCACCTTAACCAGGGTGGAACCAGACTGCTGGCGCTAACCTTTAAAAAGGAGATAGAGCAGCTTTTAAACTAGAACAAAGGGGAAAGCCGACAGTCGCTCAGCAGCGCATGGTTCGGAGAGAGGGTATCTTTAAAGGATACTAATGATGCATTAGAATTAGGGCATCCCGACAGTGAGGTTCCACTAATTAGAAAAGTAGTCCAAGTGCCTGTAACTAAAAACTCACCTGAGCTAAAAAAATTCTAACTTATCCCTATCAATTAAAAAGCAGAATAAAAATGCAAACAAAAAACAAACTTTGAAATGTTTGTATGCTAATGCCAGAAGTCTAAGAAGTAAGATGGGAGAATTAGAATGTATAGCAGTAAATGATATTCTACTCGAATCCAATAAATATATTCTAAACTGGCTCAATACCCCAAGTTTTATAAACTAAAACAATGTGTATAATACTACTCCTTGGGGAGACTGCAAACTAGCAGATTAAGACTTGTCTTTCACTCACAAACTACTTTTTAAGAAAAAAGGCAAAACCAACCAGAAGTGGTATCAGAATTTTTGTGGTGCTTCCAATCTCATGGGCTCTTGCCCTTACAGGGCTACAACCCCTCTCCTGTATAAGCACAAATAGATCACGTCACTTACCAACTTACTGGTGGCTTGTCTATTATAAAACTTTTTTATTTTTAATTCTTTAAAGTGCAAAAAAACCGCATCCCTTAAATTACCCGTATTTTTATTAGAGGTTTCACTCTTCACCCTTCTACTAAACTCGAATTGTACTTATCTCTTAAGCTGCGAATTACTCGCATGAATCATGGCTGATTCGCCTGAATCACTCGCCCGACATTGCCAATGTTTCGGCGCGCTCCCCGCGCCTGCTTCAGGGGCTTTCAATCGTGCTCAACTGCTTCTAAAAAAGAACATGAATATAAAAATTCTTTGCCTTAATCAATTCTTTTATCGTGACTAACGCTACGGAACTTACGATTCAGCTGGACTTAAAATTTTCCCATTCAACTTTGGCGTACAAACGCTGGCTTGCCGCCTTTACCGGATATCAGCTGTTTTATACACAGGACATGGACCGTAGTCCAACCAATCAGCTACAAATAAACTGTCCAATCTACTTTTTATTGAGGCCGGCGGGAGCAACAGTATCCAACTTGAAAATCCATCGCTGTTCTCGTTGTAACAAACAGTGGTTTAAATCTCCTCCCCGCTCGTCCGGCTCAACGCCGGACGAGCGGGGAGGATAGCGGGGGATAGCGTTGAGCCGGACGAGCGGGGAGGAGATTTAAACCACTGTTTGTTACAACGAGAACAGCGATGGATTTTCAAGTTGGATACTGTTGCTCCCGCCGGCCTCAATAAAGAAGTAGATTGGACAGTTTATTTGTAGCTGATTGGTTGGACTACGGTCCATGTCCTGTGTATAAAACAGCTGATATCCGGTAAAGGCGGCAAGCCAGCGTTTGTACGCCATATTTGAATGGGAAAATTTTAAGTCCAGCTGAATCGTAAGTTCCGTAGCGTTAGTCACGATAAAAGAATTGATTAAGGCAAAGAATTTTTATATTCATGTTCTTTTTTAGAAGCAGTTGAGCACGATTGAAAGCCCCTGAAGCAGGCGCGGGGAGCGCGCCGAAACATTGGCAATGTCGGGCGAGTGATTCAGGCGAATCAGCCATGATTCATGCGAGTAATTCGCAGCTTAAGAGATAAGTACAATTCGAGTTTAGTAGAAGGGTGAAGAGTGAAACCTCTAATAAAAATACGGGTAATTTAAGGGATGCGGTTTTTTGCACTTTAAAGAATTAAAAATAAAAAAAGTTTTATAATAGACAAGCCACCAGTAAGTTGGTAAGTGACGTGATCTATTAGTGCTTATACAGGAGAGGGGTTGTAGCCCTGTAAGGGCAAGAGCCCATGAGATTGGAAGCACCACAAAAATTCTGATACCACTTCTGGTTGGTTTTGCCTTTTTTCTTAAAAAGTAGTTTGTGAGTGAAAGACAAGTCTTAATCTGCTAGTTTGCAGTCTCCCCAAGGAGTAGTATTATACACATTGTTTTAGCAGTAAATGATGACATAGACTTAATTGGCATCTCAGAGACATGGTGGAAAGAGGATAACCAATGGGACAGTGCTATACCGGGGTACAAATTATATCACAATGACAGAGAGGATCACTCGGGAGGAGGTGTGGCGCTTTATGTCCGGGATGGCATAGAGTCCAACAGGATAAACAATCCTGCATGAGACTAAATACAAAATTGAATCTTTATGGGTAGAAATCCCTTGTGTGTCAGGGAAGACTACATGATAGGGGTATACTACCGTCCACCTGGTCAAGATGGTGAGATGGACAGTGAAATGCTAAGAGAAATTAGGGAAGCTAACCAATTGGTAGTGCAGTAATAATGGGAGACTTCAATTACCCCAATATAGACTGGGTAAATGTATCATCGGGTCACGCTAGAGAGATAAACGTTCCTGGATGGAATAAATGATAGCTTTATGGAGCAATTGGTTCAGGAACCGACGAGGAGGAGGGAGCAATTTTAGATCTAATTCTCAGTGGAGCACAGGACTTGGTGAGAGAGGGTAACGGTGGTGGGGGCCCGCTTTGGCAAAAGTGATCATAATATGATCAAATTTGATTTAATGACTGGAAAAGGAACAGTGTGCAAATCCAAGGCTTTTGTGCTAAACTTTCAAAAGGGAAACTTTGATAAAATGAGAAAAATTGTTAGAAAAAAACTGAAAGGAGCAGCTACAAAGTAAAAAAATGTCCAAGAGGGTGGTCATTGTTAAAAAATACCATTCTAGAAGCACAGTCCAGATGTATTCCACACATTAAGAAAGGTGGAAAGAAGGCAAAACGATTACCGGCATGGTTAAAAGGGAAGGTGAAAAGAAGCTATTTTAGCCAAAAGGATCTTCATTCAAAAATTGGGAAGAAGGATCCAACAGAAGAAAATAGGATAAAAGCATAAACATTGGCAAGTTAAATGTAAGACATTGATAAGACAGGCTAAGAGAGAATTTGAAAAGAAGTTGGCTGTTAGAGGCCAAAAACTCACAGTAAAAACTTTTTAAAATATATCCGAAGCAGAAAGCCTGTGAGGGAGTCAGTTGGACCGTTAGATGATCGAGGGGTTAAAGGGCACTTAGAGGAAGATAAGGCCATCGCGGAAGATTAAATGATTTCTTTGCTTCGGTGTTTACTGAAGAGGATGTTGGGGAGGTACCCGTAATGGAGAAGGTTTTCATGGGTAATGATTCAGATGGACTGAATCAAATCACAGTGAACCTAGAAGATGTGGTAGGCCTGATTGACAAACTGAAGAGTAGTTAATCACCTGGACCGGATGGTATACACCCCAGAGTTCTGAAGGAACTAAAAATGAAATTTCAGACCTATTAGTAAAAATTTGTAACTTATCATTAAAATCATCCATTGTACCTGAAGACTGGAGGACAGCAAATGTAACCCCAATATTTAAAAAGGGCTCCAGGGGCGATCCGGGAAACTACAGACCGGTTAGCCTGACTTCAGTGCCAGGAAAAATAGTGGAAAGTGTTCTAAACATCAAAATCACAGAACATATAGAAAGACATGGATTAATGGAACAAAGTCAGCATGGCTTTACCCAGTGCAAGTCTTGCCTCACAAATCTGCTTCACTTTTTGAAGGAGTTAATAAACATGTGGATAAAGGTGAACCGGTATGATATAGTATACTTGGATTTTCAGAAGGCGTTTGACAAAGTTCCTCATGAGAGGCTTCTAGGAAAGTAAAAAGTCATGGGATAGGTGGCGATGTCCTTTCGTGGCTTGCAAACTGGCTAAAGAACAGGAAACAGAGAGTAGGATTAAATGGGCAATTTTCTCAGTGGAAGGGAGTGGACAGTGGAGTGCCTCAGGGATCTGTATTGGGACCCTTACTGTTCAATATATTTATAAATGATCTGGAAAGAAATACGACGAGTGAGATAATCAAATTTGCAGATGACACAAAATTGTTCAGAGTAGTTAAATCACAAGCAGATTGTGATAATTGCAGAAGACCTTGTGAGACTGGAAAATTGGGCATCCAAATGGCAGATGAAATTTAATGTGGATAAGTGCAAGGTGATGCATATAGGGAAAAATAACCCATGCTATAATTACATAATGTTGGGTTCCATATTAGGTGCTACAACCCAAGAAAGAGATCTAGGTGTCATAGTGGATAACACACTGAAATCGTCGGTGCAGTGTGCTGCGGCAGTCAAAAAAGCAAACAGAATGTTGGGAATTATTTAGAAAAGGAATGGTGAATAAAACGGAAAAATGTCATAATGCCTCTGTATCGCTCCATGGTGAGACCGCACCTTCAATACTGTGTACAATTCTGGTCGCCGCATCTCAAAAAAGATATAATTGCGATGGAGAAGGTACAGAGAAGGGCTACCAAAATGATAAGGGGAATGGAACAACTCCCCTATGAGGAAAGACTAAAGAGGTTAGGACTTTTCAGCTTGGAGAAGAGACGACTGAGGGGGGGATATGATAGAGGTGTTAAAATCATGAGAGGTCTAGAACGGGTAGATGTGAATCGGTTATTTACTCTTTCGGATAGTAGAAAGACTAGGGGCACTCCATGAAGTTAGCATGGGGCACATTTAAAACTAATCGGAGAAGTTCTTTTTTACTCACGCACAATAAACTCTGGAATTTGTTGCCAGAGAATGTGGTTAGTGCAGTTAGTATAGCTGTGTTTAAAAAGGATTGGATACGTTCTTGGAGGAGAAGTCCATTACCTGCTATTAAGTTTCACTTAGGGGCGGATTTTAAAAGGAGCGCGAATAGCCTACTTTGTTTGCGCTCCAGGCGCAAACAAAAGTACGCTGGATTTTAGTAGATACGCGCGGAGCCGCGGCGTATCTGCTAAAACCTGGATCGGCGCGTGCAAGGCTATGGATTTTGTATAGCCGGCGCACGCCGAGCCGCGCAGCCTACCCCCGTTCCCTCCAAGGCCGCTCCGAAATCGAGCGGCCTTGGAGGGAATCCTCTAACGCCCTCCCCTCACCTTCCCCTTCCCTTCCCCTACCTAACCCACCCGCCCGGCCCTGTCTAAACCCCCCCCTACCTTTGTCGGGGGATTTACGCCTCCCGGAGGGAGGCGTAAATCCCCGCGCGCCAGCGGGCCTCTTGCGCGCCGGGCCGTGACCTGGGGGCGGGTACGGAGGGCGCGGCCAACGCCCCCGGACCGCCCCGGGCCGTAGCCACGCCCCCGTACCCGCCCCCAAACGCTGCCGACACGCCCCCGAAACGCCGCGACGACCGGGCCCGCCCCCCCGACACGTCCCCGACACGCCCCCCTCGGAGAACCCCGGGACTTACGCGAGTCCCGGGGCTCTGCGCGCGCCGGTAGGCCTATGTAAAATAGGCTTCCCGGCGAGCAGGGCTCTGAAAATCCGCCCCTCAGAGAATAGCCACTGCCATTAGCAATGGTTACATGGAATAGACTTAGTTTTTGGGTACTTGCCAGGTTCTTATGGCCTGGATTGGCCACTGTTGGAAACAGGATGCTGGGCTTGATGGACCCTTGGTCTGACCCAGTATGGCATTTTCTTATGTTCTTATGTTCTTATGAAGATCCTGCAGCGATGGTGCGGTACTAACCTGCAGCGCAGGGTATACTGGCGTGGCTCATACTGGGGATGATGCGGTAGTGGCCCAAGGCACGGGGTACACCGAAAAGGATCCCACAAGGAGGCTTGGTGTAGTTGAAGTTTGAAGTGTTGCGTCCGTTGGTCGCAGACGGCTGTGACTGCTCTGCCTTACCTCTTTTTCTCCGAGGCCAAATGCCGAGGGAATCGGTGTTTCCAAACCAGCATGGGCATCCCATCCACCATGCTCACTCCCATGGCCTCCTAGGGCGCGAGCGCACACGTCTCCTATGCTCAAATATACGTCATGGCAGAAACCTCGGGGGCGGCCCCACCACATGACGTCAGTACCTCCGGGTATATCTAGCCTCCGCTTCCGCTACCACCTTGAGTTAGCAAGGACTTCAGTTTAAGCGACTCTGACTGCTCTAAGCTGCACTCTTAGACACTACTTCACTCCAAGGGCCTCGTTCCAGTAGAAGCTCAAGATACCCACTCCTCGGGGGTCTCTCGCTTCCAACTACCCTTTGGGGTCATCTCTAACTAGACAACCGCTCCTCGGGGGTCTTTCTCTCTCTTCTACATTTCAGGATATCGGACCATTGGGTACTCGCTCTTCGAGGGCCTACCAGCCATTATATCCTGCACCACGGACCTTCAGTCCCAACTTTCCACCATCAGGAAGAAGCCATCATTCCTGTGAGTATCTCTACAATCCGGTGCTCCAGCTCCACCCACCAGCTGCAACGTTACTCGCACTGCGGGCTTCCGCCTTTCGTGAAACATCTGGGTGAGACTTCACATCTGAGCCTGTTGAACGTACTGGCACTTCTTGGATCAGTGCCTTACCTTCCTGCTTTACCATCTATCTACAGCAGTATAATAAAGCCTCTATCCATACTGTGTCTGCTATCTGAGTTCAGCCTATCGCAGTGGTTCCCCATGGAGCCCCTCCCCGTGGGCGGAGTCATCTCCATTGTGACCAAGGGTCCACAATGCCACAAACACAACAGATTGCTAACTCCATGGACTCAGCTCAGCTCGCAGCTCTGCAGGCCATCCCTGGCCTAGCCCAGCGGATCACGGAACAAAAGTCTTTGGAGAGCATAGCTACTGCCTTCAATCAGTTACACGCTCAACTGAACTCTTCAGCTCTTCCTGTGAAGGAATTGCTGTCACCAGTGGGAACCCTTAAAACCACTGTACCTTTATCCACACCTACCCGCTTTACAGGTGAAGCAAAGATGTGCAGAGAGTTTGTTAATCAATGCAGCATGCATTTTTTATTACAGCCTACCCTCTTTCCCACTGAAGCTTCAAAGACCACCTACATCCTGTCGTTCCTAGAAGGACAAGCCCTGGCCTGGGCTTCACCGTTATGGGAACGTGAAGATCCTATCCTGAATGACCTACCAGGATTTCTAAAACTTTTTAAGTCTGTATTTGATGACCTGGCTCGCCAGACCATCGCCAGGACCAACCTTCAGCAAGGTAACAACCCACTTACAGACTTTGCTATTGAATTTAAGACTCTAGCATCCGAGCTACATTGGGACACTGGATGCTTACGTGCCATATTCATGGAGGGTTTCAACTCTCGCATAAAGGATGAATTAGTGGCTCGTGACTTGCCTGATACCCTTGAGTCCCTGATGGAACTAGCAGGGAGAATTGACCGCTGTATCCGCGATCATGCTCAAGAGGCTAAGAGTCCACGAAAGTCTACAGTGGGGGCTAACTATCCTAAACCTGTGCCTATTCCTTCCAGCTTACCGTCTGCACCCCTAGAGGAGGAAAAGCCTATGCAACTAGGCCGAAGCCATTTGACCTCTAAGGAGAGACATTATCGCAAGCGCATTGGGTTGTGCATGTACTGTGGCCAATCGGGGCATGCAGTCCAAACCTGTTCCATTTGTCTGGGGCCTCACCTCTCCTACTCCTCGATTATCATTACCCGTATCTCTGCTTTGCGGAGGTTTTGAATTTCAGACTCTTGCCCTCATTGACTCCGGTGCCAGAGGTAATTTTATTCTGAAGCTCTTGGTTGAACATCTACGGATTCCTACCACACCAATAGCTAAGCCTTTGCTATTGTTATCCATCCATAGAGAACCACTTCTGGAGAAGTTTCATTGACCACCCAGGCCATCGGCCTGCGCACTGGAGCTCTACACTCTGAATCAATTTCTTTTCTAGTGTTAGAAAAAGCCATGCATCTGGTGGCATTGGGGCTGCCGTGGCTTCAAGACCATATGCCACAATTTAATTGGGCTACCTTGGAACTGTCCTGGTGGGGACTAGACTGTCATGGTCAGTGTCTTGCTTTAGTTTCACCGCTCATCTGCATGCCCACTACACCATCATTACCTGGCTTACCTCCACAATACGCCTCCTTCCAGGATGTTTTCTCAAAGCAAGCAGCTGATGTTCTTCTGCCACACAGAGAGTTCGATTGTGCCATAAATCTGAAGCCAAATTCAGAACCTCCCAAAGGAAGAATTTACCCTCTTTCAGTAGCTGAGACTAAAACTGTGTCTACCTACATACAAGAAAACCTGCAAAAGGGATTTATCAGACCTTCCAAATCACCTGCTGGAGCAGGCTTCTTTTTCGTGGGGATAAAGGATGGTACCTTACGCCCCTGCATCAACTACAGGGGTCTGAATGAGATTACCATCAAGGACAGGTATATCCTGCCCTTAATATCTGACCTGTTTGATAGGCTCCAAGGGGCCAAAATATTCTCCAAATTAGACTTAAAAGGAGCTTACAACTTGGTGTGAATTCGAGAAGGAGACGAATGGAAGACTGCTTTTAACACACATGAGGGACACTTTGAATACCTCGTCATGCCCTTCAGTTTAAGTAACACACCTGCTGTCTTTCAAAATATGATGAACGACATCTTATGGGACTTAGTGTATCAATGCGTAGTAGTATATCTCGATGATATACTGATCTTTTCTCAAGATCTGTAAAGTAATCAGGAGGATGTTAAGAAAGTCCTAAGATGCCTGCATGAGTACCACCTTTATGCAAAGCTTGAGAAGTGTGAATTCCACAAAGAGGCTGTACCCTTCCTGGGATACATTGTTTCTAAGAATGGTTTTCAAATGGGCCCCAAGAAACTTGAGAGTATCCGGGACTGGCCTCAACCCAACAATTAGTAACTCTACCTCAATAGGGTAATTTCTTCAACGTTGCAAAAACCGTACCATATCTCACACCATTAATTGGCATACTTGTTCTCTATGTTAAATTCCTAGCCCCCTTTTTCTTTGTTCCAAGTTGGGTAATTCCCTTGTTTTATTGTAACTGCAATCGTCTTATCAGCACCTGTTAATGTTTATTTTTATCATTTAAATATTATTATTTTGTGTTCCTGCACCTCTTGTTAATTGTAAACCGGCATGATGCGATTCTCAACGCGAATGCCGGTATAGAAAAACTTTAAATAAATAAATAAATAAAATAAACCCACAGGCCTGAAGGCATTGCATTGCTTCTTGGGATTCACCAATTACTACCGATCCTTTATTAAAAACTACTCATTATTGACAGTCCCTCTAACTGCTATGACCAAGAAGGGAGCCAATCCAGCCAATTGGTCTCCTGAAGCCATCTCAGCCTTTCTGACGCTCAAAGAGGCTTTTCAAAAGAAGCCGTGTCTCCGCCACCCTGACCCACACCGTCCTTTCATTGTGGAAGTCGACACATCCGACGCTGATGTGGGGGCAGTTCTAAGTCAGTACAGCGAATCCAATGTGCTCCATCCTTGCTCCTTCTTTTCTAGGCGATTCTCGCCTGCTGAGAGAAACTATGGGATAGGAGACAAGGATCTTCTCACAATCAAGCTGGCTTTTGAAGAGTGGTGTCCCTGGCTAGAAGGTGCACAACATCAAATCATAGTATACACTGATCACAAGAAAAGTACCTTTTACATGCTCAATGACTCAACCACCGTCAAGCAAGATGGTCTATGTTTTTCAACAGATTTGACTTCCTTCTGAAGTACCATCCGGGAGAGAAGAACACTCTGTCTGATGCCCTCTCACCATCCTTCTCACCTCAGGATGTGCTGGATGAACCCCATCATATCATCGATCCCGAAAGAGTGGTCCTCACAGCCACCCACACGGTACCTGCAGGGAAGATGCTGGTGGCCAGAAGCTTAAGAAAATAACTGCTGAAATGGGCACACGATTCCCGTATGGCAGGCCATCCAGGACAGAGTCGTACTCTAGCTATGTTGCACAGGTATTATTGGTGGCCAACCATGAAGAAGGATGTACAAGAGTACGTGGGTTCCTGTGCTGTCTGTGCCAAGCAAAAGCCACCACCCGGGCATCCTTGGGGCTTAGTACAGCCTCTACCATCACCGGATGAACCATGGACCCATATCGCTACCGATTTCATAGTGGACCTGCCATCGTCCAATGGCAATAACACCATATGGGTTACGGTTGACCGTTTCTCTAAAATGGCACACTTTGTAGCATTACCAGGATTACTCTCTGCTACTGAGTTAGCAAAACTCTTCATTAAACACATCTTCCGCCTTCATGAGATGCCTAAACATATCTTATCCGACAGGGGAGTGCAATTTACTGCAAAGTTCTGAAGAGCATTATATAAAAAATTTGACATCGCCTTGGACTTAACCTCTGCCTACCATCCTCAGTCTAACTGTCAGACTGAGAGGATGAATAGGACGTTGAAACAATTTCTGGGATCTTATGTTAACTCTAGACAGAATAATTGGGCTGAATTACTACCTTGGGCAGAATTTGCCATCAATTCATATCCTGCTTCTTCAACGGGGTCTTCCCCTTTCCAGCTTGTCTACAGGAGATAAACATTACCTCCACTGCCAATTCCATTGTCAGTAGCCTCTCCTACTGTCCAGGCTACCGCAGCAGAATTATCCCAACTTTGGAGACAGACGAAGGAGCTTCTCCTCAAAGCAGGACAAAAGGCAAAGAGAACTTATGATGCTCATCATGAAAAGGCACTCCAGTTTAAGCACCAAGTACCTTCGACTGAAGCTTCCTTCTGAAAGATTTGCACCTCGCTTTGTGGGACCTTTCGCCATCCTTAGGCAATTAGGAAATCTAACATACAGTCTAAAACTTCCTCCATCAATGAAGATACACAATGCATTTCATGTATCTCTACTAAAGCCAGTGATACTCTCCGAGATCTCCAGGAAAGACCCAGAGCCTACCATCCTAGATACAGAAGATTATATTGAATATGCCGTAGACGACATCCTAGATGTACGTAAAAGAGGCAAGACGTGGGAGTATCTCATCTCATGGGAGAACTATGGTCCTGAGGAAAACTCCTGGGAACCACTGGCTAATAGGGATGTGAATCATTTTTCTGAAGATTGAAAATATCGGAAGATATTTTCAAACTCATCAGAATTCGGGGGGCCCCCGAACCCGATAGGAAAACCCCACGAAATTTTTCGTGGGGTTTTCTTATTGTTTTGGGGGGGGTGGGGTGGGAAGAAAGGGCACTTAAAAATAAAACCCAAACCCACCCGACCCTTTAAATTTAATTCTTTCGCATCCCCCACCAAAATTTTTAAAGTACCTGGTGGTCCAGCGGGGGTCCCGGGAGCGATCTCCCGCTCTCGGGCCGTCGGCTGCCACTAATCAAAATGGTGCCGATGGCCTTTGCCCTTAGCATGTGACAGGGTATCGTGCCATTGGCTGGCCCCTGTCACATGTTAGGAGCACTGGATGGCCCGGAGCATCTCACGTCAAGTGTTGAGTCTGGAACTGGAAGTCCAGGAATGGAGCGGAATTCAGCAACGAGGGAACTCCTTGCTAACTTGTCAAAGCGTAGGGTCAGCCAGCTTAAGTACAGCAGGTAGATAACGTCATCCAGAGGGGACACCCCTGAGGTTTCCGCCATGACGTGTACAAAGGTGGCTCTGTTATGACCCGGAAGGTGGACCCTTGATCCGAGGTAAGTTGGCACCACTTAAGAGAGTAAAATTACTCCCAAGTTTCTACCGTCGGAAGGCAAGGCTGGACTGAGAAGATCTTGTGAAGTTGAAGAGGAGAATCTGGATGCAGGTGCCTCCTGCAGGTCGTGTGGTCCAGATGGCTGGCGCCTCCAGCAGGTCATGTGATTAAGATGGCTGGCGCCTCCAGCAGGTCATGAAATCAAGATGGCTGGCGCCTCCAGCAGGTCGTAGACAGTTCCAAATCATGCTCGAGGTAGTTGAAGCCAGTCCAAGGGTCAAAACCAAAGGATACTCCGCAGCCAGTCCAGGAATCAAAACCAAAGGGTACTCCGCAGCCGGTCCAGGAATAAAAACCAGAGGATAATCAGCAGCCAGTCCAGGAATCAAAACCAAAGGATACTCCGCAGCCAGTCCAGGGGTCAAAACCAAAGGATACTCCACAGTAGGGATGTGAATCGTTTTAGGACGATTAAAATTATCGTCCGATAATTTTAATATCGTCTTAAACCGTTATGGAACACAATACAATAGAGATTCTAACGATTTATCGTTATAAATCGTTAGAATCGTGAGCCGGCACACTAAAACCCCCTAAAACCCACCCCCGACCCTTTAAATTAAATCCCCCACCCTCCCGAACCCCCCCCAAATGACTTAAATAACCTGCGGGTCCAGCGGCGGTCCGGAACGGCAGCGGTCCGGAACGGGCTCCTGCTCCTGAATCTTGTTGTCTTCAGCCGGCGCCATTTTCCAAAATGGCGCCGAAAAATGGCGGCGGCCATAGACGAACACGATTGGACGGCAGGAGGTCCTTCCGGACCCCCGCTGGACTTTTGGGCAAGTCTCGTGGGGGTCAGGAGGCCCCCCACAAGCTGGCCAAAGTTCCTGGAGGTCCAGCGGGGGTCAGGGAGCGATTTCCCGCCGCGAATCGTTTTCGTACGGAAAATGGCGCCGGCAGGAGATCGACTGCAGGAGGTTGTTCAGCGAGGCGCCGGAACCCTCGCTGAACGACCTCCTGCAGTCGATCTCCTGCCGGCGCCATTTTCCGTACGAAAACGATTCGCGGCGGGAAATCGCTCCCTGACCCCCGCTGGACCTCCAGGAACTTTTGGCCAGCTTGTGGGGGGCCTCCTGACCCCCACGAGACTTGCCAAAAGTCCAGCGGGGGTCCAGAAGGACCTCCTGCCGTCCAATCGTGTTCGTCTATGGCCGCCGCCATTTTTCGGCGCCATTTTGGAAAATGGCGCCGGCTGAAGACAACAAGATTCAGGAGCAGGAGCCCGTTCCGGACCGCTGCCGTTCTGGACCGCCGCTGGACCCGCAGGTTATTTAAGTCATTTGGGGGGGGTTCGGGAGGGTGGGGGATTTAATTTAAAGGGTCGGGGGTGGGTTTTAGGGGGTTTTAATGTGCCGGTTTTGCGATTTTTAGATTTTTAGATTTTTCACGATTTTTCACGATTTTTCACGATATTTTACCCCCCCAAACGGCAACAATACGATTCCCTCCCCCTCCCAGCCGAAATCGATCGTTAAGACGATCGAGGACACGATTCACATCCCTACTCCACAGCCAGTACAGGAATCAAAACCAGAGGATAATCAGCAGCCAGTCCAGGAGTCAAATACGGGAAATCAAGCAGCGGAGCGGGAACGGGACTCAGGAACAGAAAACAGAGCAGGAGCCCAGAAGCCAAGGCAAGGTCTGAGGTGCAGGCCTTGCCTTAAATAGTCCCCGAAGATGGAGCCTACAGGAAGGATCCAAACCCATTTCCTGTAGTGGCTCCTTTAAATCCTTTGCTTCTGCCACGCGCGTGGCTCTAGGGGAACCTGGCAGGGGCGGAGCCAGATGCGTGTAGGAGGACGGCCGACGCCGTGGCCATGATGGTTAGGCAGCAGGCACTGCTGCAGCAAGATCCTGCCGATGCCGAGCCTTCAACGTCGGCGGGTCGGCCCACCGCGCCAGTGAGTGGCTGGCCCCGGTCGCGGCTTGCCGCAGCCGGCGGCCATAACAGGCTCATGTGCACGTGCGCGTGCCTAGGTAATTCCTGAATCAAGATAGCAATCGGCAGCTCCCACGCTGTCCCGGGAACTCCAGGCAGGTCGGCGGTGGTTGGCGGAGATCGCCATTCGTCCAAGAAATGACAAGGTAGCAAAGAAAGAGGTGAGCATTAGTGGTCGCAACCATCTGCGACCGATGAGCGTAACATTGTCCTTCACATTAAGTGATATATATAACTTCTTCTTGGTCCAAAAGATGTATATACGCATCTACACACAAACAGCTCTTCAATGTTTACATATGCATGCACTGTAGAGTCTAAGGTGTGTAGCAAAGAGAATTAGTGTTAGGAACCTCGGCCATGCTGGCCCACAACCGGGTCCCCTCACCTATGCCAGCTGGAGGCCCGGCTTTGCCGCTGCCGCTCCCGGCCACTGACTCCGCCCTCGGCTTGCTCTTGCGGCACCCCGAACACCACCAACTTCAGCTCCTCATGGTCTCCTCTCTAGGCATGCACGTGCACAGAGTCACGGGATTTAAAGGGCCAGTGGTGGGAAAGTTACCCGTGGCCTGGACTGATGACATCAGGATAGGCGAGTATTTAAACCCTGCCTCCCAGCTCCCAAGTCGCCTCAGCAATGGGTCCTGCTCTCCTGAAGAGTGTGAGTTGTCTGCGTTCCTGATCCCTGCGTTCTGACTCAGCCTTGCTTCATTCCTGATCCCTGACTCCAGCGTTCCTATTCCTTGCCTCCGGTCCCTGCCTTGCTCCTCGTTCCTTGGATTGCTTCTCAGGCCCTGACGCCTTGCCTGGAACCTGACTCTGCTTGATCTCCATCTGCCCTGACTCCTTGCCTGGTACCTGACTCTGCTTGATCTCCATCTGCCCTGACTCCTTGCCTGGTACCTGACTCTGCTTGATCTCCACCTGCCCTGACTCCTTGCCTAGTACTTGATGCTGCTTGATCGCCGCCGGCCTCTACACCTGGACTCCTCCGACGCTGTTTCTCCTTGCTTACTGGTTCCACGCCTGGAAGACCCGCGTCAAGTCCTGCTGGCCTCGGTACTCAAGGGCTCCAACCTGCGGGGAACGAGGGCTGGTATAGGTGACGGTCCTGTTGGGTCTTCTCTCCCAGAACTGCCACCCGATGATGCGGACCTCCAGGGGCCGCCCCTGGAGTGGTAGCAACAACCTCATCTCAGCTCAAGGGTCTACCTTTCCAAACAATTAATAGAAGTGACAGTGGCCAAATGAAAGGTTGTCAGCTACATGTGTGTCTATGTGTGTTATATGTATACCTTTTCTTTACTGAGGGAAACTTTTGCATCGGAGATTCATTGAAAAGGATAGATGTGCTGAACAGTACAAACCTTCCCGCTGAGTAACCATCTGCAGCTAGCAGTGATAGGCCAGTAAACTTTCGACAAAGGGTTGGATGGTTAGAGATAAGGGTTAATGGGTAACAAGTGACATATGCCAAACAGACAGGATCAAAAATGAATAGACCATAACTCGTTGTAGGTTAGTGGAATAGCTGCACTCTGAGGGATGACATGCCCCAACATTATTTATTTATTTGATTTATATTCTGCTTTTCAGGCACCTACCTTTTCTTGTTGCTGTCTGGGTCTCTCTAGAAGAACCAGAAATGCAAAGCAGCAGTGATACTTTGCCTTGGATTCTGATTCTGATTCAGATAACTGTACTGACATGAGAATGTAAAATGTATTGCTAAAGTAGAACACATAATAATTCTAATACACGCTATTGTTTAGAGAATTTTTTGAGAGACTTGAGCCTTGCAGCTTCTTTTACTCCCCCCAAATGGAGAATTCTGATCCAGACTTGCAGCAAGTTTTGCCTTTCTCTGTAGTAGCATCAGAATGTGGCCCTTTGCCTGTTTCAAGGAATGCCCTTGAAAATGGGGCTATATATGTAATACAAATCATTACAAAATCATACAACTTACCGGTGACTGAAATTTGTTTTAAATTATATTTTTAGAAAGCACTCTCATGGTTTTATGAAGTTTCAATTTATTATTCATCTTGTATGCAAACAAAATAATCAGCTGAAAACACAGAGTTTAGAAATGATGGTGTCATAAAGGCTGCATTCTGTCTCTGGAACTGATGAAGGAGAAATAGTGTCCGTTGTCTAGGAGATCCAGTAGATGGAATTTCCAGGAAGGAAACTGTAGTAGATGAGGGGAATGGAGAGGGCTTGTTTTAGAAATAGATATAGAAGATACATCCTTTTAAATCCAGATTTTATAATAAACGATATAAATGAACAAACAACTGGTAACGTTCTAGAGGGAGCAGAAGCTGAAGAGGAATCGACTTCTACTGAGGTAAGAGGAAGGGGAAAACTTAAATCTGGAAGACCGGCAAGAAACAGGAACGTGGGATAGTAGAGAGAGGAGGAAAAGAGGGAGGCAAAGAGAGGCAAGATAGACAATTGAAAGAGGGGGAAAAACTCTGAACAGGGCTACACCTGACAGGTGAACCCTGACTTGCTAATCCATTTCTGGTTTTGCCTCATTGCATTTACAAACTTGTACTATCAATTTCTCTAGAAGAGATAGGATTATGTCTTCCTAAAAGATTTTTTTGGGAAGTATCATGTCCCATGGGGTTACAGACATAACATTCTGGTCAAAACAATTGTAGGGAAAATGATATGCCCAGAAGGATCTGGGGTCAGTAACATGTTTATAAGGTTTTTGAGTGAAGCCAATGCCAGAGGACTCATTTCAATTTTCTTTTTTGGAAGTCAGATCATTTTTATGTATCTATATCTGGAACATTTTCATATTTTGGAAGTGAAAATAATACATAATTGCAGCTCAGGACTACTCTTTCCCCCTAAAACTTGTTTTGCTTACCTGCCCATATTATAGTGCCACACATCTGGCCTTTCTGAGATGCCAGGTACTAGAAAACCCATTACCCTGGGCTTGCTCTAGTTTTCTTATTTTTGGGGGGAGGTAATCTTTTAAAAGATAAAAATGACTCACTTTTTTATAGTTACAGTTGAGAACAGAATTATTAGGTATATGAATAGGTATGGCTTAAATGGGAAAAAGCCAATAGGGCTTTTACAATGGGAAATCATGCTTTACCAATCTATTAGAATTATTAAGGTGTAAATAAACAGGTGGATAAGGGTGAGCTGGTTGATTTGGATTTTCAGAAGGCATTTGGTAAAGCTCCACATGAATGACTCCTCAGGAAATTACAAAGCACGGGATAGGTGGCAATGTCCTATTGGACACTGGTAACTGGTTAAAAGATAAGAAACAAAGAGTAAGTCAAAATGGAGAAATATGAATAATGGCTTGCCCAAGAGTTCTGTACTGGGACTGGTATTGTTTAACATATTCATAAATGATCTAAAAAAAAGGATCAATGAGTGAGGTGATCAAATTTTCAGATAAGAACATAAAAACCACCATTCTAGATCAGATCAAGGGTCCACAAGGCCCAGTATCATGCTTCTTACAGCAACCAATCCAGGCTACAAGTACTTGGCAAGTTTCCAAATAGTACATCGTTTCTATGCTGCTTACACCCAGGAATATGCAGTGGCTTTCCTCTAGTCTACCTGGTTAATAACGATTTATGGACTTTTCGACCAGGAACATGTCCAAACCTTTTTTAAACACAGCTACGCTATCTACCTTTACCTTTACCAGTGCTCTTTTAGATTTAGAGGCCATGATACAGGGTTCCAGAAGGAGTGCTGGTGCCTGACTCCTAGCCTCAGGTGGCATTGTTGCAATGACAAGACTAGGAACTGTGATAGGTGTCACCCTTAACAATGACTACGACTTCTGGAATTCATTGCCAGAAGATGAATTCCAGAAGTCTAGAAATATAAATGAATTTAGAAAAGGTTTGGACAAGTTGCTGGAGGGCAAGGCCATAAATAATTATTAGTCAGACTTTAGTTTCTCCACTTCTAAATTCTTGGGAAAGCAACATGAAACAAACTGGGATATGTCGGGTACTCCCAGTTGAAATTTCTTATGTACTTCCGCATTTTTTAAAGGGAATGCTAATTTTAGCTTAGTTTTTCTGAACACAAGCCTTTTATCATTGATGTTTCCTTCCTTCTTTATGAGGGTAATTTTCAAAGAAGGGTAGGTTATATGCATAAAATCAGCATATGCATGCATAAGCAACCTTTATGCAAAGTAACAAATTTTCATAAGGGCGGAAATACACTTGTACTGTAGCTGCCACACAGTAAAGTAGGTATGTACAAAGATGGTAGTTTGAGGGTATTCTGAGGCAGGATTTGGAAGTACATGCTCATTTATATATTATATAAATGAAGTACATTCATACATCATCAAATGTGCAGTGCTTTACAAATAATAATTAAGTCATGAATATTAAATATAACCTCTTTTGTCTGCAGATTTTGGTGGGGGGTCAGGATGGAGAGTGTGGGTGAACTGGTGGAGGATGTGGGTGAACTGGTGATGGTGTGGGTCAATCAGCAGAGATCTCAGCAAACTAGTGCTTGGAAGAAGGCATAGAAGTATTTTCATAACTAGGATATGCACATACATCAGCCAGATTTATAAAATAACTGCCTCCTTGCTTGAATCAAGGGTTATTACACACACACGTTACAATTATTAACATGTAAAATATATCCATGTACTTCTTTAAAATAGGTGTCTAAATTACGCAGATCCTTGCATTAAAAAAATGCATATACATAAAACATATGCATGATCTTTCACACTATTTTATAACCTGTGCAAATCCCATTGCACATTTTATAAAATACAGCTATAACTTTAGGTGCACCTACTTATGAGTGTTAGTGCTGAATTATGCACATTATTGAAAATACCCTCCCTAATTTAACATCTATTATATCATTAACACCTGCAGCCTTGCCATGTTTAGTAGAAAAATGTCGTAACACCAATAGTCATGTCTCAACTACTGTAAAGTTCATACTATTAAAACTATATAACAGACTTAGAGGTCACTGTCCTATACTGCCTTAAGCATGTGTGCATGTGGCTGCATTAATGTTAACATGAGTTAAAATGGGCATATGCATAAAAATATCAATCCCTGGTTTGATCTCCTTCTGCATCCTGCGTAGGTGGGCTGAGAATGCTATGGAGGCAGCATTCACCAGTCCCTGAATGGAGGGTGTCATAGTCATTGTTAAGGGTGACACCTATCACAGTTCCTAGTCTTGTCATTGCAACAATGCCACCTGAGGCTAGGAGTCAGGCACCAGCACTCCTTCTGGAACCCTGTATCATGGCCTCTAAATCTAAAAGAGCACTGGTGCCTAATTCCTAGCTTCAGTATCATTGTTGCAATGACAAGACTAGGAACAATGATAGGTTGAGTCTATTATTAGGGTAAAAATCCTCAGGAGGTAATGTTTTATGGCTCAAGGTGCCAGAATCCAAAGCACTGGTTCCAACTGAGCTGAAAGACAAAGGAGATACCCACTGGGTTAAAAAAAAAAAAAAAGGTAGCTTCAGGTGCATTTCTGGGGCGGGTTTGCAATTTAGCTGGTTAATCCTAATTTTCAGCACTACCCAGAAAAGATTAGGTAAGTGGATAAAACTACGCTACTGAACTGCAGGTTCAAATTTAACTGGTCAACTTTTGACTAGCTAGATTTATGAATATTTTCAGCTTTTCCCTTGCCAGGGGTTCATCTGAAAATTTTCCTAAAGATAACCGATTAAAAAATAACAGGTTATCTTTGCAACACAGAAGCTTTTTGAAAATTGACTCTTTTACATATATTACTTGGCAACATATACAAATTGTCATGAAAATATAGGGCGCAATATTCAGCCACTGAGCAGTTTGGCTAGTTTATCCAGCTAACTATAGGACAGGTCAGCGGCATCACCAGAGTTAGTCACATCAGTTAACTGACTAACTTTGAATATTGGAATTAGTCGGTTAACCTTTGCAGCTAATTCTGCTCCTTCCCAGAATGCCCTGAATTTATGTGGCTAAATTGTAACCAGGTAACTCGTTATCTGGCTAGAATTTAGCAGACTAATCCTTTAAATGTGCTGGTTTAGCCATTTAGACAGACAACTTTTCAGTTTTCTGTCTAAATAGCTTTTGAGTAATGACCTCATAGTTTCTTGAATCTGAATCTGTGGAAAAACAAGTTTTGAGTGCTTTCAGTCTTTTTTAAAATTGTTTTCTCAATTTCTTTTACTTTTTTTCCTCTGTATCTCAATTTGTACAGGGGTAAGTGTGAGCTTTTAATTGTCAGAATTTGCTGAAGTGTTACTTGTTTAAGGGCTTTTTGTATGCACAGTAATTTTATGCCAAGAATGCAGTGTCCAAGGAGTAAGAGAGGAGAGTGATTTAGAAATGGATCAGTTAGGGAGAAAGAGGAGAGAGGAGTGGTGAAGATAGCTGAGGACAGCGTATGATTAGACAGCCAGGAACAGCCTCAGATGGAAAAAGCACCAGTGGAGCAGCTCAAGGAAGGTTCAGATTTCCATAATAACTACTTCAGCCGTGAGGATAATGAGCTGCTAATGGAGGAGGTCCTGGAGTCCTACAAAATGTTGCTTGGAAAGGAGGCAGGCAAAAATTCATGGTTTTCAATGACAGGAGTGAGTTGGATATTGCCAGATATATCAGTTTGGGAGCATCTAAGAGGACAGTAGATACCTGTAAGAACTAAGAAGTGGTTCTGACACTGAAGAATAAGCAGATGAAATATCATGCACATAACACAGGAGTTGGTAAAGGTTCTCCAGCAGCACTGCACTTGACCTCAATGAAGAACAAGCTTATGGGACAGTTCAGATACTTGGACATGGCTGCAGCTAAGCCTGAGGAAGAAGCAAGTATGAAAAAGGCAATTTTGAACAAAACATATACCTACTGGGGAAACTGGGTGGCTATAATAGTCTGACTCTCCAGCCAAGGCTCCTCCTTTGGGTGTCTACCCAATATATACCATCACATCAGACATGTCTCATCTTTTAGGGGTTTCTATACAAGGGTACAGAAGTCAAAACAACTTTGCATGTCTGTAAAGGGATAATTTGGCTCAAGCACTGGAAACAGTTAATGTGTTCTGCAGATTGAACCTGGGTAGGCCTCAAATTCTTTATTATACCTCATTATCACCCAAATTGACATTATTCATCCTCTTGTATTACTTCTGCTACAGCAATGAACAGTGATTTTTAAATAATTATTTATTGTAGCCCAAGATAGTATCGATGTGAATGGACTGTTTGTTGTAAGCTCCACTTAGCAGCATATTACTCCTTCTCAGATTTTCTATTTCTTTGATAACTCACTGAAGTAGAAAAGAAACAGGAACATTTGGAATTATCTCCCTCAACTGGTGCGATTCCTCCCGTGGCTGGAGTCATGGGAGGCCTCTTACCTATTGCGGCAGGAGCCGCGGATGCCTAGGTTCCTGCGGCCCGGGCTGTCATCATGCCGGCGTGGCAGGAGCCGCGGGGTTTGCCTCCATGGCCGGAGGCCACTATCTTGCCAGCATGGCAGGAGCTGTGCCAGGATTTCTCACGCAGCAGGAGGCCGCTCCCGACGTCCTTTCCACCGTGGCAGGGAGCCGCGGACTTCGTCCTCTTCTTGCGGCACGGAGCCACACCGGTCTCTCCTCCGTGGTCCGGAGGCTGCCATCTTCCCGCAGGCCCAGAGGCCTGCTCATCAGCAGCAGGATGCCGCCAGTTCTTCCTGTGGCATGGAGCCGCTGAAGTCCCCTTCACTGAAGTCCAGAGGCCTCAGTCCTCAGGCTCCCCTGCAGCTTGGAGCCACTCCTCAGACTTCTTCTTCGCGGCTTGGACACCGCCTCCCATGTTGGGCCTGGTCGAGGCCTGCTTTGGATCCTCCTCTCTTCAGTCTCATAGCAGGGCCGCTGTCCAGGATCCTGCTGCTTCTCCTTCCTCTTCCTTAGGTGCGGGGCCATGCCTCCCTCCTTGATTTAAAGGGCCAGCGAGGGAGTGACCCCATGGTCCACCCTGATGATGTCACTTCCTAGATCTGCCTCTTCTGCCTACAAAAGGCTCCTCAAATCAGTCATGTCTTGCCTTCGCGAGGAGCTTGTTCTCTCCAGGACTCCTGCTCTCCGCTCCTGCTGGCATTCCTGTTATTCATCTTGTTATCCCTCGTCGTCATTGTTCCTGGTCTCTTGTCTTCGTCTCGATGTTCCATTTCTAGCCCTGATGTCTTCGGTATCCTGATGTTCCGTTCCAGCCCTGATGTTTTCTGTGCCTGCCACAAGGAATGACAAGAAGCAGCAGGCCAGACTATGGACGAGGGCAGACGAAGGCTCTGAAACATAGAGACTCTAGATGTAGACGAGAAACTTGGAGGTACGGATGAAGACTCACTTGGGTGCACAAACAAGACTCATGCAAGGACTTTAGACGAAAGTTCAGAAGCAAGGTACTGCAGGCAAAGGTATTCAGAAGCAGGATCAAGTACTGGGTTGAGACTGCGATGCAGCGCGCCCTACACAGCCACTATCCATGGGCTGGTCACGGACCATGCTAAGATGCGAGGCAGACTCTAGACGAGATATAAAGTAGTTGAACTAAAACATGGCGAAGATACTGTAGAAACCTGTACCAAGGCGCGCCATACACAGCCCATCCTAGGCTGGTCGCGGACCACACAGGTTTAGTCAGAGTCTTTGGCATGGACGGACGCAATGCAAGGAACTCTGAAGACCGGGACAGAAGCAAGCAAGGATTCAAAGACAACTCAGGACTGAAGCAGAAGTCTTCCGGAGGCTTGTACTTGCGCAGGTGAAGATGGCCTTGTACCATGAGCGCCCACACAGCCACTACCCATGAGCTGGTCGCGGACCACAACATGGCATGCCAGGAAAGGAGGCAACGAGGAATCTGGGGTACAGGTCATCAGGAACAGGTGAAGAACATCAGGACTGGATCACAGACATCAGGAACAGGCGACGGACATCAAGACGAGACATGGAGCTCCAACAAAGAACAAAGGCCAGACAGAGCGCTGGAAGGCAAGACATCCAGAAGCAAGTAACTCCAATGCAAGGCAAGCAGAACTGAATAAGAAGTCCTTTTATAGTGCAGGAAGCAGGCAACTCCCTGGGAGGAGTTTAGATGGGCCACACCTGGCTGGCCCTATAACTAGAGAGAAGAGCTGCGGGCCGGCCCCTTAGGAAGAAGAGGCGAGGCCCAAACCAGAGAGTCCAGGAGGAAGCAGAGCAGGCCTCAGGCAGGCCCAGATGGCAATGAAGGCCTCCCAGGCCATGGAGCAAAACCGGGATAGACTGTCCAGGCAAGGCCCCAGCTTCGGTGCGGCCTCCAGAGAAAAGGTGAGAGGCCTCCTGTGGCATAGCTACAGGAGGAATCGTAACACATTGCTTGCCTGGAGGTTCTGGACTTTTAACTACTTGATTTTAACCTTGCCTTGCCTTGCCATGCCATGCCATGCCTTGTCGTGCTATGCCTTGCCTTGCCTTACCATGCCTTGCCTTGCCTGAGTCTTCATCTTCCTCAATGCCTGGGTCTTCATCTTCCTCAATGCCTGAGTCTTCATCCTGTGTCAGATGTCTCCGTCCACCCTTGACCTCTGTTCGGCCTGCTGCTTCTTGCCGCTACCCGCGGCAGATCTGAAATGGCTTGGAGAGGTCGGAGGACCACTCAGAGATCACCATTGCATTGGTGGCCTCACGGATGCATGCAGGTCCCTGGTGGAGGTCCTCGGTTCTCCAGTTCCCAGACAAGGACCATCTCTCTGCAAGGGCACACAACTCTCGTCCCTCACTGGGGAGCGCCCACTGGTGCTCTCTCCCATCACAGCACAACATCAACCTCTAGTGCCAGCCCCCAGTGCATTACTTTACATGGATTCCTTCATGGTTTGGACCTTTAGACAGGAACCAGGTGTCTCCATTGGTTGTATCCAGACGATGGCAGCTTTCCTGGAGTTGGATACATTCTTTAGTCCCAACACATTGAATTCAAACCTAAAACCCAGGTCAGTGGTGGTGATACTGACAGAGACGAGTGGAAGTGATGCAGTCTGGGAGCCCTGGGCCTTATCCTTTGCTTTTTCACTAAGCATAAAAGGTGAAGATGCCAACCATGGAGGCTTCGGTCCTGAGTTGTGCAGAACAGCACTGTATCCAGGAATTGCTACAGGAATAGACTTGTTGAACCGAGGAGTGATCCAGACATGCTGAAGATGGAATAAGCATCCAGGATTTGTCTATCTTAGGGAAATTCAACCAGCCAAGATGAACCTCATGTTGAGGAGGCCCATCGTTGTGACTCTAGATTCAATTGGTCAGCCCTGAAAAAATGTGACTGCTCTATTTCAAAATGGTCCTATTACATAGGAACCCTATCATTTAAAACCTGGAATTAGTTCCAAGTACAGAACATAAGAATATAAATTTTGCCATGCTGGGTCAGACCAAAGATCCATCAAGCCCAATATCCTGTTTCCAATAGTGGTCAATCCAGGTCGCAAGTATCTGGCAGTATTCTTAAGTTCAATAGATCTCATGCTACTTTATTCCATCGACACGCAGCAGATTTCCCCAAGTCCATCAATGGTTTATGGACTTTTCTTCCAGGAACTTGTCCAAACCTTTTTTAACACAGCTACAGTAACAGCTTTTACCACATCCTCCGGCAACGAATTTCAGAGTTTAATAATGCATTGAGTGTAAAAGTACTTTCTTCTATTTGTCTTAAATGTATCATCTAGAAACTTTGTTGCATATTCCCTAGTCTTTGTACTTTTTGAAAATGTAAACATCCAATTCGTATTTACCCTTTCCAGTCCACTCATTATTTTATAGACTTCTATCTTATCCTCCCTCAGTCATCTCTTCTCCAAGCTGAAAAGCCCTAAGCTCTTTAGCCTTGCCCGTAGGGAAATCATTCCATCCCCTTTAACATTTTGTCACCTTTCTCTGTACCTTTGCTAGTTCTACTATATCTTTTTTGAGATGCGGTAACCAGAAATGCACACAGTACTCAAAGTATGGTCAAATCATGGAGCAAAACAGAGGCATTATGGTATTCTCTGTTTTATTCTCCATTCCTTTTCTAATAATTCCTGTTATTCTATTTTTTTCTTAGCCAGTGCCGCACACTGGGCAGAAGATTTCAACATCAATTCTCCAAATATCTAACTGACAACACTCTTCTTCACCCAAACCAGCATGGATTTTGTAAAGGCCATATTAGTGAGGAATTATTACTCTCCTCTTTTGACACCTTACTAAGAGGCTTTGATACCAACACTGATCATATCTTAGTGCTTCTAGGTATCTCAGCTGCCTTTGACACACTAGATCACAAAATTCTTCACCAGTTACAGTCTATTGGCTTAACAGATACTGTTTTAAACTGGTTTAGTTCATATCTAACAAATTGTCCACATCAAATCAATATTGGTCCTTATTTATGCAACCGGTATACGTCCAGTATACCAAACACTCTTCTGGCGTGTCTCAAGGATCATCACTCTCTGCTGTTCTATTTAACATTTACTTAATAGTGTTATGCCATCTTCTCAAAAGCCTTAACATTCAATTTAAGATTTACGCAGACGATATCCAGTTCTTTGTACCTTGCTCTTTATCTACACTTTCTACTGTATGTCTCCATATTAAAACTATTAACTCATGGTTAATCTCATAACCATTTCAAATTAAAACACTTCCAATACAGAAATCCTTCACCTTTCAACCATTCCTCACTCCACTTGCAGTCCCCCTTCACACCTTCTAGATGATATATCTATCCCCATTGTTTCTAAAGCTCGAAACCTCAGAGTAATCCTTGATTCAAGTTTAACTGTGTCCCACCATATCTCAACCACTGTTAGAAACTCCTTTTTCAAGCTTCACATATTGAAACGTCTCCACCCATTACTATTCGCTAATGACTTTTGCACTGTTCAACAATCCCTGATTCTCAGTTATAGACTACTGTAACACCCTTTATCTTGGTCTCCATGATAATGCACTCTGCCCTTTACAACTAATTCAAAATACGGCTGCATGTATTCTGGCAGGTATCTCATGGAAAGATCACATAACTCCAATCCATACTGGCTCCCGGTTCACTATAGAATGCAATACAAAGTTCTGTCTATTATACAGAATCTAATTCATAATGATTCCTCTGCATGGCTCTGCTCACTTCTTCAAATCTACCAACCCTGCAGACAGTTACGTTCCTTACATAAAAACCTCGTAGAAATACCGTCTATTCATCTGGCCAAACTAGATGTCATCAGAAGGCGTGCCTTCTCAGTCACCAGCCCCTCGCTCTGGAATGTAATCCCAGATCATTTAAGGTAGATAACATCGCACAAAGACTTTCAAAATAATCTAAAGACATACCTGTTCTTGGTGGCTTTCAGCTTTCTTTCCATCCTCCAATAGGAATTTCATGTCTCTGCCTCTCATTTACCATCTCTTAGAGCCTCCCCTGCCCAGCTTCTTGTTTATGTCTCCTTCTATTTCGTTTTTTACTCATATTATTTATGGTATGTTTTTACCATACCTTTTTTTTTTTTTTTAAATTTTAAATTTTGCATTTTCAGAATATAATACAATATCCATTGATTAGGAATTCAAGAGTATATAAGAAATTATAATTAAAGGCAAACATAGAGGTAAAAACAACTTACATCTCTCGTATTAAGGAAACATGTTGGGAACCAAGATTAAGGAAATTGAAGCTAAATTAAGTATTTCAATCAAGTAATATAACAGCTTCCCTGTAATAACAAAACATTCCCAGATTTTACACACTTTCAGATTTCCCATCCAAGAAGCCCCTTAATTGTCCCGGTTCTAGAAATATGTATGTTTCCTTTTGATACTTCAGAACGCATCTACAGGGTAACCCAGAACTCGAGACCTGCGTCCGGCTCTCCCCCTTTTTTCCCCTCCCCCTGTTCCCCAATAAAACCAAGATACAACTGTATGGAGAAAACAAAGGCCGCAGTTTATTAAACTTAAACTTAACCCGAGCCAAAATCTTAACAACAATCCAAATACCCCCACCTTCCCCTTCCTCGTCCTTGTCCCCCATTCGCTTACACCGCGGCCCGGTGATAAGCAAGCGTTGTTGCCCCCCTTTTCCACTACTCACCCCGCCGCGTCACCAGCGAGGGCAAGCTTGCGGCCTGAGCATCGGCCCCCCCCCCTTGCTCATTAGGCCTTCCCGTATAGCAGCCCCACGCTGCACGGGCATTCCTCCCCCCCCTCCGAACAGTAAATTACAATTACACAATATACAAAACAGCATATGGCTCGGGTTTTCCGCCACCACTGCGACAAGTACAATACACAACCAAACAACAATGCAGCACAGGGAGGGCGGGTGGGAAGCATGAACCCCTGCTTGATCCGCTGCCTGGCTCCCAACTGCCTCGCTCCCTGCTCGACCCCCTTTCTTACCCTAGCCCTTAACCAATGGCGAAACAGCATTTGAAATGCCGCTTCCCCATTGGTACCCTCTCTCTTGTTATCCCTCGCTTACTCCCGCCCCCCGCTCGCCGCCTCCCGCGCTCGCAGCCGGGTTACCTGCGGCAACACTGGACTAGCCAGTGTCGCCTTCTTTAACCCAGAACTCGAGACCTGCGTCCGGCTCTCCCCCTTTTTTCCCCTCCCCCTGTTCCCCAATAGAACCAAGATACAACTGTATGGAGAAAACAAAGGCCGCAGTTTATTAAACTTAAACTTAACCCGAGCCAAAATCTTAACAACAATCCAAATACCCCCACCTTCCCCTTCCTCGTCCTTGTCCCCCATTCGCTTACACCGCGGCCCGGTGATAAGCAAGCGTTGTTGCCCCCCTTTTCCCCTACTCACCCCCGCCGCGTCACCAGCGAGGGCAAGCTTGCGGCCTGAGCATCGGCCCCCCCCTTGCTCATTAGGCCTTCCCGTATAGCAGCCCCACGCTGCACGGGCATTCCTCCCCCCCCTCCGAACAGTAAATTACAATTACACAATATACAAAACAGCATATGGCTCGGGTTTTCCACCACCAAACAAAGACCTAATGTCAATTAGGCTTTGTGCCCCCACTGCGGCCCCCTAGCGCTAATCTGTTGCCTAAGCCCATCTTCCAAGGCATTATTAAACAGATCTATGCCGACATCGGAAAGGTGGACCCCATCCCCCAAAAAATAACCCCCCAGCAGGTCCCAGGACCACTGATGCCGAATCCAAAACCCACCCTCCCTTACCAGCCATTTGCCAATTTGGCGGTTCAATTTCTTGACACCATTCCTCCATAAGGGCTCGTGCTGGTGTTTCAGACGAATAATGACATCCGACCAACCCAATTTAGTGTGGGGCAAACGATTCATGATGGACGCCATATCCTTTCTCATCATTTGTATGAGCTGGCGACAGGTCACCCGTCCTACGTCGTTGCCTCCCAAATGAATGATAAGCCATTCAGGGGGCCCCCCATCGCTCAATATTGCCTTGCAACAAATCACCCCGTTCTTCCCATTTCAAGCCCCCCTTTTCCGATCCAGCGCACTTGCATGTCCTCGGGAGTCAGATTCAAATGCTCGCCGTAAGGCCTCTTCTTGGCACGACGGTAGGCACGATGGATAAAGGAATGACCCACGATCCAGGCACAATTCCTTGCCAACTCCTCCCCAGCCCGATCTGCAAGACAAACAAGCTCGTTAGGCACAGACTCACGCATCCCCCGATATGAACCACGCGGATCCCCCGATACGACAACGCGGCCACTAGTGCCGGACATAAATTCGAAACGCCTCCGACTTCCACCTCCCTAGAGCCTTAATCCGGGCGGTGGACCAGCCCATTTCAGCCGCCGTGGTAGCCGCACCAATGCGAAAAGAATGCGATGAAAAACGGGCCGCCTCCCACCCGAGTACCTCCGCCACCCCGCGCAACACTGCCCCGAACTGATAGCGGGTGAGGGGGGAGCCATCCGCATGCACCAAGAAATAACCCCCCACTGGCGGGCGCACCTCCAGGTACTGCCAAGCCAGGCGCACCGGACATACTAACTCATACTCAGCCGGGATCAAAGAAATCCACCGCTCCTTTACCTCTTTGATCAGTCTTCGATTTGGGAAGCCGCAAAGACACATGCTGAACAAACACGCTCACATCCCCCACCTGTAACCCGTCACGGCAGTCCTGTGCCACCCGGGACCTAGCCACTAACTCTCCGATGCGCAGCGCGCCAAAAAATGCCCAGGAAAAGGCTAAGCGGAATAGCTCCCGCTCGTACTCCGATCTACAAACCCTGCCAAAGCCCGTGGGCCAAGTCGATCAAGTCCCCGTACCGTATCGGCAAACGCCTATCCATCCGTTGTGCCCCCCACCCCTACCCATCCCTCCAAAACTTTTTTAACTAAAAAACTGCGCAAGGGTGTGTGCACCCTTCCAACTTCTGAAAGAAGGCAAAACCCGCCAGGTGACTGCGTACAGATGCTAACGAAAAACCCGCCCCTTTTGCCCACAAAATAAACTGTACCAGAGCCGGCACCCGCACCCGTCCCCCCTGCCATCCCGAAGCCACAGAAAACGTGTCACAACTGCATTCCCTGCCACGTAAGCTCTCCAAGTAGCCAGGGCCATAGATCGCCGAATCAAGTCCCATGTCGCATCTTGACCAAGTTCCACAGATGGGCGGGGACCCCGCTCCCCTTGGCAGTCCGCTTGTGGAGCAACGACCGGAAGGTGTCCCACTTAAAACGAGAGAGAGCATCAGCTATGAGGTTAGAAGACCCTGGGACATGACGCGCCCGCAGGCTCACATTCAGCTGTAAACATAATAACAACCATAACTCGCAAAAGAGCAGAGACTTTGTAGCACTTGGCCGCCTGCCTGTTGACCACTTGCACGACGCCTAAGTTGTCGCACCACCATACCACCCGTTTATTCGCCAGGTCGTGCCCCCAAATAGTCAATGCCACAACGATGGGGAAGAGTTCGAGGAAGGTTATATTCTTCACAAGACCCTCGTTCACCCAGGAGGCAGGCCATGGCTCCGCGCACCATTTTCCCCGAAAATATAACCCGAAGCCCGACGCTCCCGCCGCAATCCGAATACAATCCAATTGAGCATTGGACACTTCAGGCTCCATCATCAAGCATATCCCATTGAAGGAGCGTAGAAATTCCCCCCACACCGCTAACTCTTCCTTAACCGGGCGCGACACCCTGAGGAAGTGATGCGCTGACCGGATGCCGGCCGTTCTGGCCGACAAACGCCGTATGAACGCCCGCCCCATAGGTATCACGCGGCACGCAAAAGTCAAGGAACCGATTAGGGATTGCATCTGCCTTAATGTCACCTTACTTGCTGCCCGCACACTACTAACCAACTGCCGTAACTTAGTCACCTTGTCCTCCGGCAAATGACAAATCATGGCCACGGAATCCAGTTCAATGCCCAGGAATGTCAACCGAGTCACTGGACCTTTGGTTTTGTCGGCCGCAATGGGAACTCCAAAGCGCTCCGCTGTGTGCAGAAAGCCCTGTAACTGGCGGTGGCAAACATCCGCCCCCCCCCGGACCGACAAATAAAAAATCGTCCAAGTAATGGAGCGAATCCTCGCACCCAGTATAACCCTTTGCCGCCCAGTGAATAAAGGAACTAAACATTTCGAACAAGGCGCAAGAAATTGCGCAACCCATGGGAAGGCAGCGGTCTATGAAGTAGCCGCCCTCGAAGTAAAAACCAAACAAAGGAAAACCACGACGGGTGTATCGGGAGCAATCGAAAAGCGGACTCGATATCCGCTTTTGCCAACAAAGCACCCCGCCCCGCCTTTTGAACCAACTGAACAGCCTCATCAAAAGAAGCATATTTGACCACGCACGCTTCCCGCGGGATAAAATCATTAACCGACCCCCCTTTGGGATGCGACAAATTCAAGATTAACCGAAATTTTCCCGTGACCTTTTTCGGAATCACCGCCAAGGGTGAAACATGCATCTGTCGATAAGGCTGACTCGGAAAAGGACCAACTATCCTGCCCTGCTCAAGTTCCTCGCGAAGTTTCAACCTGGCGACCTGCACCATGTTATGAACAGATCTTGAATTCCTAGCCCTACCCCCTTTTCCCGGACCCACGGATGGGATACGAAACCCTTCGGAAAACCCGTCCCGTAAGAGCTCAGCCGCAACCCGATCCGGATACCCGCGCAAGCCAGCGACTAGAGCATGTACCAAAACGGGGTGAGTCGGCTTTGCACTCAAGGACGGACCCTACTTGGTTCCTTTAGTAACCCCCCCCCAGCCCCATGTGAACACTTAACGGCCGAGTGGGCACCGCCGCACGTGGCGCAAGCATGGCGGAACTTGCACTCTGGGAACAAACAGGTGAGCTTATTGAAGCGCCAACATATATCCCCCAACCCCCCAACTCCTTTGGAGCCAGGCTCTCCACTTCGTGCTCCCCCAACACGAAAGGACTGAACCTTACCCCCGCCCCCCGACAACGCACTACCGGTTGTGTGTGCCCCTACCCCCACTTGGCTCTTCCGGGCCATCCCCGCACTTTTATTAGTCATCTGGGTCAACCAGAGGTGTATGTCCTGAGAACCCCAGGACATAAACTTGTTCCCAGCCATCTTATCCCGGAATTTCTCATCATAGTTGAGCCATGCCCAACCTTCGTAATCCCGGAAAGCCCCTAGGATACTGTCCTCATAGGACAGCAAAGCACCGTACTGGGAAGGGTCAAAATGGCTAACTACACTGGCTAACTTTAAAAACCCCCGCATCCAGTTTACTATGTTCTTGGCTATGCGCGGGACTGAGCCACTCCTCCTAAGGCGCTTCTTCGCCTTCTTGGATAACCTTTTCCCACCCCGTCGCCCCTCAAGTAACTTAAAGATATTGACAAATTTTCTCCTCCGTATCCGCTTCACTAATCGGGTGGGCACCTCTTCCCAGAGCTCCGAAAGGGAAGCCACCGCCGGTTGACCCACGTCGCATTTTGGACCCTCCCCCAATATAGCACCCCTACTCTGCCGGGACCCACTAGAACCGGTCTCTGATGACGAGGAACTATCACTAGAATCCTCTCTCGATCCTCTGCGCACGCCCCTACGCCCCTTACCATGGCGCATCATACTATCCTTACCCACATCCGCGTGCGTGCTGATATCCCCCACATCCGCCGTTGCCGAGCTCTGCCTCTCCACGGTCTGGCGCTCCGTCCCTCCGGCAGCCCTCCAGAAGCCTCGTGCCACTCCAGACGCCAATCCTTCGTGAGCCCTCCATTGCTCCCCTGCTCGATGGACCAGGGAGATCCTCTCCTGCAAAACTGTAGAGAAAACCCTCCGCGCCGCTACGCCCTGGCCGAGGCTCCCCGACAGGGGCCTGTGACACGCTACCAAGTGGAACCGGAACCGTGCGCTGGCCATCCGGCAAACTCTGTGGGCCCTGGAACGGGGGGTCCTCTGACAACAGGCCCTGCACCATGTTGCCCTGCACGTCGCCGCCGCTAGGCCGCTGGAAAACTATATAACCCGCCCTAGCCAGGTGGCCCAGAATGTCCGCCAGTGCAGTAGCAGAAGGAAGCTGGGAAAAATTCCCCGAGGGCATGGCAGGCTGGCGCGCAGGGGGGTGCATAAGATGAGAAGCAGCCGAGCCACAGGGAGCGCAAGGACCGTCAGGAGGAGCGCCGGTGCCACGAGCGGGGGCCACGCGATCTCCAACCGTGCCCCTGCTGGGGGCTCTGGACCTGCGGCCTCTGTTGGCTGGACGCGCCCTAGGACGGCAGGGGGGGGCAAGGGAAACGACGCTAGAGGCCGCGGGAGGGAGCGCCAGAAGAGGACCACGCGGTGGCGCGACGGATGCCGGGCAGCCGGCATAGGAACGCGTGGGCCAGCCCTATGTGCCGCAAGAAACAAGTCCCCCGGGGGAGGGGGGAGGCCCTGAGGAGACAGGGACCGCGGCAATAAGAGAGGCCCAGGCACGTCCCGCGGTGCCACCTGCACGTGTGTCGGCGAAAGTGGTCGGCCCAAGGCAAGTCCGAAGTGGGAGCCCGGGCTGTGGGAGGAGACACGGATTCTGGCTCCGGTCCAGCTTTCCCCTGATTCCGCAGCCGTATCAGCTGGCGGGGCGTGGGGATTGCACAGGAGGAGACGGCGGGGTGGGGGAGGGGGGCCACATGGCCGGCGCAACAGGCCCACTCACCCGTGGCTCCAGGCTCCGGACCCCCGAAAGACTCCGCGAAGATCGGGCCCCCCCTCTCCTGCCTCCTGCCGCCGCCGCAGCCGCCGCTGCCGCCTTTGTCCTCGCGGGCCTAGCCCGCGACTGCGCCTGCTGCCTACCGCGAGTGTGCCACATGTTGACCGACACAGCAACCGGAGGGAAAGGCGAAAAGAAAATAGGACGACGAAACCGTGACCGCTACGCTACCCCGAAAGGCACCTACAGCTGGGAATCAGGACAGCAGCAAGCACGAACCCCTGCTTGATCCGCTGCCTGGCTCCCAACTGCCTCGCTCCCTGCTCGACCCCCTTTCTTACCCTAGCCCTTAACCAATGGCGAAACAGCATTTGAAATGCCGCTTCCCCATTGGTACCCTCTCTCTTGTTATCCCTCGCTTACTCCCGCCCCCCGCTCGCCGCCTCCCGCGCTCGCGTCCGGGTTACCTGCGGCAACACTGGACTAGCCAGTGTCGCCTTCTTATATTTCAGTATCATATTTGCCCCACGATTTATCACCTCTGGTCTCATACGTAGGAATACTTTCCTGCGCTCCTGAGTAGATTTAACAATGTCAGGATATATCCAAATATTCTGTCCGTAATATTTATCTGTTCTTTTTCTAAAGAAGAACTTTAGGACCATATTCCTGTCATGCTCAAAGGCGAAAGAAACCAATAAAGTTCCTCTTACTTTAATCTCTGTCTGAGATGAGAGTTCAATAATTTCAGTTAAATTCATAGACTGTTGTTCCCGTCCATCCATATCTTCTGCTCCTAATGGCTTCGCGAGATAATAAACGCTTTAGTAATTACAGGCATTAATTCCTTAGGAAATTTAAGAACCTCCAACAAGTAATCCTTAAATGATTCAATAGGTGAAATTTTTTCCAACACCAGAAAATTTACTACTCTTAGATTCATAAATCTTAAGGAATTTTCAACAGACTCAAATTTCTTTTCCATCAAATTCTCAGACTTGATTAAATTAGTTTGGACCTTTTCCATAGATATTACTTTAGTTTCAATTTTCTCAATCCTTCCTTGCTGGAGTTTTGTAATCTTCTCAATATTCATTTCTTTCTTACTCAGATCTAAAAAAGCCTTAGTTAAAGATGTTATAGCAGTTTCAATAGATGTTAAGGCACTCCATATAGACTCTAGCGTGACAACTTGAAGCTTTCTTAGTGCAAAAACAGTTCCAGGAATAATTTTTACCTCTGCTTCTTGTGTGTCTTCGGTGGTTAATTCCGGTGGAGCCTTAACGGGGGTACAGGGGGAAAGAGTCATTCCTCCTATAGGAGTACTCTCACCCAGCTCAGACTGCCTTCCTCCGCTTTCAACACCGGGGACTGTGGGATCTAGCCGCCTCCTTTCTTCCCTTACAGGGCTCGGCAGATTTTCTCCTTCAGTCCCTCTTCTTCCCCGGGGTGGGGAAGGAGTCATCGGAGCCCCTGGGCTCAGCGAGATCACCTCGGCCATCGGGTTCGACCCAAGCTCCAAGGTCTCACCCTCAGTGGCCCTCGCTTCCGGTATCTTGGGTGTTGAGGCGAAGAAACTCTCAATTCTTGCTTGTTGGGAGTCGTCAACTTTTTCTAAAGAAATATTTTTAAGCTTTGCTTTACGCTTGGTATGTGGCATCCCTCCAAGCAGTACAAACGCTGACAAAGCACAGCAGGAAATCCTCAAAAAGGTACAACTCAACAAGAGAGCTCTCCGCCGCGTCTTACAGGTCGGCCATCTTGGTTCCCACCATACCTTTTAATTATGTATATTAACATATGTAAACCGTTTTGACTGACTTTCATTGTAAAACAGAATATAAACCTTTTCAAATAAATAAATATTATTCACAATGACGCCTAGCTCTTTTTCCTGGATGGTGACTCCCAATGTGGAATTTTGCATCATATAGCTATAATTTGGGTTCCTCATCCCTATATGCATCATTTTGCTCTTATCCACATGAAATGCTATCTACCATTTAAATGCCCTGTCTTGCAAGGTCCTCTTGCAATTTGTCACAGTCCTCTTGTGATTTAATTCAAAGGCCAAACAAATTAAAGAAATCCCTTACAAGTCGATTTTAAAAGGCCCATGGGTGCAAATACCGGGGGTTACGTGTGTGGCCAGGCCCTGCACATGCCGAG